>NC_134492.1:21340779-21715779 GCF_040206685.1 Ascaphus truei | reverse complement strand
ACAAACCCTGACTGGCGCACGCACACAAACCCTGACAGCCACACGTACACACACTGACAGCCGCACGCACACACCCTGACTGACGCACGCACACACCCTGACTGACGCACGCACACACCCTGACTGACGCACGCACACACACTGACGCACGCACACACTGACTGACGGACGCACGCACACACACACACACACTGACTGATTGACGCACTGACTGACACACACACATACATACTGACGCACGCACACAACCCCTCACAGCCGCATGCACACAACCCCTCACAGCCACACGCACACATACACAGACTGACGCGCGCACACACACACACACACACTGACTGCTGCACACACACCCACTGACTGCTGCACACACACACACTGACTGCTGCACACACACACACACACACACTGACACACACACACACACACTGACACAAACAAACACACACACACACACACTGACACACACACACACACTGACTGACGCACGCGCGCACACCCCCACACCCACGCGCGCACACACACAGACTGACGCGCGCGCACACACACACAATGAATGGTACACACACACACATACACTGACACACACACACACTGACACTGACACTGACACACACACTGACACTGACACACACACACACACACACACACTGACACACACACACACACACACTGACACACACACACACACACTGACACACACACACACACACACACTGACTGACACACACTGACTGACACACACACACACACACTGACTGACACACACACACTTACTGACGCGCGCGCGCGCACACCCCCACACCCACACACTGACTGAATGACTGACTGACTGCCGCACGCACACACTGACTGACTGAGGCACACACACACGCACACACTGACTGTGTGTGTGTGTGCGTCAGTCAGTCTGTGTGTGTGTTTGTGTTTCTGCGTCAGACTCACTGACGCGCGCGCACACACACTGACTGACTGACGCACACACAATGACTGACGCACACACACTGCATGAAGCTGTAAAGGAGGGAGGGGGGGAACTGGATTGATGTGAATGGGGGACAAACAGAGAGAGGGGGAGGGGTGAGGAGAGAGAGAGGAGCGGGAACATTACATCCCGGGCAACGCCGGGTCTCTCAGCTAGTATAAAATAAACGTAAAGAGAGGGTGCATACCATTCAATGATGGATACAAAAAAAGGAACAACAGGACAGTCACTCTTATACTCCAAGAAAGTGAATATATATATCATTTACGTGAATCACTATCCGTATTTGAAGTGTGTGTGTATATAAATATATATATACATACAAATGAGCATACAGTAATATTTCCATTTGCTATTTGCCTTGCTATGGAGGGTTTTTGTCACTTTTTTACTCACATAACTTCACATATACATACATATATAATATATAATATATATAATATATATATATATATATATATATATATATATATATATATATATATATATATATATATATATATATGCAGTGGAAGTGTATTGTGTGTATTTACCTACACACTCACTCCACATTTCAGTAACATACATATACATCTAAATAATATTCACATATACACGTTTGCTATAAATGGAATTATTACAATTTTACATTATATACACGTGCAATGAATGGAATAAACACTGTAATAAGTTTGAAATCGCCTATCCGAGCTGCTATGCATGCAGGCTGATCCCTTTTCTCCAGCTTCCTTGAATATGCTACTGTATGAGGAAGATCATGTGACCAGATGCTAGTGCACGTTTAGAGAGAGGGAGGGCAGTGCTGACAAAGGGGTGTGCCTGGGTTTGTGACAGGACATGAAGGGGCAGTGCCTTAGCAAATGCTTGTTAAAATAGAATACAAGAAAATTGGTCTTTCAAAGTTGTTTTTTTTAAAACAGAAAATGCTAAAAGTATTATTTCTTACTACAGAACTGATTTATTAAAAAAAACACACATGCAGGATATAGACTGAACTGCAGCTTTTTAAAGCCGGCTACAGAAATCAAGAGATGCTTTAAAAGTCATTAACAACAGCATTAAGAGTAGAATAAAAACAAAAAAATGTCACTATTATCTAATACTACAGAACTGATTTTTTAATCATATAAGATTTCACGTTTTGCTGCTTTAAAAACTGGGAAACCATCAAAATTCCACATTAAAATTGCCGAGGACAAAATGCTGTTATGTGCTGCCCTCTATTGGTTGTTTGGTAAAGCAGGACGTGCTGCCCTCTATTGGTTGTTTGGTAAAGCAGGACGTGCTGCCCTCTATTGGTTGTTTGGTAAAGCAGGACGTGCTGCCCTCTATTGGTTGTTTGGTAAAGCAGGACGTGCTGCCCTCTATTGGTTATTTAGTACGGCAGGACGTGCTGCCTTTAATGGTTATTTGGTAAGGCAGGACGTGCTGCTCTCTATTGGTTATTTAGTACGGCAGGACGTGCTGCCTTTAATGGTTATTTGGTAAGGCAGGACGTGCTGCTCTCTATTGGTTATTTAGTACGGCAGGACGTGCTACCTTCTATTGGTTATTTAGTACGGCAGGACGTGCTGCCCTCTATTGGTTGTTTGGTAAAGCAGGACGTGCTGCCCTCTATTGGTTGTTTGGTAAAGCAGGACGTGCTGCCCTCTATTGGTTGTTTGGTAAAGCAGGACGTGCTGCCCTCTATTGGTTGTTTGGTAAAGCAGGACGTGCTGCCTTTAATGGTTATTTAGTAAGGCAGGACGTGCTGCCCTCTATTGGTTGTTTGGTAAAGCAGGACGTGCTGCCTTTAATGGTTATTTAGTACGGCAGGACGTGCTGCCCTCTATTGGTTGTTTAGTACGGCAGGACGTGCTGCCCTCTATTGGTTGTTTGGTAAAGCAGGACGTGCTGCCCTCTATTGGTTGTTTGGTAAGGCAGGACGTGCTGCCCTCTATTGGTTGTTTGGTAAGGCAGGATGTGCTGCCCTCTATTGGTTGTTTGGTAAAGCAGGACCTGCTGCCCTCTATTGGTTATTTAGTACGACAGGACGTGCTGCCCTCTATTGGTTATTTAGTACGGCAGGACGTGCTGCCCTCTATTGGTTATTTTTAGGCAGGACGTGCTGCCCTCTATTGGTTATTTTTAGGCAGGACGTGCTGCCCTCTATTGGTTATTTAGTAAGGCAGGACGTGCTGCCCTCTATTGGTTGTTTGGTAAAACATGCAGGTATTTCTATACTTGGTTCAGTATGTGCCTTTTGCAGACCAAGATTTACTCATGGCTGCAAAACTGGGGCAACAAAACAGCACCAAACGTATAGAACAATACGACTCCCACCAAAAGCATTTGGTATTTTTCCTTTGACAAATCTACTATAACTATTTTTCTGGAAGCCTAAAATAAATAACCCAAAGTGTGTATCTTTTGGGAAGGTTTATTTATTTATTGTATTAAAGAGTCAAAGTATGAAGGAATTGGTACTTTATAGAATACGTGAGAATGACGTTTTTACTCTGACAACATTGAACATCCATCTGCAAATGTTATTTATTTCAGTTATTGCTATATAATATATATTATAGTATACTATAATATATACTATACTGTTATTAACATGCAGTTGCCTTGGAAATACTGTGTTTACTAACAAGAATATTGAATCCCAGGCGTTAATTAAAAGCTACTGTTAATTATTTTAATTATAACTATAAAAAATACATATGAAATAGGGCTGCATGTATGTTTCCTGGTAAAGCACAGACATAAATCGTGTAGCCATTTCCCGTTGCATCCAACAGAGGGCGCTGCTTCACTTCGTAATCATGTCGTATCTAAACGACTGATGCAATCTACATTCCATGTAGGTATTGAGTACATGCAGAAGCATTACTTAATTCTCACCCATTATTCCACCAAATGCATTTTAAAAAACACTTGTCTGCAAGGTTTGAAGAAAATAAAAACTCTCATTCATTGAGATGTTACAATCCTTTTTTCTATTATGCAATCTAAAAAGATGTCCAACAGAAACACTTCCATTAACATTTGATTAAAGCAAGAGACCTGCAAATGTGAAGTGCGAGTCTCTTAATTACAGGGTTCTTGTTTCTCAAATTTAACCCATTTGCTGCCGTGGTGAATGTGTGCCTGGCCCCTCTGCTGGCAAAGAGGTCAATAGTAGTAGATTTCCTATAGTAGCTGAATGATAACTCTTTTAGGTTTCCGCTCTGTGCAATCAGATGTCACTGTCCCCTTCTTTTAATACATAGGGAATTGTACATGACAGGACTCTGAATTCACTCACATTCCATATACCTCATTCGTTCCTTTCAACACTGGAGCCCAGGAGGAATATGGATACAAATACAGAAGGTTGTGTTGTCAGACTATCAAGATGGTAATGGAGGCCTAGCCATGGAAGGGACACACTGTCCCCACTAATCCAGGGATGTGTTGTTCATTATTATTATAGCTTGCCGAGTTAAAGGAGCAAAACCAAACGGCCCCATTAATATCAGATCCGGGAACCTCCTGCTTCCCGTGATACTGCCGAAGGGGGGTGCTGCCGGTATCGTGGCAAAGTTTAAAGTTTCCACGTCACACGGGCCAATAGGAAGTTGCACCATGATGTTGCAGCTTCCTATTGGCCCAAGAGACGCAGGAGCTTGGAAAATCCGCCTTTACATAAACCCTGCTAGCGAGCGAAAGCGGCTACCGGCACCCCTTATGGCAGTAAATATCTCAGGAAGAAGGGGATCCCCCCCCCCCCCCGAGATGAAATGAAGAGGGTTCAGCTCCAGACCCCCTGCTTCAATCCCATGTAAAAAGAATAAAATAAATAAAAAAAATAAGTCGCTTGGATTACCGCTTTAAGGTCAGACTGCCAAACGAGTCATTAATAAGAACCCTATATCGCTTGATGGTTTAACTTAATCATTTATATCACTTTATTGTGTGTATCTAAAGGAAAGAAGCTACCTTCTAACAGACAGATGTAAAGATAATGGGACAAAATGGAGCTTTCAGAGGATAAATAGAAATCGCCGTGTTAGTCGAGTTTGCGATTGTGCAGAGTAAACTGACTTTTAGAGGCTAATTCTATATACTCTGAAGAGGCTGCTCGGTCTGTTTTTGGTTGAAAATCCCCATTGGTGTCAAACGGGGATTTTCAGCTAAAAAAAAAAAAAATAAAGACCCTAACTTCAGTTTCGGACAATATAGAATGATCCCCTAAATATCGAAGTAAAATGTATGCAGATATTTGCTGCTCCTGCAGCTTGTGGTATTAGCCTTAAAATAAGTGAGTTATAATTCTGCCCGATAATCATGCGTTATACTACCTACAGGACTACTTATTGCTGCGACAGTATCCCTACTTGTATGTGCTTCTGGCTATTCCTATCAGATAAACCCAGAAATTGGAGATTTTCAAGGACTAACTTTTTAGAAGCCAGAAACTACCAGATAGGGCGGGGGAGGAGATGACGCGAGAGGTAGAGAGACACGAGAGACACAGCGGTGGGAACATTGAGCCCTATGTTTTAAAATCCTGTGGGGTCTTCTGACAGAAACTCGTAGATTGCAACCTCTCAAAACAAGTGGGATTGTATACACATTTTACAAATCTAAAGAAATAGCAGCGAGCCGGCTTCAGATATTTCTGGTCAAAATATTTTCTAAGTCCCACTTTTTGCAGCCAAGTTCTGAGAATTGAACGTAGCCGTCACAGAAAACAGTTGCAGGACGTTTGGGACTAACTCCAGGTCAGGGCATTTCAGCATCTCCGGAAGAGAGCGGTGGCGTCAGGAACTTCATGCCGATTTGAGTTCCAGGAGTGTGAGGATCCGCCATCCTGGCGGCTGGAGACCGTCTCCTCACCTGAAAACACCTACCGCCACGGACACCCAGGATACGGAGTCTTACGGGCCTGTTTTGTGTCTTTGCCCCCCGCTCCGGCGTGCGCGCTCATCCAGCCTCCCCTCTGACTCACGCCCCAGTCTCCGCCTCGTCCTGGTGACGGACAGGACCGGCGTGGGAGTGACTTGCGCTCCGGTCTCTGCCCCGACCTCAGTGACGCGCACACTCGGTCCCGCCTCCGTTCCTGATCAGGCTGTATCATAGGGCACATCTGTGTGCACCAGCAGCCTATAGGATTCGGTTTCCTGGTTCCGCCCTGGCTCCCCATTGGAGGATCTCCTTTTTTAAACCCTCTTGCTCCAGACACTCATTTCTGAGCAGTCTTGTGTGACGCTGTGCCTTGCTACATTCTGTTCCTGTGTCTCCTGCCGCTGCCAGACCCTGCTACATACCTTGGACTCCGCACTTCTCTACTCCTGATCCGGATATCGACTTACCTTCCTCCAGTCTCCAATTCTGAACCTGGCTATGCACGACGACAATCCGCTACTCTCCAATCCTGACCCTGGCTACGCACACCGGCAATCCGCTACTCTCCAATCCTGACCCTGGCTACGCACACCGGCAATCCGCTACTCTCCAATCCTGACCCGGCAAGTACCCTCTACTACTCTCACATCTATACTCCTGACCTGGCTTGCACGACCAATCTACATCCTAGGCGCGCCCGCGTGGCTGTGGGTTGGCGTTTCTCAATTCCCTACCTCAGCACCGCGGTCGCGCTTCGTTTGTGGTGAGCTACGCATTACAAGGACATTTCGGGACAAGCCCTGGTCAACCTAGACTTTGTTTTATGTTCTGTTTTACCTAGGAAAGTCTAGTGTTGTAGCCAAGACCCCCAGTGTGTTTTCTTCTATATTTTGTCATCCACAGTGTGTACGTCTGTTTCAAGGTAATAAATGACAATTTGTTTTACTAACTTGTTTTGCTTAGTGAATGATCCCGGTATAAAGGTGTAAATACCTGATCTCCCGTGACAGGCTTATTTACTGGCATGTTCTTTCGTCATTCCAATAAAGCTGATTTGAGAGAGATACCGGGACACACACGAGTGAGACAAACGAGAGAAGGAGGGGGAAGAGAGAGGGGGAGGGAGAAGGTGCGAGAGAGCAAGCGCCGAAAGTGGGGTAGCGAGAGCTAGACACAGAAAGATGAGCGGAGACAGAAAGCTGGGGGGAGCGGGAAGAGACACAGAAAGCTGGGGGGAGACAGAAAGGTGGGGCGGTGGGAGAGACACACAGAAAGCTGAGGGGGGGGGGAAGGAGAGAGAGACACAGAAAGCTGGTGGGGGGGAGGGGGAGACACAGAAAGCTGGGGGGGCGAGAGACACAAAGCTGGGGGGGGGGGGAAGAGACACAGAAAGCTGGGGGGGAAGAGACAGAAAGCTGGGGGGGAGAGAGACACAGAAAGCTGGGGGGGTAGAAGGCTGGGGGGGAGAGAGACAGAAAGCTGGGGGTTGGGGGGGATACACAAAGTGGCGGGGGGGGGGGAATAGACAGAGAAAGCTGGGCGCTGGGGGGGAAAGAGACAAAACTTTCCACCTATGCAGTCCTTATGTATCCCTAAACTGGTTGAGGGTTTATAAATTAACCCAATAATAATAACAGCAAGAACATGACAAGGTAAGGGGTTAAAGAATTCAGAGGTCATATGTTTTTTTTTGTTTTTACTAGTGCTGCTAAGTTAAACTCTCGATGTGTGTCGACGCTCACAAGGACATCAGACGCTCGCTCCTGAGTGGGGATTCCACTGCCCTCCTCACACAGCTGCTTAGGAAAGTGATGCACATTTCTGAGTACCTCTGCGGGTACCTCCGGTAGTGGCAGACATGTTCTGACTTCTCAAAGTCCAAGGCATCTGTGGGTAGGCCCCGTCGCCTGCGCGCAGCTATCATGCCTTCCACGTCGAGAAAGGAGACGATAGGGTCGGCCCGGGAGTACAGATAAAGCTGCGGCCAGCGGGAGACATCCTTCTTCATGGCGTCGTAGTGATTTTCGTGCAGGAACCTTGTGAGCGGGTAGAGGAGTATTCTCAGTATGATCACCATGAGGGCAAAAGTGGCGAGAGCAAGGTAGAGCAGCAGAATGTTGGTGGTGGGTCTGAGTATAGTGTCTAGAGCTTGCACTGAGCCCCGAACATTGCGGTTCCCTGGTGCGCTGTCGAAGATGGTCCCCACAACGCGCAGCGTGCTCAGCTGACGGTGGCTGTGCAGCAGCTCCACGATATAGCGGTACAGCATGAATCCGCCGTTGCTGAACACGTGGAACACAATAGGGCTCTTCTCAATTTCATAGTCGAAGAGCAGCTCCAGGAGCTTCTTGGCCTCTCCTCGGAGAGAGCTGAGGCCGAGGGACTCCGTGATGAAAATTTTTCTCCAGGCTGCAGTATGCCTGATGACAATGCAGCCCTACGAAAAGGAGAATGTTTACAGATCGTCAGCAGAGAGACATCAGAAACCACTTCAAAAATCTATACAGGTCAATAGCTTTTTCTCGTTTCAAACTCATAACGCCTACAATGTACAGAGGTCCAACAGAACATTTTGGAAGATACTGCAGTAAGATTTTGCATCGAATGCTTGCTTAAATTGGAGGTTGGAGAAATTCGGGGGATAGGATGTAGGGAGCTTCAGAGGAGTAGGGATCCAGACAGTTTTATAGCCAGTACTTGAACACAAGACTACCCCACCTTACCCTCTGTCATCTGAAAGACATATTTTTCTCTGGACCCTTATATATTTTTCTTTTTTTTAAATATAACTTCAATTTTATTTGTTTTTCAGTATCAAAATGGTGACATTGGCTTGACAAACATTCAGGCATTGTATAATGACAATATCATACAGGTGTCCAGATTAACAATTGTTCCAAATGCTATTTCATCTAGACTGTAAATGAAAATAAAATTGAATTACTCTAAATGCATAGAACCATCTAAGAACAAAAGACAAATGAAGTAACACGGGTGAAGGGGGGGGGGGGTGTCATGGTCTGCTCCCAGGGGCTGCCCCCACTTGATAATCAATCTCTTATAAACCTCGCTGGTGCAGTAAATGGGATATATTTTTCACAAGAGTTGTGCTTTAAAAAGAATTATGTAAAACCATTTCAGATTTGATTATTTCCCTGCATGGTAATAAAAAAGCAAAGGGATTGATGCAATGGTTGGCACTCACCTGATTATGGTAGATGGTACTGTATTTAGCTAGATATTGGTCTTTACAGCCTCCCCACCCAAGCAGAATGACCACAGGCTCCCGTTCCTGGTCCCAGCGAGTGCCTGCAAAGATTACGGAGATTTGTTTGCCTTTACCGATTAGGTCTTATGACTCTTTCAAAGCGTGACGTGTGGGTTTTATGAGAAGTCATGAACACTATAAGTGACAAATAAATGATAGAGAGACATTGTTGCCCATGATCTCCTGGGGCCTCTCCAGTAATCACAGTAGCACTACTTTATGGAATAGCACTTTGACCAATAGCCAGGATTTTAAACTCTGCAAGGAAGCTCCATTACAATTAGATGTGAAGATGTTTGATCGTCTCAGAAAAGAGCTACAATTAAAGTAGTGGTACTTCAGAGCACAACCCAGTTGGTGCAATATTTAAAAGGCTTATAGAAGAACAGAAAGGGAGAAGAGTTATTTTGAAAATCTAAAATATTTGCTAAAAAATAAATAAATGAAGGATTGGTACTTCACATAACTTCGGCTACCACTGTGTTTCCTTAAGTTTACTTTCACTACTGGTGTTGTATAACCCCTTCTGTGCCAATGGGCCCTGCATGACCTGTCACTTAAAAGGTTACATTGTTTATTTATTTCTCTGTTGGTGCTATGTCCAAGAAAATATAAGCACACTGCAAGTTAGAACTATTAGATACAGGGGAGTCCAACTCCAGTCCACAAGGGCCACCCACAGGTCAGGCTTTAAGGATACCCCTGCTTCGCCACATTGATTGAGTCACCTGTGCTGAAGCATTGATATCCCTAATACCTGACCTGTTGGTGGCCCTTTAGGACTGAAGTTGACCACCCCTGTATTCGAATGACACCAATAGCTTTAAATCAGTGGCTCTCAACCTTTTTTGCATGGTAACACCTGACATCCTCATTTTAAGCCATTCTTCTTTACAACAGAACTACTCGTGGGTTTTTTTTTTGTGGGGGGGGGGGGGAGAAGAGGGGTGAGGGGGAAAGAGATCTTTTTACTTAAATTCACATTTTATTCCACATTTCTAAAAACTTTAACGTTGTATTTTTTTTAGTACCCCCCCCCCTTTCATTTTGTTTGATTTAATAAAAGCTTGTGACATATTTGACTGTGTAGTTGCGAATTATTGCTTTAAAAACAACAATAATATTATTTGTTTTATTATTATTTTAAAGCAATCATTCTCAACTAAATAGGTCTATATTATTATCATTATTATTATTATGGACCTATTTAGTTGAGAATTATTGCTTTAAAACAAATAATAATAATAAAACAATAATAATAATAATGTAGATATTAATAATAGGGCAGATAAGAATGGCTCCTATTTATTTAATGGGCCCCAGTGGCCTTCACCTCCCTCGCTTTTACCCGCTCGCAGGGAAGGCTCCGGGAACACGATGGTATAATCCAAGTCCAAATCCCCCATGTTACCCCCGCGCCGGTTCTTTTCCTCTATCTCTCTGCCCCCTCACATCATCGACGAAGCCCCCCTCGGCCCCCAGCGGAAGTCCGCTCACTGGCTCATCAGCCAATCAAAAATCAGCGCGGGCATCACCTGACCCGACCCGCCTCATCTCCTGGACCCTGGGCCGTAGCAACGGGCCGAGTCCATAGATACCATCGCCTAGCAACGTCCCCGCCAGTTCACCCGAGCAAGTTGAACAGGGAAGCGAAGAAGTCCCGCCGCCCACTTCAGAACGCAAGGGCCTGTGATTGGCTGGGGTCACCAAAAAGAGTGCGTATAATTGGTTAATGCCAGAACTGACAAGTATTGGTGACAGCTGCCCAGGAGAGCAGGTGACTGTGTGTTGGTAAAGTGGGGTAAGACTCTATTTTTGGGGGGTCATTATGGCCATTGAGTGCCACATTATCACTTGTTACTATTGTGACTGCTGTTGCTCGTTGTGATACTGCCTTTGTGGATGGCATTTTTGTTTTTAATAAAACTGTGGTTATTATTCTTGGGCAGTGGTCAAAGGGGCATTATTATTATTAATAATAATAACTTTATTTCATGTAGCGATTTTCTCCCAATGGGACTCAAAGCACGTCACAATTACAGTGTAGCACGCGGGATGCAGCACATAGGAATGTTACAGATACAGTCTCTGCCCCGTAGAGCTTACAATCTATGATTTTAGCACGTGAGCCACAGGGAGATAAAGTGACTTGCCTAAGGTCACAAGGAGCTGACACCAAGAATTGCTTATAGCTCAGAGTCATTGTTTACAGTCAGTGTCTTTACACACTGAGACACTCCTTTTAAGAAGTAATGTATATTCAAACAAACAAACACACACACACACACACACACACACACACACACACACACACACACACACACACACACACACACACACACACACACACACACACACACACACACACACACACACACACACACACACCTCAACAATTTATAAAAAAAAAAGTGCCACTCAACAACCCACTCCCAAAAAAAAACCCTCCCCTCTCTAATCCCTCTCATTTTACCTGCTGGCGAGACTTACCGGCATTGTGGTGCAGAGTTTCCCGGCATTCTCCTGCATCTCTCCCTTCAACTCCCGGCATTCTCCTGCAACTTTAGTGACATGATAACGGGACGCAACGTGATGTCACGGCGCTACGTCACATTGCCATGGCAACTTGACACCGTGTAATTTGTCTCATGGTTTGAGAGAGTGAGAAATGGTCGACATAGACTTGTAGTTATCCTTTCTAGTTTGACCTGGAAGCCAAAGGATTTTCTCTATACCTGGCAGATGGATCTGGGATGCCTCTAGAGCTACCCATCTTCTGAGGGATGGGTTTGCATGCCAGGCTTCCCACTGGCTTGCTTGGGGTGCTCTATAGTATGACAGCAAGCAGGGAGGCCTAATCCACCTGCTCTAGAAGGGTGTGATTAAATATATCTATTTATTCTGGGTCTTTGGTTGTTTCAAATACATTTTGTAATGAGGCACTGGAGACTGAGTATCTGTGTTTATGATAGGTATTCGTAGGGTTTGAAAAAGGTATATCAGTCTAGGTAACAGATTCATTTTGACTGATGGAATTCTCCCCATCCAGGAAATATTATAGTTAGTCAATATTTGGAGATCGTTCCTAAGACTCTGTAGTATCTTAGGATAGCTAGCTTTTATAGAGTGTTTAATCTTCGTTGGTTATGAACATATTTAATGGCCGTTTGTTGCCATTTGAAATAAAAATGTAACTATTAGTTTCACCGTCTCTTTTTTTTTTTTTTAGATTAATGTTTAGAGCTTCGGAGTAACTATTGTTGATTTTAAATCCTGACAATTTGTTGAAGCAGCAGAGGTCACTGAATAGATTGGGAAGAGAGATCAGGTGTCTGGAAATTGACGGGATAATATCGTCGGCGAAAAGGGCCAGTTTGTACGATTGGTCCCCTGCCTGAATACCTGTAATATTCACATTGTTTCTGTGCCGCTAAGGGTTCCATACACAATGCTAATATTAGGGGGGGGGGAAGTGGGCAACACTGGCGAGTCACGCTCTTAATTTCGAATCTGGCTCGATGGGTAACCTTGACTAATCACTTTGGCCGTAGGGTCAGCGTACAATGCTAAAGTTGCTTTTAGAAACGCTACCTCGAAGCCAATGTCTCTGACTGGGTATAAATGAACAAAACTCTCAATGCCCTCAAAAGCTTTTCAGCGTCGAGGGTAAGCAGCATCGAGGGTACTTTATCTCTCTTTGCCAAAACTGTCAGTCCTACGATCTGCGTAATATTATCAGCGGCCAGCCTCCAGCTGGTTGGAGAGTCACGTCATTCTTCCCTTGCTGCCGCCCGGTACAGACGTCGCTTCCGGGCTCCCTTTCATTGTGTGTACAATACTTGCAAAATGTGAGTGTATTCTCTATATACTTTTCTGTGCAATATTAAGTTTTGCAAGCATACTGCTCTGAGAATTTTGTCAATTATATTTTCTATGAATGTCTGGGAGTATCCTGCGTTACCTATGAGCATTGATGCAAGATCAAGTTTCTACATAGCTCCCATCTGAGAGAGATTGGATCTCTGATACGCCTTAAAGTTTTCTCAAATTCGTGAGTGAAATTGACACATATCTACTTCTTTCAAAACATAATATACTATTAGTCGCACTATTGTGTGATTTTTATCTTTTTCATGCTTCAAGGAACCCCAAACCCCACTAACAGCGCGTCTGAGATCAGATGCATTGTAAGGAACCCCAACCTTCTCTAATAGCGCGTCTGAGATCAGATGCATTGTAAGGAACCCTGTATATACTGCACTGTATACAGTAAAACACTGTATATACTGCAATTGGACTTCTTTAGATTTGTATGTTTCACTTTTACCTTCTGTATTCTGTTAATGTTTGAAAATACCTTTTAAAATAAAGAAATCTAAGAAAAACATTGGCTCAACTCCAGCTGCTGGAGTGGTCAAAAGGAGCAATATAAAAATGATCAGGAACGCAGCATGCATAAAGTGTTTTGCAATGAACATTGGTGCTGTCTCACACGTTAGAATAAAGTAACTTTCATCTGAATTAACTTTATTGAAGTTGCTTCCGATATGTTTTTATATTAGGTTAGTTTGAAGGAAAGTATGTCGTGATCTCTCTAGCTGTTGTTAGATCCGTCTCTTTCTCTCTCATTCATAGCCCATTGGACGAGCAGAGCTGTGATAATGTCCTCCATTAAAGAGCAAGAAGCCATCAGCAGGCTAATGGCTTTTTATCAAGAGTGGGACAATGGAAACAAAGCCGCCAGAAGCCGCATCATGAACAGTTTCATTGCCTTGAATCGGGGGAAAACTGGACCTGAACTGGAACAGGAATTCTCCCAGGGTGGCAGCTTGTTCTTAGCTCGCTTAACCACATGGCTAAGGCTTTCGTATCTTTTTAATACATAAGCCACACAAGGGTTTTTTAGCGGTTGCGGTCACGTCATCTTTCACAAATTAACACTAGCCCATGCACATGAAATGTTCTTTCAGGAACTGTCTGAGGTTGGTCAAATAGGCTTATTTAAGCAATTCAGTTCTGGACAGGCATGCAACATATTACAGTACATCCCTAAATGGTTAATGTGGTGTTGGCTGCACAAGATGTACTTTATGAAACTCAGGTGAAATAGAGTTGTATGGAATTGAAGGGAACATATTCTTGTTGTGAAGTCTGTGTAACAGGCTTACACAGTTGGAAGCAGCATTGTGCATGGTTTTGGGGATAGACTGTAGATTTTCAGGTTTTAATTCATTTGAATGAAGAAATATGAGAGTTCTTAATATGATTAGTTTTGTATGAAAAAAGATTAGGTTTAAATATATACTCTACAATTACTGACATACATTAAGTACTCTAATGTTGGACTATCACCAATACAGTAACTCCAATTTTGCACTACACAACTGGGCGAAGATAACTTAACGTGTGTGTGTGTGTGTGTGTGTGTGTGTGACAAGTGCTTGCTCCAGCATATATAAAAAAAAATAACAATTAATGTAATAAACTAATCAAAGAGGAAACACAAGTAAAATAATCTTTAAAGCATACAGATCCTTTCCTATTGTCTGATTTTGCTGCGCTTATGGTATTATTATAATTCCCTGTACTGTATTCTTTGTGAAGTGCTGTGTACACTTTTGGCGCTACATAAATAAAGATATACATACATACATACATACATACATACATACATACATACATACATACATACAGAGAATAATTTATGTGGTTATGCAGCCGAGGACAAGAATTGATATATGCTCACAAATCGCTCACAAAACGGTTTGGGGAAGAAGCCTATCTTATAATTTATCATCCGTAGCAGGAGTTCAGTCAAAGACCGAATACTTGCGAGGGAGAAAGTCACGAGGTATTACGAAACATGCCAGTCACGTGGGATGAAGGAAACAGAGGCAGAAGAAGCTGGAACCGCAAGCCTTGGAAGAACCCAAGTTTATATGTAAGCCCCACCCCCCTGTGAGGTTACTAGTGTGTTACCAGGGGTTAATTGTGAGTAGGAGATGCTAGGCTCCACACTGTGGTGACACAGGAGGTATAAAGGAGAGATGAAATGTTCTGGAAGGTTAGATTCCAGAAGGAGAGGAGAGCAGGAGTCTTGGGAGTAGAAAAAAGTTTCCCTTAGTAATGGAGAGATTAGGACCTCCTGTTTCTTGTGTTTTATTTAGGGACAGTGCCTTAACAGTTCGGATCCCTACAATATGGACAGAAGATATATGCAGGTCCTATCGAGGGAATGCAGACATGCCACAGAGAGTTGCTTAGATAGGGCTCTGGGATGTTAGGAGATCAGCCTCACAAGCAGATCTCCATATACTGTACAGAGTTTATAGCCCTGAGAAAGTGTCAGTTTCCTGCATGGAAATGAGGGTAATAATAACCTCCTCAGAACAGGACAAAATCTCAGACAGGTATCGAAATAGCAGGGTCACATGGATAATGCTAAGCAAGCGAAATAAGGGGGGCCTAGTTCAATACAGTAACAAAGTGCATGTACCTACCGGGAATGTTTAGAGAAGGAACCCTGCAAATAACTATGTTAGAAGTCTTAGTGTAGAAATGAGAGGTGGCTAAGAAAGGAACATGTACAAATACTGTATGTGAACTATGTAAAATGTGTTCTAATCAAACAAAATTGAAAAAAGTGAATAAAAATGTTTTGTTTCTTTTTAAAGTGATACCATATCGATGAAACAAGGTACAACTATGTAAATCTTATTGTATATAGATATGAAGTGTTCCCATGCCTGGGAACATGAATAAAGATTGAAGTTGTACTATAAAATCTCCTGGCACCCATCGTTTCCATCGTTTCCATCGTCCACATCCAGCACCCTGGGACAAAGTGAATCTTTGCTGATGTTAAACACACCACTACACCAATGTAATCTTCCAAGGATGCCAGGCAGGGAGGGTTACACATACAAACAAACTGATGCAGAGTCTTCATCTGCATTATTCTCCTCGCAAGTATTAGGGTGAGGTCCCAGTCAGCACTGTGGCAGCCGCGCGGGAGGGGGGGTCGTGCACAGCGCTAACCCCGATCTGCAGTCTTCCAGGGAGAGAGGGAGATTGCAACGGGAGGGGGCGTGGTGGGGGTTTTGTGGGGGCGTGGCCATGAGCTCACGCCGCTGGTTCACACTCATTGGGTGAACTGCCGACGGGGGCGTGGCCACGCCTCCGTTGCAAGTTCTAAACTCAATTTCATTGAGTTTAAAAAACCTGGCAGTATGGCGCGGCTGCACCTTCAGCGGGAAGGTGCGTACGGGGCCCAGCCCCATTGAGGGGCGGTGCTTATACGCTCGGCGAGCGCTGTAGCAGTCACTGGAACCTCATTAGTTCTTTGGATTAATGCCTGCTACGGATGGTGAATTATGAGAGAGGCTTCATCCCCAAAGGGATTTTGTGAGCGATTTCTATCCATCTTTATCGCAATGTCTTATATATACGCATACACAGAGCGAACCTTGCTCCTATGTGTGAGCATACATCTATCTATTCATGTCCTTGGCTGCATACCCACAGAGATTATTCCCTGTATGCTTTAAAGATCTTTATTCTTGTAAGTGTGTGTCAACTGTGCACAGTTTATTAAATGTTACTTTTTTACACGATGGAGTATGCACTTCTCTTTATAGATTAACCGTCTGAATGTGGTATATCCTCTAAAGAAGCCGCCCAATATCTCCAGTGATGAGGCCTTCATCCAGTAGTCGATCGACAAGGGCTGAAGATGATGGTGAAAAAAATTAATATATATATATATACACACACACACATTTTTTACATTTATATACAATCAACTGTGTATGCAACAATTTATATAGATGGCATGTAAGGCATAATATAGGGCGTATAATACAAAACTGCGATAAGTGCATTAAATAAAATGAAGGAAGTCCATAACCACCCAAAAGAGGGCAGTCCATACCCTGAAGCCGTATGTGTTATGAAGTATGTGCAGTGTAAGGCTCCGCTTATAGTGCCTGCGACGGCGCGACGGAGCGACAGCGCTACCAAAAATCTGGTAGTAAGTGATATTTGATTTTTGAAGAGACGGTCTTCACGGCTATAAGCCAGTCAGGGAGCTTCTCCGACCCGTCTGCCTTCCCCCTTGCTGACGTCACTGACCTTGTAGCCAGCAACGTCTCCCAAACATTAATTATAACTTTCGCAATGGCGATCGCTGACATCATCAGTTGCCGTCGCCAGCTGTATAAGCGCAGCCTAATACAGAGTAGATATGCAACCACTAGTGAGAACATTTGATCTCTCTGCCACCCTTGAACTCCTCAACCGGTTATCCAGATATCTGTTCGGGACATGTCTAAGTGAGATACTTCAGTCAGTTGCAATATTTCTGTCTGCCGCCAACGGGTAAATATCAATATATTGATACAATAGCAAAGAATAGTTTGATATTAATATATAGGGTTGCAAAAAAAGGGACATGTACAGCAATGTAAAGCCTCACAAAATACACCTGCATGTTTCTTGCCAATGGTTGTGTATATTCTTCGTCTGTATACGGTTTAAAGGCAGAGACTTGACATTTATTCTATATCCTCTCGGGAAGTTTTTAAAGTGAATGAATTGGCAAAGTGAAACTTGTCTTACAGACTTCATGCTTCCATGCAGTCTGTACATTCCATGAAGATACAAATGTACAACACATGGCATGCATTTTGTTAATAAAATCCTTCCAGGGTTCTTAATAAGGACTAGCTGAGGTTTGAGAGAAACATCTGACACTATTCTGTAAATTCTCAGAGACATACTTTCTGATACCATCTTTAATTCATATTTAGTATATAAAACGGGCTTTACATTTTCACCAACAATAGTAAAACCTGTACAGATATGCTCCATTTTTTACATTCAATATGCATTTATTTTGTCTTTGTTCCACTATATCTTGCCTGCTTGAGTTTAATTGATGAGTTAACTGACATGCTCCATTGACAGAGTTAGAGTAACTACTATTTTTGATAGTGTATCCTTATTTTTTTTAATCACCACTCAGCAACCGCTTCATGTTTGAGTTTGTGGAGGTTGGAGGGATCCTGACTCTGCTGGAAATACTTGGTTTGAAACATCTGAAAGAAGAACACAAGAAGGAATCTCTAAAACTGCTTCAGATATTGGCTAACGCCGGGCGGAATTACAAAGAGCTCATCTGTGAGAGCTATGGTGAGTGATAGGTTCCATTCATGTGGTCTACACTCTCCTGTATTGTTGTATATGAGTCACATGCAGTACATCACAGTGTTTACTTAGGTTTGCATGTTGCATGTACGGCACACCTGTGAACACGTGACCTGTATATGGGACAAGGGTTAATACACACAGCTAGCTAGCCGATTCAATCTTCATCTCGCAAGGGCCCTCACATTAATAATATCTCCCCTCAATCTGTCCCAATATACCATTTGTCACAAACCGCCCACGTGTGAGCATGTTATGTACGGCACACCTGTGAGCATGTGACCTGTATATGGGACAAGGTCAGAGCGATCTAGCTGATCCACTTTTCACCTTCTGCAATGGTCCCTCAAATGAACAATATCTCCCCTCAATCCGTCCCAATACACCACCTGTCACAAACAGTATACTTGTGAGCACGTGACTTGTATATGGAACCAGAGTTAATACACACAGCGAACTCGCCCCACCTTTCTCTTTCACAATGTACTTCAAATGAGTTAATAGTTACCCTTACTCGGTTGCAATCTTATCTGTCCGCTGCCATCACCAAAGAAATATGTAATTTTCAGAGTCTAATGGTCCCTGTTTATTATGAAAACCATGCACTTAACACACCAAAATCTGTTGTAGCAAAATATGTCCGAAAATGTACTTTACTCTCTACAAAGCGTGCCACGGTTCAATCAGAGCCCAAAGCATCAGTTATTAAAAAAAAGTTCGGCATATATCTATATATATAAAAATTAAAGTTGTTTGATTATTAGTAGATGTGGGGATTCTCATTGGTCCTTCAGTCTGCCCGCCCATGGGCCGCCTCCCCCACGACTCTCATTGGCCAAGAGGTATGCTGACATCACGGACACACCTACTCCACTGTGACACACACAGACACACACACATACTGCCACAGACACTCACCCCTGCAGAGTCACCATACCCCCTGAGACTGTCACCCCTCTGCGGAGTCACACACCGACCTTGGTAAGTGTAACCTACTTTCCAACCCCCTCACCCACATCTCACCTCCCCGCCGGCTCCCCCCCACCATCACCCCCCCTCACCCACAGCTCATCTCCCCGCCATCACCCCCCCACCCTCACCCGAACCTCACCTACCCGCTACCTTCCCCCTCAGCGCGCCTTCCCCCCTCGCGGCACCCTTAACACTGCTTGGCCACGGGGGGGAGCGCGGCTGACTGTCCCCTGGCGCGGCCGGTGGGGGGGACACCGGGAGCCTCCAGCCTTCCCCAGCGCGCCTCCAGCCTTCCCACAAGCGACAGCAATGCGGTAGCTGCTGCCGGCTCCCCCCCCCCATCACCCCCCCTCCTCACCCGCAGCTTACCTTCCCCTCGGCGCGCCTTACACCCTCAACACGACCCCCCTCACCCTCCGATGCTCCGCCATCACCTCCCGCCATGCGCAGCGAGATGGGGGGGAGAAGGCCAGTGGCGGGAGCTGAGGACATTCTGCTGCTGAACCCTGGGACCTTCCTGTTGATGAGCCGTGGGCCGGGAGAACTTGGGAGTGATCCACGTTGCCACAGCCTGCCGAGACGCCCAAGATGGCCGCCGGCCTCAAGCAGCTCTGCAGATTGAGGACATGTTGACTGCCCCGGAGCCAGCAGGAAGAACCCGCCAACATCAAGCGTTCCCAGTCCCCCACCCCCTCCCCCTGTGTGTGTGTGTGTGTATGGGAGAGAGAGACTGTGTGTGTATGGGGGGGGGGAAGAGAGAGAGTGTGTGTGTGACACTGTGGGGGGGGACAGGAGCTGCGCATAGGGGGTGGACTGGGGCTGCACGGGGGGGGAGAACGGAAAAAGAAATAGGGGGGAGCGAATAAACAGACAGGGGGAGTGGAGAGAGAGGAGGGAGCGGGAAATTGTACTCCCGGGCAACGCCGGGTCTCTCAGCTAGTATATATATATATACTAGCTGAGAGACACAGTGTTCGACAAACCTATACATTTGCACGCCGTGCAAACATCGTGGCGAGCTCCTATTGGCCCAAGCAACACACGTGTGGTACTAGGTGGCGAGTAGATTTTTTGGTGATTTGTCAACCACTGTATATATATATATATATATATATAAATATATATACAGTGGTCGACAAATCACCAAAAAAATCTACTCGCCACACAAAAAAATCTACTCCTAGTACCAAACGTGTGCTGCTTGGGCCAATAGGAGCTCGCCACGATGTTAAATCCACTCACCGGGGGCGTGCAAATGTATAGGTTTGTCGAACACTGTATATATATATATATATATATATATATATATATATATATATATATATATATATATATATATATATATATATATATATATATATATATATATATATATATATATATATATATATACTTATTAAGGTTATGGTGGGTAACAAAAGTGACAAAAACCCTCCACAGTAAAGCATAAAGCAACTGTAAAAAAAACTGTTACAGTTGCTATATATATATTAGATTACAGAAAAAGATTATTATCAGAAAATACAGTTACACTAAATCCAGACAGTTTGATGAAAATAAAAGAAGATAAACAAAGACTTACACTTACGTTATCATTATCGTTTAACATTAATCATATCTGTTCCCAAAGGGTCTTGAGCGGGAATCGAGATTTCACATGCTCCGGCAGGGACACTACCTTAGTTGAAATCTGATTTTCTATTCACACATGCCAACTTTTATGCCCAGAACTTCTGTATTGAAACACACATAAAACCCACACCTGTCATAAATCAGCTCTGGCTGACATTTTTATGATTTAAAAGAAAAAAAAATGGTCCTGGTGACTTTTAAAAAGTTGACTCTGTATAAAAGGCTTCATAACTTTGTTTCTATAATACTTAGACACATGCTATCTTCACTGTTGTGTCTGTGAATTCCACATACACGCCGCAACTTAAAAAATGCCCACATAATGTCTATTTTTGGCACCTCTTAATCATGAAATGTTTGGCATAATTTGATTTGTCTAAGCGCAACGGTTACAAATATCTATTCGTTCTTCTTGCAAATTGCTGTCAGGCCCATGATATCTGCATATGTGCATGTGTTTGTTTAATACATTTACTCTTTTTGGAATACCTTCTTAGCCACGTCCCCTGATACTTTGCAGAAGCCTCCCAAGAATGTCTTTAAAGGTATATTTAAAAGGGTCTTGTTTATTCTACTGTCAGGGAAGCTATATTTCAATCACTTCGCTAAAAAAACAGATGTCCTTATCTCTAGATAATCAATCCTATAAATTAGGCCTGGTCAAGGGTTTAACAGGCTATAAAAACAATTCTCATTTTTAAGACAAACTGTAACCCATGTTAACCCCTTGTGTGCCAGATAGATTAAACTACTTAATAATTTCTGCCATATTCATTACAGATAGTAAGACCTTTTAATGACCCAAGATGAAAGATATTCATAGATGTAGTGATGGGTACACAGACTGGGCCCTAAATTGATGCATAGGGGCTTATTCTATATTGTTCAAACCAGCCCTTTGGGCTGTTTTCGGACAAAATTCCTCATTGAAGTCCTTGATACAAAAGGGGTGTTTGTAATAATAACAACTTCTGCTTTGGACAGGCGTGCGTGCAATAGCTGAGTGTCTGGCAAAGTCAAAGTTGGAAGAAACACAGGAGCAGGCACAGGTGTTGTTGGATTCATTGGCTCACGGGAACCCCAAATACCAGAATCAGGCGTATAAAGGACTGATCGCACTTCTCCCCTGCGCTTCTCCAAAAGCTCAACAATTAGCCCTGCAAACACTCAGGATCGTACAGGTAAGGAATATAAAGCCGCGATTATAGACGGTGCATCGGTGCGTGTGATTTTGCGCGCTGCGTGAACAAACTGCAGCAACCACATTGGGCCGGCCATAGTGCGCGCGGGCGCGATGCAGAGCGACTGTGCGGCAGATTTTTCAAACAATGTACCAAGACCCTCATATTATATTAACTTATATACCTGGAACTTTAAGTTGCGCACGGAATTCAATGTGTTTGTTTAACTTGTCCATCTAACTTCATACAATATGGTCACCTTCTGCTTAAGTGTGCAAAAGGGTTTAGTAGTTATTTATTTTTGATTCTCAGGCAATTGTGAACACTGCTCATCCCAGCATTGTTGATCCTCTATTGGGGGTACTCCGGTCCATGCATTTAGAAATCCAGTATGAAGGTAGGTTCAGTTATATAATTCAATAGGTGTTGGCTTTTACTGACTGCCGTACTGAATGTAAAACATTTGAGTCTGGTTGCATGCTGACATTATGCATTCCTTTCAACTGAAACCCGTGATGACACATACTTGGTGTTCCATCCAGGGTTTCTATATACTCATTACTGATCTATTCTTTAGAGTCTATAGAAATACAGAGCTGGCGCTCTTTCACAACGAGAACTGTGCATTTATGCTAAAGTTTGAACTCTTTCTGGTGTATCTGGTTTATAAAAGACTAGCTGAGAGACCTGACATTGCCCGGGATGTGAATATCTAACAATTATATGTAAATTGGCTAAAATAATGTGTAACATAAGTGTTCAATGAAATGTCAATATGATGTAATAGTTATAAAATTGTACATTTATAGATTTTAAGAAACCAAATGCTGCTCCCGAAGATTGGCAGGTTTATTGTAAATAGTGTTAACCTTACAGACAGTGGCGGATTTTCCGTTAGGCCCGGTTTGCTTGGGCCTGGGGGGGGAGGGGTGGGGGGGCCAAAATGTGGGGGCGGCATACAGAGAAGCCGCTCTCTTCCCCACTGATTGAAAGGGGAGAGCGTGGGGCCTCTGTAAAGGTCTCTTACCTTCTCCTTCGCGCCGCCCTCCTCCTAAGGCTGTCCCCAGTGCGTTCTGTGACGCCCGGCAAGGGGGGCGGCGCGTGCACAGCGCTAACCGCGATCTGCGGTCTCCAGGAGAGAGGGAAGCTTGTGACAGGAGGGGGCGTGGTCGGGGATTTGCGGGTGCGTGGCCATTATGTCACGCGGCTGGTTCGCGCTCATTGGGTGAACCGCCGGTGGGGGCGTGGCCACGCCTCCGTTGCAAGGTTTAAACTCAATTTCATTGAGTTGTAAAAAACCTTGCAGCACGGCGCGGCTGCACCTTAAGCGTGAAGGTAATTACTGGGCCCAGGCCCATTGAGGGGCGGTGCTTACATGCACAGCGCACGCCGCGCCGTGCGCACAGGCATTTACTGGGACCGCAACCTCATGCGGCATCAAATGACCCTGCCATGACAACGTGACGTCACATGGCGTTGGATTGTCATGGAAATGCGTTGTCACATGGCGTTGTGGGGTCATTTGACGCTGCAGAAGGAGGAGGGTGGCGCTGCAGGAGGAGGAGGCGGCGGCCCGGGGTATGAGCTTATGGGCGGGAACATTTTAAATCCAGCACTGCTTACAGAGGTAGTATAAGATGATGATCTTGCTAAATAAATAGTTGCTCTTCTGAGATCATATTTGTAAATTGTAGAGACTGATAACTATTTTTGTTGTTGAAGAAAGTGACTGCCAGTAACAGCTTGTGACAATCCTGGTTTTATTAGCAACCTGAAGTTAATTACGAGCAGCAGGTGGAAAGTGGCCCCGAATTAAAAAAAAAAAGTCTGTAAAACAATCCTGGATCACTGTTTGTTTTATGAAAAGGGTTAATGAGTAGGTGCCATTATCAAAGATGGCCGCAGTGTGCTTCATCCAGTTATGTTGATAACAGATGCCAAAACCCCATTGGAATGCAAGCTTGCCAGGGACCTTTGCCATCTATTTCAGGTACAATGTAAAGGTTTTATAATATTATTATTATCCTTTTATTTGTAAAGTACCATTATATTTTCCGTTGTGCAGTAAAGGGGGGAGAGCGGGGGGGGGGTTAAATAGTGACAAAAATTACATAAACTGTATGACATACAAGTAAGGACAAAGAGATACACAAGGTCTTGTTACAGATCTAATTTGCAAAGACTTGTGAATACACTTTAGTCCCTGAAAATGACTAGGGCTGTATTAGTTTGGGGTCACAGAGGGGGGGGGGGGTTTAAAATCAATGAGTGAATTTTTTTTCAAGTGTTTTGACTGGTGTATCCAGAGAAGCAGAGAAACTGAGCACAGCCAATACAAGCTAATAATTGTGACTCTTGTAGACTGTCATACAGACATATCCAGCAGCTAAGAGGTTAAGCTAGTTGGACCAATTTCGTTTAGGGACTTGCTGAAAAATGTTACTGTAGTTGTATCCTTCGAGTAATGAAAGCATGTTCATGCTCTGTCCTGAAGTGATGTCGTTTCTGCAAAATATAGCTTGATGACTGCAATACATGGTTTGTACCGCTTGCCTGTAGGAATAACATTTGCATACCCATGATGCAGTGCAGCCATTTGTGCGCAATTTCTCTCTTTCTATTTATTTCTGTGTGGGATATACATTTTTAACAATTTCTTAATATGAAGTTAGGGATTCGTGTATCTATATGTAATATTTTGAATGTAATATTATTTGCTATGATATTCTCCCCTTTGGTGTAATAAGTTTTGTTTTTTCTTGGGCTATTGACTGCTGAGCTGTTAAAGTATACTCTGGTTTCTCTTCAAATCGAATAAATCTTTCGCCTTTTACTAAAGATTTCCGTGGAGAGGAACAATTATGAGTTTCATTTAATTTTTTGATGCCCGGCTCACGCTGGGCTTCCCTATGCAGTAAAAAAAAAAGATCAATTGTTCATTTATTATCATACATAAAAATAAAAATGAATGCATTTGTGTAGATCTTAGGTGCTTTTCTGGTCACTTTTTAGAGCGGGTTTCCACGTGATCAGAAATGCTTTTAAATGCTATGGATGTTAGGGAGCTTTGGCGTCTATTTCAGATACAGGGTTAAGAATTTAAATTACATTAATTTATTTTGGCATTTACCCACCATCTATTGGAAGGATACATTGCCTGCACATGGTTAGAACTGTTGTGAATACGTTTTAGTCCCGGAAGCTAAGTAGGACTGTATTATTTTGGGGTTATAAAGGGAAAGTAGGGGTTTGTGATCAATCTGAAAAATATATATATTTTCCCCCCTCTAGTGGTTCCACTTAATTCTTGACTTCTCTGCAAGAGGGGTTTGTATAACAGGCATTCCCAGCAGCTCAAAGGTTAAGCTAACTTGGACACATTTGAGGAGACTTGTTTATAAGACATGCTGAACATTTTCATTTTACCACAATAGTAAGAAAGCTTTGACACTCTGTCCCTGAGGTGGTGTAGTGGTCGGCGAAAAAACAAACAAACTTGGCTTTCTTTCGGGATCTCATTTACATACCCATGATGCACTGAAGCCACGTGTGTGCATTTTCTCTCTTTATGATCAATTATGTGTCTGATATACATTTTTAACAATTTCTTAATATGAAGTTAGGGATTCGTGTATCTTTATGTAATATTTTGAATGTAATATTATTTACTATGATTTTCTCCCCTTTGGTGTAATAAGTTTTTTTTTTTTTCTGGGGCTATTGACTGCTGAGCTGTTGAAGTATACTCTGGTTTCTCTTCAAATCGAATAAATCTTTCGCCTTTTACTAAAGATTTCCGTGGAGAGGAACAATTATGAGTTTCATTTAATTTTTTGATGCCCGGCTCACGCTCGGCTTCCCTAAGCAGTCAAAAAAAGATCAATTGTTCATTTGATTAAATAGATAATTATACATTTTATGCAGATCTTATTTTTTTTAATTAATTTTTTAGGTTGTTTTTCTACATGGCAATAAATACCTGTAAAAGTTTGGTTTAGGGATTTTTGGTGTTGTGTTTAGTGTGCTGTGATTGGCTCACGGTGACACGTGGAGAGGAACAGTTATGAGCCTCATTCAATTTTTTGATTCCTAGTTCTTGCTGGGCTTATATATTTGTAAATAGTAGATGTGATGATATAAATGTTTGTGCATAAGATTATTGTTACTTTTATTTGTTCTAAGTGTTTTTTGGG
Organism: Ascaphus truei; assembly: GCF_040206685.1. Lineage (NCBI taxonomy): Eukaryota > Metazoa > Chordata > Amphibia > Anura > Ascaphidae > Ascaphus > Ascaphus truei. The sequence continues at coordinate 21,689,475 of NC_134492.1, read as the reverse complement.
GTTCAGATTAAACAAGTCAATATCTATTCTAGGTTGTGCATTGTCATGGGAGAGGGGGTTTGGCCCGGTATTAAAGGGTTACATCCCATTTGGCCACCTCCTGCTCTCACTTGGGAAGCAAGGGGTTAACTGGACTGCGGTCCAGTACTGTGTTTTTACCCTGCTTCAGCAACCAAATGTATATTCCCCTGTAAATGTGTATTGTTCCCATTCCAGTGTTTGCACCAACACATACACTGGGATTGATGCGGGAGGGAAAGGGTTAATGTTAATTCAGTGTTTATAGCCCTTTGTTCCATTTTCCCACCTTTTCAGGCTCCATTTTGCAGCTCTCCATAAGTCGCCATTGCAGCCCAATGCAACCTTATGGAGATTCCGGCGATTTGGGCCTGTTTCGGTAGAAGACCTGCAGGTGGCGCCTGTAGAGGGAGAGAGGGGTGGCCCGGTATTAAAGGGGTTGCACCGCATATGGCCACCCCCTGACCTCACCAGGGAGGCAAGGGGTTAACTGGACTGCGGTCCAGGAATGTGGTATTAACCTTGCCATTACATGTAAATGTGTGTTCCCCTGTTCCAATGTAATATCATCATGTCAGTGTCTGCACCACACAAACACTGGGATCCATCCGGGAGGGCAAGGGTTAATAGTTGATTATAGCCCTTTGTGTAATTTTCCCGCCTTTTCAGGCACCATTTTGCAGAGTCCCATAGGCCGACCATTAGAGCTACATGCGTTTCAATGGCGGATCTAGCTGTTTTGGACCTGTTTCCCTCGAAGACCAGCAGGTGGCGTCCGAGAGGAGGAGCGGTGGTTTCCCATTGTAAGTCAATGGGCTCATTGACTTCAATGGAGATTTCTCGACGGCGCTTTCCAGGAACGAGTTGGCAGCCGTCCAAACCGCAAAGCGGATACTTTTTCTGAAAAAGATCTTTCATCAATGATTAGTCAAGTTCAACGACAAGTGGCGTGGGAATCTTAGGTTCTAGGGCACCCAGAAATAAAATTCTTTTTGCCCCTAGCTCCTAGGCCTCCCCACACCTGACCACCACCGGGTCCAAGAGTCCAGGTACCCCAGAAAGGGTCGTGCTGACGGAGCGGGGTCGCGCCATAGGTTTCAATGGCGACGGCAGAAGTAGCACGAGAAAACGGCTAAATCCGATACCCTGCAAATCAGAAGTCCATATCTCCGTTTCTGGAGGGTCCAGAGGGCCGTGGTTTGGGATGCCTGTAGTCACTGTTCCGGCATGACCACAGAACCATTCCCGACCCTCTCTGACCAACCCGACGGAGTATGGACCACCATAAAGGTTCGTGAGTTTTTCCCATAGGCTTCAATGGCGGCCGTCCCCCCATTGACCGGCTATGGCGGAGAAGCCCCATAGACTCCAACGACGGCGGATTCCCCGTTGTAAGTCTATGGCGGCAGACTCCCATAGCCGCCAATGGCGGAGATTCCCCGTTGAAAGCTTATGGTGGCGGAGCCCGTTGTTTTCAATAGGGATTTAGTGAAAAACTGAGATTTCTTTTTAGCGGAGATTTTTATAATAAAATATGAAACGGTTTATGTGATATTTATATATCTCCGGTTCCGAAGGTCGCAGCGGGGTGAAACTTGGACCCTGTAGTGTACCACTTCCGGCATTAAGGTCTGGAAAGTTTGGACCCGCTGGACCTAACGGAACCGGTTCTTTTAATATGTGTGTATATTCAGAACCATACTATATTTCAAAGCGGGGCAAATGCCCGCGAAGATTCCTGCCTACTAAGGAATGCAAATGGCCAGGGGAAAGACCAAATGTCTAGGAAACAGGCCCGTGATCAAAGACTCAGCCACTCCAACTGTTTACAGGAGGGCGGAAAGGCGTGAAGCTGGAGTGGTTTGTGAGTGTCATAACTCACACTTACAAACAAAGCAAATCCTGCCAGATATTCCATTTGGTAGACTGGTCGGCGCCCCTGATTTAGATGTGGAGCTACAGAAATCAGACCCTCAGGACGCATGTGCCAACTAGCTGGGGGGCATGGGTTAAACTGTGTTCCCACGTTAGAGATTGGGTACAGATAATTGATCTCCAATAGCCTGTACTCAATGTTAAAAATAGGGTTACAAAGATATATAAACTGTTGTCAACCCTACAGTACTGGTCTTCTATTACATCTTGATTGTTACCTGATCGCTGGAGAATTGCTATTTGATACTTCTTCATTTCCCAACCCCAAAGTAAGTGTTACATTCTTGTCTGTTAAATTGTACTATATTGCTGTGTTCACCTTTTTCAAGGATTAAAATACATTTTATTTATATCTAAGCCGCTTTCAGTTCAACCCAGTTATTTTGGTGTATTATTATAGCCTGTCACAAAGTTACCGTCACAGCGCCCGAGAGGAGGAGCGGCGGTTCCCCATTGTAAGTCAATGGAGCCATCCATTTCAATGGGGATTCCTCGACGCCGACCTCCAGGAATGGGTTGGCAGCCATCCAAACCGCAGACCGAAAGAGCGGAAACATTTTCTTAAAGAGAGCTTTGATCACACTGAGTTCAAGTTCAACTACAATTGGCGTGGGAAACTTAGGTTCTAGGGCACCCAGAAATAAAATTATTTTTGCCCCTAGACCCTAGGAACCCCCACGAGGGTCGTGCCATTGACTAATGGCGGAGCGGAGGTCCCATTGAATCCCATGGCGGCGCTCGCCCATGCATTTCCTATGGCGGCGCCGGCCATTGATTCCAATGGGGGAAAAGCCGCGTGGCGCTAAACGGCTAAATCCAAAAGGGTAAAATGTGTAAGCCCATACCTCCGGTTCTGTGAGGACCAGAGGGCTGGGATTTGGGTCGCATGTAGTCACTGTTCCGGCATGACTGCATGGCCATTTCCAGCCCTCTCCGAACAACCAGACGGAGTATGGGCAACTGTGAAAAATTGTGATTTTCCCCATAGACTTCAATGGCGGTGTTACTCCATTGAAAGACTATGGCGGAGGAGCCCTATAGACTTCAATGGCGGAGTTGCCCCATTGAAAGACTATAGCGGCGGAGCCCATTGACTTCAACGGCAGAGTTGCTCCATTAGAAGCCTATAGCGGCGGAGCCCGTTGATTTCAATGGGAAAGAGTGAAAAGCAGAGATTTATTTCAGCTATGGCGGAGAATCCTGCATTAAAGTTAATGGGGGATTTTAACTTGTTTTTTGTATCTCCGGTTCTGGGGGTCATGGTAGGCTGAAACTTGCCACAATTGCAAAGGTCCTCCGGCATGAGGACCTGGCAAATTTCAGCCCGCTCAGACCCACAGAACGGATTATTTTAAAAGGTGAAGGTATTAAAGTATGAATTGTATTTTGGGTCTGGTATAAAAACTCAGAGCCCATATGTTATGTTAATGGTCCGGGAGGGAGACAAATGGTCTACAATAAAACCCCTGATCAAAGACTCCCCCACCCTGCTTGTGTATGCGAGCACAACAGAAAAGCAGGACATGGGTACTTGAGGATAAGTGTTATAAGTCACACCTTGGACAAAGGCTTTCCTGTCCAAGCTAGACATTCAGGTGCCAGGCTTGTGGGCGGGGGGCTAGGGAAATAAGCCCCTGATTAGAATAATACCCACCCAGTGGGCAGGTATTACAGTGCCACTCAGGTGAGGTGGCAAGGAGAGATTGGGTGCAGGTAATTGTTCTCAAATGGCCTACACTCAATGATAAGGTATAGGACTGGAATTACATATAAACCAGTGTCAGTCCTATCCTGTGTTGTTCATTGTTCGTGTTTTCGTGACTTCAAGATTACCAACTATTTGATGCCTGATGAATTGCTAATCCTGTTTCCTGATTACTTCATCATCCCCATTCCTGAGTAAGTGTCTATATTTTGCCTGTTATTTGTATATTTTGTGTTCACCTTCTTTAAGGAATAAACTATATTTATTATATCTAAGTCGTGTTCAATTCAACCCAGATATTTTGGTGTGTATTATTATAACCTATCACTAGCTACCGTGACATGCATATGTAATGTTCTATCAGGAATTGTCTGTGGTTGTTTAAGAAGATTTAGTTAAACAATTCAGCTCTGCGAGAGGCGCTTATACAAGACATTATATAAGGGCGTACACAATATTTTCAGATTGCCTGCTCAAAACCGTACATTTCTGTTTTTTCATGGTCCAAAAATGTTTAAAAGGCGATGAGAAGTGCATTTAACATGAGTTTGAACCTGTAGGAGGACAAGATGAGACACCTTTCTGAGATTTGCTTCTCTGTGTGTTGTTCGGCCAGTAATAAACCTGCTGCGGTCAGTGTGTGAGTCTTTCTCTCCCCTGCGGGGTGGCCAATTTAGAGGAGCAATCCAAGCGGGTGCTTCTATTTTTAACATAGCATTAAAGAAGGGGGTCTCCGGAGCTGAACACCATTAATTTCAGCTCCGGGGACCCCTTCCTTTTGGAGATACATCTGCAGGGGGTGCCGGTTGCCACTTGGCTAGCAGGGTTCATTTAATACTGGGGGTTTCAAAGCTCCCGGGCCAGAGACCCCCTGCTTCAAACCCATGTTAAAAAATATTTAAGAAAAAACAAAAAAGGGCCTGATTTGCTCCTTTAAAGTGAGTGACATGTAAGTGCTACTAGCCCCATTATCATGCCGATATATATAATGAATATATCCAGGGGCGTAGCCAGGACTGTGGGGCATTTCAATTTGGTGGTGGAGTACTAATTATGCTCCACACACACTAACTTATGTAGTGTACATGAAGAATGTAAAAGGCTATCACATGATGGTGCGGCACCATTATGACGGGACCCTGCAGCAGGAAATGCCGCCAGAGAAGGTAAGAGGTTACAGAAGCCCCACACCTTCCCCCTGCAACTAGTTTAGTAGTTGCGGGGCCTCTGTAACCACGGGGCTCGGTGCATAGGCACCGACGGCAGCGCCATCAAGCCGGCCATTCATACAGGGGCCCTCGTACTGGGAGGACCCTGAACGCAATTATTACACTTGCAGAGGGAGAGATATAAAGTATCTCACTGTGCAATTAATATTAATAGCATGTTCTTGTATAGCGCTGCTAGTTTTACGTAGTGCTTTACAGAGACATTTTGCAGGCACAGGTCCCTGCCCCGTGGAGCTTACAATCTATTTTTTTGGTGCCTGAGGCATAGTCTCCGGGTCAAACCCAGAGTGGTCGCAACCCTGATAAGGACTACGTGTGAATTCTCAGTCATATTTGCTGATACCATCTGTGATTGCATTTCAGTATATAAAAATGGTTTTATATTTTCACCAACAATAGTTTAATCCAGTGGTTCCCAAACTTTTTCGGTTCAAGGCTCCCTAAGGCGATCAGGATTTTTTCACGGCGCCCAAAGTAAAAACAAAGTTGTATATACATACCTAACAGTTGCAGTGCGCAGTTGGTGTCTCTCACAGACTCACACTCTCACACAGACTCACACTCACACAGACTCACACTCTCACACAGACTCTCACTCTCTCACACAGACTCACACTCTCACACGGACTCTCACACAGACTCTCACTCTCACACAGACTTTCACACAGACTCTCACACAGACTCTCACACAGACTCACACAGACTCTCACACTCTCACACAGACTCTCACACAGACTCTCACTCTCACACAGACTCTATCACAGACTCTCACACTCTCACACAGACTCTCACACTCTCACACAGACTCTCACACTCTCACACAGACTCTCACTCTCTCACAAAACAAAGTTGTATATACATACCTAACAGTTGCAGTGCGCAGTTGGTGTCTCTCACAGACTCACACTCTCACACAGACTCACACTCTCACACAGACTCACACTCTCACTCTCACACAGACTCACACAGACTCACAGACTCACAGACTCACACTCTCACACAGACTCTCACACAGACTCTCACTCTCACACAGACTCTCACACAGACTCTCCCCCAGACTCTCACACCCTCACACAGACTCTCAGACTCTCACACAGACTCTCCCCCAGACTCTCACACCCTCACACAGACTCTCAGACTCTCACACAGACTCTCGCACAGACTCACTCTCTCACACACAGCCCGCACCCCTCCCCCCTATGTACACACAGGCAGACAAGTGACAGGTGGTAGAGATATGAAACACGAGCCTGGCACCGGCAGCATCACGCTCACCTCATTTGGTCACTGCAGTGGTGCGGAGCGCCAAATAAAACAAATTAACCGCCCCCCAGGAGACAGCGCCGGGAACTCCTCTTGCTGTCGCTGCCCGCAGCCGGTGAGAGAGCGCGTAAACAGTCCGGTTCGGTTGCTGCCCTTCGCTATTTTGGTTTCCCGCGGAGCAAGCGCTGCATTTAGGGCCCATTCTACACTGCATGCGGCCGTGCGTGCCTATGCGAACACGCGTGTACGTGCCGCATGCTTTTCCCTGTTATAGAGCCGGGAGCTGCAGGTACTGTGTGTGTGTGTGTGTGTGTGTGTGTGTGTGTGTGTGTGTGTGTGTGTGTGTGTGTGTGCATGGGTTGTGTGAGTGAAGAAAGCCCTAAATAAGATTTTTTTAAAGAAAAAAAAAGTTTAATAAATATTTTTTTATTTTATTTGTGCAATCATTCACACACACACACACACACACACACACACACACACACACACACACACACACACACACACACACACACACACACACACACACACACACACACACACACACACACACACACACACATCCACACATACATACATTTGAGCGCCGGTAGCGGCGCGAAATCATCTTTTCCCCGTCTTTGCCGCTGTCTGTCGGCTCCCCGCTCCCTGCTGTGCGCGCGCGCTGCGCCATTATAGAAAGGCTGACTAACGTTAGCCAACTAAAATTCTGCGTGCGCGCACGGTGTAGCGCGCGCCCCGGCACTATAGAACATGCCTAGGGTTGCCAGGTTGCTTGTCCAAAAATACTGGACACAATATTAGACCCCCACACCCCCCGAATACATATAAAAAATACCCCCGCGCCCCCGAATACATATAAAAAATACCCCCGCACCCCCCAACATACATTATAAATTTCCCCCCACCTTCCCAATACAAAATATACCCCCACCTCCCCCCCATCATCACCACAGCTCATCCTGGCTACCCCATCATCTCCTGAGCTCATCCTGGCCCCCATCATCTCAGCTCATCCTTGCCCCCCATCACTGCCCCATCTTATCTCTCCCCCCATCCCCCATCATTTTCATCTTCCCATGCTGGCAGGCTGGCCCCCATGCCCCTTCTTATCCCCCCCCCCATCATTTGTATCTCCCCAGGCTGGCCCCCAAGCCCCTTCTTATCCCCCCCCATCATTTTTTTTTATCTCCCCGGGCTGGCCCCCATGGCCCATCTTATTCCCCCCCCTCATCATTTTTATCTCCCCAAGCTGGCCCCCATGCCCCATCTTATTCCACCCCCCCCCCCCCATCATTTTTATCTCCCCAAGCTGGCCCCCATGCCCCATCTTAAACACCCCCCCCCCCATCATTTTTATCTCCCCAGGCTGGCCCCCATGCCCCATCTTATTCCGCCCCCCCCATGATTTTTATCTCCCCAAGCTGGCCCCCATGCCCCATCTTATTCCTCCCCTACCCCCCACCATCATTTTTATTTCCCCAGGCTGGCCCATATGCCTCAACCCCCCCCCCCCCCCCCCAAAGAAAAAAATTGTCCTTCGCTTACCTCTGACTCTGCCCCCGCTGTTCACTCCTGTCTGCGTCCTCGTTAGTACCTGCTGGCTCAGACCAGCATGCATCCACCGCGCTCGCCCCCCTCCACACGTGCTCGACCCTGCCCACACGGGCTCGCCCCCCGCCCACACGGGCTCGCCCCCCGCCCACACGGGCTCGCCTGCACACCACACTATAGAACGGGCCACATCCGCCGCTTGGCTTGCCGACGGCCGCCTGCACATTTTCAACCGGACAGGCATCAGAATTATCAGCCTGTCCGGTTGAAATCGCGGCGCCCCTCTAGACGAGCCACAGCGCACCAGGGTGCCGCGGCGCACAGTTTGGGAACCACTGGTTTAATCTATACAGATATGCCCCAAAACATTCAATATGAAGTGATTTTCCTTTTTTGCTGCTCGCCTAGATGGGCCGGTTTATTGCAAATTGTGTTAACCTTACAGAGGTAGTATAAGATGATGACCTTTCTAATTAAATAGTTGCTGTTCAAATGCGGTATTGTGAGATCATATTTGCAAATTGTGAAGACTGAAAACAACTATTTTCATTGTTGAAGAAAGGGATTGCCAGTAACAGCTTCTGACAATCCTGGTTTTATTAGCAACCTATTACATTCTCTGAAGCAGGCTCTAAAACTAAAAGTGGCTGAAGTTAATTAGGAGAAGGTGGAATAAGAAAATAAATAATAATAATAAATAAATTGAATAAGAAAAAGTCTATCAAACAATTCTGGATCACAGTTTAAAAAACAAAACAAAACAAAAAAAACAGGGTTAATGAGTAGGTGCCATAATCAAAGATGGCCGCAGAGTGCATATATTATGCATTATGTTGATAACATATTAGGGTGACCAGATTTTGAAAATAAAAAACCGGGACACATTATTTTTTTTACATAACAGTTTATTTATTGTAGTACACTTATACTTTACTACCATTAGTCCTTGTTACATAGTTATGTGTGTGTGTGTGTGTGTGTGTGTGTGTGTGTGTGTGTGTGTGTGTGTGTGTGTGTGTGTGTGTGTGTGTGTGTGTGTGTGTGTGTGTGTGTGTGTATATGTGTGTGTGTCGGATGACCTCACTAATCGAACAAAAAAAAAGCCAGATGTGAATGATTCTGAACCCATTAACCAGTGTCAGGACGCCCCCTCTTCACAATTTCTAAAGCAGCAATCCCGCCTGGGATCTTACCTGATCCGCAGTCCCTCAAGGTACTATACTGGAGGGGAGGTGTTCCCTACCTGTCTTCCGATGTCTCCCGCGTGAAACTTGAGTCAGATCTGGAAGAAAGCAGGGTAGGTTACTTCGGTGTAGGTATACGGCAGTTAAGATAACACATAGAGGGAGAGGGAGACAGGGAGGGAGAGGAAGACAGGGAGGGAGAGGGAGACTGGGAGGGAGAGGGAGACAAGGAGGGAGAGGAAGACAATGAGGGAGAGGGAGACAGGGAGGGAGAGGGAGACAGGGAGGGAGAGGGAGACAGGGAGGGAGAGGGAGACGGAGGGAGAGGGAGACAGGAGAGGGAGACAGGGAGGGAGGGAGGGAGGGAGAGAGACGGAGGGAGAGACAGGGAGGGAGAGAGACAGGGAGGGAGGGAGGGAGGGAGACAGGAAGGGAGGGAGGGAGGGAGAGAGACAGGGAGGGAGGGAGGGAGAGAGACAGGGAGGGAGAGAGACAGGGAGGGAGAGGGAGGGAGAGAGACAGGGAGGGAGGGAGACAGGGAGCGAGAGGGAGACAGGGAGAGAGACAGAGAGGGTGAGGGAGACAGAGAGGGTGAGGGAGACAGAGAGGGTGAGGGAGACAGAGAGGGTGAGGGAGACAGACAGGGAGTGTGGGGGAGGCAGACAGGGAGTGTGAGGGAGACCGACAGGGAGTGTGAGTGAGACAGGGAGTGTGAGGGAGACAGGGAGTGTGAGGGAGACAGACAGGGAGTGTGAGGGAGACAGAGAGGGAGACACACACTGACACACACACACACACTGATACACACACACACACACACACACACTCCCCCACTGACACACACACACACACACTCCCCCACTGACACACACACCCCCACTGACACACACACCCACACCCACTGACACACACCCACACACACTGACACACACACACCCACTGACACACACACCCACTGACATCCACACCCACTGACACCCACACCCACTGACACACACTCCCACTGACACACACTCCCACTGACACACACTCCCACTGATACACACACACACACACCCCCACTGACACACACACATACACACCCCCACTGACACCCCCCCCCCCCACTGATACCCACACACACACACACCCACTGACACACACACCCACTGACACACACACACACACCCACTGACACACACATACTGACACACACACACCCACTGACACACATACACCCACTGACACCCACACCCACTGACACACACTCCCACTGACACACACTCCCACTGACACACACACACACACACACCCAGATACACACACTGATACACCCACCCACTGATACACACACACACACACACATCCACTGATACACACACACACACACACACTGATACACACACACTGATACACCCCGCCTCCCCCTCCACCGCCCGCCAGCGACGGAAGTCAATGCCCGCCGAGCCCGTGGACCGGACGGGGGAGAACCCGCCCGCCAGACCTGGCTCCGCTCTCTCCCACCTATCGGGGATAAGGCCGCGCGCCTGGGCAGAAGCAGGGAGTTCCCCAACAGCAACCACGCACTGTCCCCTCCAGCCATCCGCGCTCCCGCAAACCCTGCTACCCCCCGCGCCTACCTCTCGCCCGGGCAGCAGCAGCAGCCATAGGGAACGGAGGCAGAGGGGGGAGAAACGCCAAACAGCCAACGGCTGTCCCCGCTCCCACCTCCCTGCCCGCGCGGGCCGCGGGAGGAAGAGGAGAAAGCCCCGCCCCCGGAATCCTCCAGCCAATCACCTGCAGCCCGGCATATTAGAAGCCCAACCCCCTGAAATTCAAAAAAATACTCACCGTCCGGGCTGCCGCATCCTCGCACAGCCACCGCATCTACAGTATAAAACGGGACCAGGGAGAAAAACCGGGACATTGCCGGGACGGAGCGGCAGCCGGTACAGCACAGAAAAAAACGGTACTGTCCCGGCAAAACCGGGACGCCTGGTCACCCTATAACAGATGCCCAAACCCCATTGGAATGCAAGCTTGCCAGGGACCTTTGCCATCTATTTCAGGAACAATGTAAAGGTTTTATAATATTATTATTATCCTTTTATTTGTAAAGTGCCATTATATTTTCCGATGTGCAGTACAGGCGGGAGGGGGGGGGGGGGTTAAATTGTGATAAAATGACATAAACTGTATGACATACAAGTAAGGAAAGACAAATGCAAAGAGATACCCAAGGTAATGAGGGCCCTGCTCCTGTCTTATGATAGGTATTTGCAAAGACTTGTGAATACACTTTAGTCCCTGAAAATGACTAAGACTGTATTAGTTTGGGGTCACAGAGAGGTGGGCGTTTAAAATCAATGAGTGAAATAGTAAAAAAAAAATTCTTCCAAGTGTTTTGACTGGTGTATCCAGAGAAGCAGAGAAACTGAGCACAGCCAATACAAGCTAATAATTGTGACTGTTGTAGACTTGCATACAGGCATATCCAGCAGCTAAGAGGTTAAGCTAGTTGGACCAATTTCATGTAGTGACTTGCTGAAAAATGTTACTGTAGTTGTATCCTTCGAGTAAAGAAAGCATGTTCATGCTCTGTCCTGAAGTGATGTCGTTTCTGCAAAATATAGCTTGATGACTGCAATACATGGTTTGTACCGCTTCCCTGTAGGAATGACATTTGCATACCCATGATGCACTGCAGCTATTTGTGTGCATTTTCTCTCTTTCTGATCAATTATGTGTCTGATTTACATTTTTAACAATTTCTTAATATGAAGTTAGGTATTCGTGTAGGTATATGTAATATTTTGAATGTAATATTATTTGCTATGATTGTCTCCCCTTAGGTGTAATAAGTTTTTTTTCCCTTGGGCTATTGACTGCTGTGCTGTTAAAGTATACTCTGGTTTCTCTTCAAATCGAATAAATCTTTCGCCTTTTACTAAAGATTTCCGTGGAGAGGAACAATTATGAGTTTCATTTAATTTTTTGATGCCCGGCTAACGCTGGGCTTCCCTATGCAGTGAAAAAAGACCAATTGTTCATTTATTATCATATTTAAATTAAAATTTAAATTACATAAACATTAATGTATTTGAGCTGGTCTTATGTGCTTTCCTGAGCGTTTTTTTTCCAAATGTTCATAAATGCTTCTTTAAAGTTTATTGTTAGGGATCTTTGGTGTCTATTTCAGATACAGTGTTAAGAATTTAAATTACATTCATTTATTTCGGCATTTACCCACCACCTATTGGAAGGAAGAATACATTGCCTGCACATGGTTACAACTAACTGTGCTTCAGTCTTGTTACGGTTCTAACCTGTAAAGACTTCTAAATACGTTTTAGTCCCTGAAGCTAAGTAGGACTGTATTATTTGGGGTTATTAAGGGAAAGTAGGGGTTTGTGATAAATCAGAAAATATATATATATATATCCCCCGCCCCCCAGTGGTTCCACTTAATTCTTGACTTCTCGGCAAGAGGGGTTTGTATAGCATGCATTCCCAACAGCTCAAAGGTTAAGCTAACTTGGACACATTTGAGGAGACTTGTTTATAAGACATGCTGAAAATTGTAATTTTACCACAATAGTAAGAAAGCTTTGACACTGTCCCTGAGGTGGGTGGTTAGCAAAAACAAACAAACTTAGCTTTCTTTCGGTCTCCTATTTACATACCCATGATGCACTGCAGCCACTTGTGTGCATTTTCTCTCTTTCTGATCAATTATGTGTCTGATATACATTTTTAACAATTTCTTAATATGAAGTTAGGTATTCATGTATCTATATGTAATATTTTGAATGTAATATTATTTACTATGATTTTCTCCCCTTTGGTGTAATAAGTTGTTTTTTTTCTTGGGCTCTTGACTGCTGTGCTATTCAAGTATACTCTGGTTTCTCTTCAAATCGAATAAATCTTTCGCCTTTTACTAAAGATTTCCGTGGAGAGGAACAATTATGAGTTTCATTTAATTTTTTGATGCCCGGCTCACGCTGGGCTTCCCTATGCAGTAAAAAAAAAGATCAATTGTTCATTTATTATCATATTTAATTAATTTAATAATAATTAATGTATAATGTATTTGAGCTGATTTTATTGGCTTTATATTCAGTTTTTAGAGCGTTTTTTTTCTACATGTTCATAAATGCTTCTTTAAAGTTTATTGTTAGGGATCTTTGGTGTCTATTTCAGATACAGTGTTAAGAATTTAAATTACATTCATTTATTTTGGCATTTACCCACCACCTATTGGAAGGAAGAATACATTGCCTGCACATGGTTATACCTGTGCTTCTGTCTTGTTACAGTTCTAACCTGTAAAGACTTCTAAATACGTTTTAGTCCCTGAAGCTAAGTAGGACTGTATTATTTGGGGGTTATTAAGGGAAAGTAGGGGTTTGTGATCAATCTGAAATTATATATATATCCCCCGCCCCCCAGTGGTTCCACTTAATTCTAGACTTGTCTGCAAGAGGGGTTTGTATAACAGGCATTCCCAACAGCTCAAAGGTTAAGCTAACTTGGACACATTTGACGAGACTTGTTTATAAGACATGCTGAAAATGTTCATTTTACCACAATCGTAAGAAAGCTTTGACACTCTGTCCCTGAGGTGGTGTAGTGGTCAGCAAGAACAAACAAACTTGGCTTTCTTTCGGTCTCTCATTTACATACCCATGATGCACTGCAGCCACTTTTTGTGTGCATTTTCTCTCTTTCTGATCATTTATGTGTCTGTTAAAATGTTTATCAATCTCATAATATGAATTTAGTGATTCATGTCTCTAAATAGATTTTGTATTTTGAATGTAATGTAATGTTCTACTGTGTTCACCTTTGATGTAATAAGTATGGTTTGTACCTGGTCTATTTACTCGTTTGATTGTAAGTATACTCTGGTTTCTCTTCAAATCGAATAAATCTTTCGCCTTTTACTAAAGATTTCCGTGGAGAGGAACAATTATGAGTTTCATTTAATTTTTTGATGCTCGGCTAACGCTGGGCTTCCCTAAGCTGTAAAAGAAAGATCAATTGTTCATTTAATTACGAAGATAATTATTGTTGCATTTATGCAGATCTTTTGGGGTTTTTTTTAATTCAGTTTTTGATCGGTTTTCTACATGGCAATAAATGCCTGTAAAAGCTTTGTTTAGGGATTTTTGGTGTTGTGTTTAGTGTGCTGTGATGGGCTCACGGTGACACGTGGAGAGGAACAGTTATGAGCCTCATTCAATTTTTTGATGCCTAGTTCTTGCTGGGCTTATATATTTGTAAATAGCAGATGTGATGATATAAATGTTTGTGCATAAATTATTGTTACTTTTACTTGTTATAAGTGTTTTTTGGGGTTCAGATTAAACAAGTCAATATCTATTCTAGGTTGTGCATATGTAATGTTCTATCAGGAATTGTCTGTGGTTGTTTAAGAAGATTTAGTTAAGCAATTCAGCTCTGTGAGAGGCACTTATACAAGACATTATATAAGGGCATACACAATATTTTCAGATTGCCTCCTCCAAACCTTACATTTCTGTTTTTTCATGGTCCAAAAATGTTTAAAAGGCGATGAAAGGTGCATTTAACATGAGTTTGAACCTGTAGCAGGACAAGATGAGACACCTTTCTGAGATTTGCTTCTCTGTGTGTTGTTCGGCCAGTAATAAACCTGCTGCGGTCAGTGTGTGAGTCTTTCTCTCCCCTGCGGGGTGGCCAATTTAAAGGGGCAATCCAAGCGGGTGCTTCTATTTTTAACATAGCATTAAAGAAGGGGGTCTCCGGAGCTGAACACCATTAAATTTAATTTCACAATGAAAAAAAACAATTTCAGTGAGAACTCAAAGAAGTTTGACTTAGAACGGGTGTGCTCGGCACCCCCCCCCCCTGTTTGAGCTATTTGTACGTCTATATTTATACTAACTGAATTACTTGTGTGTGTGACTGTGAGTGTATGTGTATGTGTATGACACTGTGTGTGCGCATGTGTGACTCTGTTTGTTTTTGTGTGTACATTGGGAGTGGGCCCACCTGTGCAGCAGAGAGTTTGGTTTGGTATAGGCGCCTAAGCATGGAAGTTGTTGCCGAGTTCTGTGTTCGGTGTTGGCCAGGCATTAGAAGGGGTCCAGGCAGCTGATTATGGAACTTACGGCCGACTTCTGGGATCCTGCACACGCGCCGCGCGATCCGCACCTGTGCATGCTCGCCGTGCTGGCTGCGCACGGCACCGGACACACCTGCACAAGCGCACGAGCTCGGCCACCACTGCGCATTTGTGGCGAGCCTGCCCACCGCATTGCTGGCTCTAAGCTCCGTGTGCGCTGGACGTGAGGGAAGCGCTTTGAGGTCTGCGCATGCGCGGGTGTGGCACGCACAGGCACGCGCACAGTAGTAGCGTGACGTTACTTCCGTCATGGAATTCCGTTACAACACAAGGGATTTTTCCTATCAAAACTCTGTAGGTGCCAGCAAAGAAGTTTCACTTAAAAAAATAACCCCCAAATACATACAAATACCCCCAAAATACATACAAAACAACCTCCGCACCAAATAAATAGAAACTTGCCTATCTCGAGGATGGTCTCAAGCCTCTGCTGTCCCGACTCTCCTCCAACTTCCCCCTAGCTGGGGGAGAGCCGGGCCCGGCGGCAACGAGAGGAGCTTTGCAGCTCTGCAGTTTTTTGTATAATTAAGGCCTAACTGCAAAAAGTCACTATACAGAAGATTTGCATACATTCTTCTTTTTATGGCGTGTTCTAACCAACAAGGGTTATTCTCTTTCGTTTCAGCTATCCAACTGATCAAGGAGCTTATACACACTGAGGTTCGCCCTGCTCTGTTGAAAGGATTAGTAGCACGGCTGAGACCCTCCCAAAAAGAGAGCACTAAACCAAGACCTCAGATCTTGGATGGTAAGTGAGAACAGCGTCTTGCAGTTTTGTGTGAGCATGTAAGCTGTTTATATTGTGAAGACAAGAACCTGTCCTTCCCTTTAAAAATGACAGTGTTGCTCTGTAGAAAGACTGCGAGTGTGTTTATGCATTTGCAGCCCTTCAAATCTCCTACTCATTGTAGAGAATACCCCGGAAAGTTTGCAATGTTGGTTTTGTGTGGTATGACTCACTGCCCTCTAATACTGCGCTTGAGTCGGTCTTACTGATTCTAGACATAAGTGGTTCAGTGGAGTCTCACTGATTTATAAATAATACAAATAATTATCAGGGCCTTTTCTATTAAAGTGTGGATTTCTCTATATGGTTTTTTTGTTTGAGGTGGAGGGGTATATATTGTACATGTATTGTCATTCTCACATTGCATCTCCCTGAGGAAGGTCCCGTTTTCTGGGACCGAAACGTTGGAATTTCTGTGCCTTATTTCTAATACACTATTTCTACTGCAAGATTGAGTGCTGTCTCCTGATTTCGTGGGATCTACACGGTATCGTTTTCTTACTTATTTTATGAGACAAGCACCTACCAATATCTCTGCTTATGGAGTGCCGACTGACTTTTTATATATATATATATATATATATATATATATATATATATATATATATATATATATATATATACTGTGTGTATATATAATATATATATATATACATATATATATATATATATATATATATATATTCTAAAATCAGAGAATATGTTGGAGCAACGTGGAGAAGCGAGGCTTGCAATTGCAGTACCTGGAAGATCATTGGGCATTTGGGCCTTCCCCCAAATCCTTACCTCACAGCCCCAATGTGGCAACAGGTGTTCAAGAAGATGTATAATAGCACTTAGGCTGGTTGAACAATATAGCCGGCTTAAGTGAGAAAGGTACTTGTCAACATGCAAATGAGGCCGGCAGGGCAAGTAAGGCCTCAACCCCCAAATATGGAACACACTATAAAGCCCTCATTCTCCGGAGGATGGATTGTCCCTGGGCTGGACAGCATTCAGAAAGAAGGTATGAAGGCAGAGGGTGCTAAAAATCCCTGGAGGTTAATTAAACAAAAGCTGTAATTCAAAACTAAAGCGGGCACCTGTTATATTAGAGGTACTACAGCTAATGGAAGAATCAGTGTCATCGTTAACAAAAGATGTAGAAACAACATAGTGTAGTATGAAAGCTCATCAGAAAGAGCAGCCAGAATCATCATTCAGTTGACGGAGATACAGGCTACATATTTTCCAAGTGTATGCTCCAACATCAAGTCACACAGATAATGAAATGAAAGACTTATACCATGCAATCAACCAATTTAACAACAAAGGAAATTGTCACCTCAAGATAATTTTGGGAGATTTCAATGTAAAGATTGGTGCCCACGAGAAAGACGTGGTATCAGTTGGTAAATCTGGTTACAAGTTACAGCAACAGGAATGTACGTGGAGGCAGATTGGTAGAATGTGAAGAATGTGAATTGACATCCTGAATTCATTCTATAAGAAGAATCCAAATAGAAAATGGTGATGGAGAGGACTCAATAGAATCAAGAATGAAATTAACTATATCTTAGCTAACAAAAAACATGTGATTAAAGACTGCACAGTCAACTGTCTTGACACAAGGGGTGATCACTGATTGGTTCACTGCAAATTACAGCTGAATCTGAAGATGGAATGAAGAAAAATTATTAAAATGAACACAAAAACAATCAACATTGATAACCTCAAGTGTAAGGAGTAAGGAGTACAGAATTTGAACCAGAGCTGAGAAATAGCTTCAGCTTGCTCAAAATGCATGGAAACACTTTAACAAACAATTATTTAGACGTTACGAAGATTGTAGTTAAAAGCACACTAAAATCTAGAGGAAACACTAGCAAAAAACAGGATAGGAAAATATCTGATAAGACCAAGCAGTTACTGAGGAGACGAGGAGACGACAAGAAATTACGCAATCACAAGACACAAGAACAGAATATGCAGAGCTGTGCAAGGCGAACCGCAAAAGTATAACTGAAGGTGTAAGAAAATGTAACTGTGATATAGTGAGGAAGACTATCGAAGATAAGAAAAGCTTAAAGAAGAGGCAGTAGCGACTTATGATTGGGAAGAAGCAAATCATTGAGGATTACTCTATATTATACTCTATATTAATTAATGTATTGGGTGATTTTTCATCCCATGAGGAATATGTACTCTCTTCTGTAGCGGGGGCATTTCCTTCCTTGTTTACTTTTCCAAATACATACGCTTTTTCAGCACATGAATAATTTATATTTACTGTATAGGAGAGTCACCTTTTATTTTTTTGGTGTGTCTTACAGATTCAACTGTGCCCCAACTGACAGAGCCTCTGCCAATCTTCATGCAACAAGCAGCATGTGCCAAAGCTATAGGGTATGAATCTGGAGCCATATGTCCAGGGAGCAAATCCCAGTAGAACCACTGATTTCTGTATTTAAATGTTGTTGAGTAAAGCTGAAAATGGTCTTGTAAGAACTACTCCAAAAACCAATGACCAGTGGATCTCAAGTCAACCTTTAGTGACACCCTGAGCCGATTTTTATTACATACACGCAACATTATTTATTTTACACAGTCTTTTTTTCCCATTTGTCTTTTTGTTACTTCTTATGCCGCGTCCTTAGTAACAGCGATGGCGCGAGCGACAACGCGCACGCCAAAATAAAAATGCGCATTGCCATAGAGCGAGCACGAGCGCTATGGGGTGACCGACAATTTTCGCGACAAAATTGTTTGAATTTTGTCGTGCAAAGACGAGTCACGTGCGTGGTTCAGCCAATGAGGGCAAACCGCACACGTGACATCACGGGTACGCCTTTGTCCCGCCCTCGCCACGCCCCCTGTCGCCCAATCCTACAGGCCACGGATCTCTTCTACTAGAGCCGCGCGTGACTTCATGTGCTCCGTCGCGCGCTGTACTATATCCGAGGTCTAACCATTAAGTTATTTCCTATCTAAGTTGTGGTTAAGCGGAGTTATTTGTTTTGCCATGTTGTGTTTTGGTAGTTAATTTTTTTTGACAGCTTGAGTATTACTGTCTTAAAGTACATTAGACATATTATTTTTTATTTGCCTTATTGCTTTGCATTTGGATAGCTGTGGACATACATACACATACATATATATATCAGTCCAGAAAACCACGCACTCACATTTGCGTACATCCAGGTAGTATAGGGTGCAGACCGTCCAGGTCTCAGCAAGGCAGCACATCTGATAGAGGAAATCAGGACGTGCACTCCAAGATCCAGAGGTGACATTTATTTCTCAACGGCTCAATGGAGCCTTTATTAAGCGCACCAACAGTGATACAGCAGTGATACAGCAGTGATGCAGCAGTGAACATATTTTTAACCTGAAGTGACCCCTAGAAAACCCGTGAATAACTCACTCACTAAACCCCTGGTGATGTCATGAGCCAGGTGGAAACACAGTGTGGCCAGTGGGGGCCAAAATCCAAAAGGGAAACCAGGAAAAGGGGGGGAGGGGTGGGGGAATGGTGGGTGAACCTGAGTTAGGATACCTACCCCTATAATAGGATGGTATGATACTATTCTAGGGGTATGTATCCTAACTCGGGTTCACCCCCCATTCCTTCCCCCTGGTTTCCCTTTTGGATTTTGGCCCCCACTGGCCACACTGTGTTTCCACCTGGCTCATGACATCACCAGGGGTTTAGTGAGTGAGTTTTTTGTGGGTTTTCTAGGGGTCACTTCAGGTTATAAATATGTTCACTGCTGTATTACCGTTGGTGCTATTGATAAAGGCTCCTTTAGGAGCCGAAACGTTGAGAAATAAATGTCACCTTTGGAGTGCCTGTCCTGATTCCCTCTCTCTATATATGTACTCTATATGTATGTGTCTTTTACAAAAATTCCAGCATCTGAGCATTGTGATGTCATCAAAGGCAGACAAAGCCAGACATATCTACAGCTCATTATAAAAAGCAGCTGAACCTTTTTACTGCCAGATAGGCTTGACAGAGAAGTAAGTACCACATTATAGGACAACGTTATGTACAACACGATAATTCTGAATGGGGTGGGTCTCTCCCAACCCCCCACAATAGCCTAAGACCTAGGTGATCTTCTATCTAAAAGTGCAGTCGCTCCACAAACGGAATTGACGTGCTGAAATATCTACTGTACTTACTGTGGCCCCAGTCATCACCAGCATAGCTTAGTGATACATAGTGTTCAAAAAGCCCTTACACTTACTCATCCTTCCGTTGGTCCCAGCTGGATCCATTCTATTGCTGCACTACAGACTGCCTTAGAATTCTTCTTTAAGTTGTTCAAGATGTTAAAAAAATGAATTCCTAGAGCTTTACCCCATTGTTGTTCTTAGCATGTTAGCTCGGGAATCCATGGAGCTCTGCGAGGAGCTGATTCAGCTGAGAGTGGTGCACAATCTGCTGTTTGTGATGGGGAACAAGGACCACACAGAAAGCCAGCGACAAGCCAGCCTCGCTGTAGAGGTGAGAGAGCTTCAGTTACTTTCAGTCTTGCTGAATTGGTGGGAGAGGCTAACAAACCAGCACAAAACATTATCACGGGGACAAAAAAAAAGGCCTCAGTGGCACTGAAGAGGTTAGATTGAAGCATGGCATATTTTAAAAATATCACATATTCAGTATTTTTGTTGGGAAAATGCAAGAAACATTACATCCTTCGACAAATGTAATCAGCACGGTTAACCGGGTAACCTGCAGGTGCTCTACTGTTTCAGAACTGTAATTCAGCAGTTTTACATTACTGTATACGTCATTATTTTCAGCGTTTAAAGAAATGGAAGCACGGCTGATAATCGAGTGAAGCAGGCACAGGAAATTAGCAAACTTATTAACTTTGACCTACATATCTCTGCATGGTGGGAAATGGGGAGTTATTTATTTATAAAACATTTTACCAGGAAGTAATACATTGAGAGTTACCTCTCTTTTTCAAGTATGTCCTGGGCACAGAGTTCAGACAAATAATACATGGTTACAAATACAGTTACATAAATGAGCAGGGTATACATTATATACAAGACATTGCGTGCACAGTTAGAGATAATATATATTATGGGCGTATGAAACAGTTACAGCTTGGAGTTTAAAGTATCAATACCCCCCTAATAACCAACATGAGTTTAACTTGTATAATGTTAGTATCTTTTCCCCCCTGAGCCAGGGCCGGACCGAGACATTATCACGCCCCGGGCAGACTAAAAATGAGACGCTCCTCCTTCTGCAGCGTTGTGGCGACACGTTGCCATGACAACGTAATGCTACATGATGTCCCGTTGTCATGGAAAAGCGTTGTCACATGACGTAGGGATGCTGAAAGAGGAGGAGGCCAGGGCGGAAAAAAAAGTAAGTGCAGCGCACACTGCGACCCTAGCACCATCTTTAAATGTCTGAGTCCCGTGCACCCTCGTCAATGTCGAGGGACATTTAAAGATAGTGCGTCGGTCACGTGAGGGAGCAAAGGACAATGAGGGCGCTCGGCCACGCGGGACATTGACGGAGCGGGACAGGGCGTGCAGGACTTGTCCCGCGTCGCCACTCTGTCAATGTTCCTTGCTGCTGCTGCTCTGAGTCCCTTGTGCGCCCGTCACTCCGACATGTCATCTTTAAATGTCCCTCGTCATTGACGGGCGTGCAGGACATTTAAAGATGGCGCCGGGGTCGGAGAGTGCCTGGTAAAGTCAAGCGGGCGAGGTTCCCGGCAAATTCTTTTAGTGCCCCTTTTCGGTTGTTGCCCTGGCCAGCCCGCCCATTAATCCGGCCCTGCCCTGAGCATGTCCTACTCTTTATTGGAGTGATGAACAGGACTTGCTACTTCATCTTACCATATGTAGTAAAACGTGAACATTGCAAACCGTTTCACCACTAAGGCTGCGATTATAGTAGGCGTGATGGTGCATGCGATTTTTTTGCGTGCTGCAAAAACAAAGTGCAGCAACTGAAAGGGGCTGGCCATAGTGCGCGCGGGCACGATGAGCGACCGCGCAGCAGATTTTTCCAACCACAAATCAGTTTGGGGTTTTTTGCGCAGCGCTCGTGTCACGTGAGCGGTTCAGCTAACGAGGGCGAACCAGCCTGGTGACGCGTCCGCCACGCCTCCCCAATCGCTGGAGCTCAGTTCATTTTTTGCTCGGGCAACAGGCGTGCGCGATGCCATGCGCTGTATCACACGCCTAATATAATCTTAGACTTAGACCCTGTAGTGCAGAGAAAAACATGCTTGTGTAACTAGGACACATTAATAAATGTTTCTGTTTTCTTTGCAGTACTTTGTATTGTCTTTTTCCAGCGTGGCGGAACAAGTACGAAAAGCCATTGGGGAAAACCTGTTCCAGATGCTTATGGTAATCCTTATTGTCTAAGGCTTGTTATATAGTGTGTGCGTGCCAGTGCAAACGCGCGTGCACGTGCCGCATGCTTTTTGTGTGTATGCTGTGAGCTGAGAAGCTGTGTATGCTGTGAGCTGTGTGTTTGTGTGTGTATATGTGTAATTTATTATTTATTACAAAAAAAAAACACATTGGTAAAAATAAAATATTTATTAACATTGTGCAGACACACACATACACACATACACACATACATACACACATACACACACACACACATATACATTTCAGCGCCGGTAGTGGCGCAAAATCATTCTATTCCCCGTCTTCCCCGCTGTCGGCCGGATGTACGCTCACTGCCGTGCGCGGCCCTTGTATAGAAGGGCTGACTAACCTCAGCCAATTATAAGTGCCGCGCGGCCAATATATAACAGCCCTAATGCAGGAGTGGCCTACTCCCAGTCCTCAAGAAGCACCAACAGGTCAGGTTATCTCCTTAAAATCTGACCCTATTGGTGGTCCTTGAGGACTGGGGTTGGCCACTCTTGGTCTAATGAGTCATTACATTGTCAGTAGGTAAAGTGTGGCATTATCACTATAGTCCAATTCATTAGGAACATTTTTCCCATATGTTCCCTTCACTTACTGTGTAATCCTAATGCATTTTGTCACTTTAGACAGCAATGAATGTCCTGGTCCGTAATTGCATTTAGATATGATCGGTCCCTCATACTATTACTTGATAATAACCAAATGCCTAAGTTCATGTTCAGTTTCTAGAAGCCTTGTAGCTTCCTTTATATCTGTGTCCAGGATTCCCTTTCTAAATAGTGTAGTACAGGGAAATCCATGTGGCATACTGTACTTCTATAAATGCCCCAGATGCTAAATATGTGGTGCTTTATAAATAAACAATGATAATAAAATACTGTTAGTGTTTAACCCAGGAGTGGCCAACTGCAGTCCTCACGGGCCACCAACAGGTCAAGTTTTAAGGATATCCCTGCTTCAGCACAGGTGGACTGGCACTGATTGAGCCACCTGTGCTGATGCAGGGATATCCTTAAAACCTAGCCTGTTGGTGACTCTTGAGTACTGCAGTTGGCAACTCCTGGTTTAACCTATCATATTGCTCTCTGTAGGACAATGCTGAGATGTTGTACATGAAGATGGACACCGTTCAAGCTGACATCCTGACATCCAACCAAGTTAATATCCCTAAAGGTAAGTCTTTCATGGAAAAAATGAAAGCCTTCCTTCTGCTGCCGAAGTGGCCGTTGTACAATCTATGGCAACAGAGGCTGACGCTTGCTTTTTCTTTTCCCCCTGCAGTAAAGGAAGTTACAGACTGAAGTTAAAGGAAAGTGTCTGTTCCTGACAAACCTCACCAGGGTACAACTCCTGCAAACAAGGGCTTTGCATTGTTCCCGAGCTGGAGATAACCTGCACGTCTGATGGAATGCTGTTACTCGATGCTATTATTGCCACCCAAGTAGACATGACCCCTAAAACTAGCTCTGTTATAGAACATACATATCCACAAAGTAATGGTCAGTTGAGTTTAAAATGTTTAAGTGCTTTTATTCTTGTTAAATTATCCGTACAGCAGCTGTTTCAGCAAAATAAGAATTCCTTTTTATCCACCATTGTTTTTTGTATTTTCTTTTACTGGCTTTGTTGAACCAAATGTGTTTCCCTCCATGCACTGTGCTCCCTAATTCCTGAAATATAAGGCTATTTTTAGTGTTCGTCCCCTTTGCAGCCATTCACTTGTATTATTCATGTCATCTTGATCCAGAGCAACTAAAACTGCAATCCGAAGAATAAGTGTACAAAGCAATATAAAAACAAAGCGTGTGGCCTTTTTGTTGTATGAAAAGTGTTTCAATGAACACAAATAACACTAGATCGAGTACCCATGGAGCAAGGTTGTATAGGGGTTGGATTTTGTTATGTCCTAGTACTGTTTTTTTGTGTGCAAATAATGCTGGAGCAATTTGCTCCTCATTCAAGTGTCCAGTGCATTATGTAATGCACACCTCTGAGTCTTGCATGGTCTGCACACTATGTTAACTGCAGGTCAATTGTACTGCATACACATACTGCATTACGTACAAGGTATTTAACATATTTATACCTTTGATAGTGTCTAAATCCAAAAGACATCCCATTGAAACTTCAGAGGTATTTGCACGACTAACTGGTAAAATCCTGTCCATTGTTCTGTATGTATACTGTATCTTTATGTATATAGCTCCATTAATGTACATAGCGCTTCACAGCAGTAATACACGTGACAATCAAGGAATACAAATAACACATAAAGGGGAGAAGTGCTTCAGACATAAAAATAACATTTAGGAAAAGGAGTCCCTGCCCCGAAAAGTTTACAATCTTAATTGGTAAGTCGTAGGAACGTACAGAGACAGTAGGAGGGCGATCTGGTAAGTGCGTCTGCAAGGGGCCAAGGTTAATGTAAGAGGTGTATAGTATCAGCCACGGAGCTACTCATATGTTTCGTTAAGCAGGTGTGTTTTGAGATGGGTCTTAAAGGTGGATAGAGAGGGTGCTAGTCGGATATTGAGGGGAAGGGCATTCCAGATGTTTGGGGCAGTCAGTGAAAAAGGTTTAAGGCGGGAGAGGGCTTTAGATACAAAAGGGGTAGAGAGAAGACATCCTTGAGCAGAACGCAGGAGCCGGGATGGTGTATTGCGAGAAATTATGGCTGAGATGTAAGGAGGGGCAAAATAGTGTAAAGCCTAAAAAGTGAGGAGTACAATTGAGTGTGTGTGATAGAGGATTTGATAGGAAGCCAGGAGAGGGATTTCAGCAGGGGAGATGCTGAGACAAATTTAGGAAACAGTAGAGTGATTCTGGTAGCAGCGTAGATAAGGTTCTGTAGAACAAGACATACTACCGTATGTATCCAACAAAATTATTTGAAATAAGAAATAAAATTCCAGAAACGTGTGTCTGCTAGGTGAGAAAGGAACAAAGATAATTAATACCCAACATATATTATAGCAGTATGGGGTACACTGCGGTAAATTACTTTCCAATGGCAATGTAGAGGCAAAATTGAAACCAAAAGGGTACTTTTTTTTCTGCTCGTAAAGTCGAAGAGATCTTGTGGATGCAAAAATGAAGTTTGTCATTGTGCTTTTCAACTTTACCTATCTGGAAGACTCAATAATTTTTAGCAAAAAAGCTTTAAAAATTTTTTTTTGCTGGTTTCCTGAAAAATATTTCCATCCAAAATCAACATAAGGCCGTGATTATAATGTGCGCGATTGAGCGAACAAAATACAGCAGCTCTATCAGGCCGGCCATCGCGCATGCGAGGATGCACGATGGCGCGGCAGAATTTTGAAGCGCCAAACTATTTTGTTTTTTTTCGTGCGACGGCTGCATCACGTGATTGGTTCAGCCAATGAGGGCGAACCAGCCTGGTGACTTCACAGCCACGCCTCCACATCAGAGTGCACGGATCGCTCGGGTGACAGGTGCACGCAACTCCATGCGCTCCGTCACGCGCGCCTGCACTATAATCGAAGCCTAAGAATGTTTTACATGTTGGCCACCTGTTTGCTTTGTAACTGTCTCCGAACGCTCTTTTCAGACTTTTGTTATTTGGTAAACAACTAGTCTCTGCTGATTACAAACAATATATATTTTTTTATTTTGCCATTTTTCATTCTTTAATGATCTTGTCATGTGATTGTCTGTTATGGGGAATACATCATGTAAAACAATATTTGTAAGATTCTCTGAACTTCAAAATCATTGTGGATTATTATAGTTTATTTACAAAGCGCCAACATATTCCGCGGTGCAGTACAATGAGGGTACAGAGTTATGTATATTACATAAAAAGAATGACATACCAAATAAGGACAAACACGCACAAACAGATACAAGAGGTAATGAGGGTCCTGCTCCTGAGAGCTTTCAATCCAGAGGGAATGAGGGACATTGTTGAAACAAAAGGTAAAGTGGTTGCTCATTGTGGGATAGAGCAGGGGTGCGCAAAGTTTCTGCGCAGCGCCCCCCTGCCTGTCAGCCCCGGCGCTCGCGTCCCCCCTTCCTGGTGAACCGGCGTTAAATGACGCTGCTGTTGATGTGACCCCGCAGCGTCATTTGATGCGCGTTACCATGGTGGCGCGTCACGTCACATGACCCCGTCTGTCATTTGACGCCGCGTTGCCATGGTGACACGTCCTGAAGCCGACTGAATCCCGGTAAGTTGAGGTTGCAGAGGCCTCGCCCGGTCCCCAGGCATTTCATTTGAATGCCTCTGGGAAGACCGCTGCGCCCCACATAAAATATTCCGCACCCCCTCCCCCCCCCTTTGCGCACCCCTGGGATAGTGTGTGGCTCAGGATGGAGTATGGTTCAGCCGGAGAGCTGATCCTATTAAGGTTTGGGGGTGTGGATGTTAGGGAGTGTTAGCGTGGAGTTTGGTCCAGCCGCCCAGCGGGTCCCAATGGGGTTGGGGGGTAAGGGGAGGGGAGTAGATGTTAGGGATCTGCCAGATAGGTTTCTTTGAAAAGGTGAGTTTTTGCATGACTAAATGCTGGCGACAGTCTGATGGTGTGGGGAAGGGAGTTCCAGAGAGAGGGGGCAGCACGGGAGATCTTGTAGGCGGGAGTAACCAATCACCAATTCCACTGCAGTACTGAAATGGTTAAAGCACTAATCCCATCCAAAATGCAGCCAGAGCTAAATAAATACAGTATTAGAAAAATTATCTATTTTTTTTTCTTTAAAAATAAAATTCCAAAACATGGTGTTATTGATATTTTTCATTCAGCGATGAGTTGTCATGGACCATATGGCTGCCATGGTGATTTCCTACATTTGAAGCGCAGTGCTAATCATTATGTTCCCAATGTTTCCTCAATTGCACGTAATTAGTTATAAAACAAAAAAGCATATTATATATATTTATACAAATGTATTTTGTGGCTAAATGGCAGAATTTTTCCTATGCCAATTTTATTTCAAGCTTTAAAATAAAAAGGCAGAAAACGTATTTAGATGGCTGAGTATTTTTTATTATTATTACCAAACTTCTAACAGGTGTGAAGAAGCAGGCCTGCTACTTTATCCAATGCGCATGCGCGTTAACAAGTCTGGGCAGTTTTGTGCCTTTTTCCGCACCGCGTGACGTGCTGACGTCAGAGTAGAGGTGCGCACGCGCTCTTTAAAAGCGTGCCGATTGGCTGCAGCAGCTTTGGACGTGTTGCGCAGCCGCGGAGGAGAGCGGCAAATACAAACAGCGCCGAGCGTCCGTTAACTGGAAGGAACGTCAGCGGGCACCGAGAATAGCGACAACCCGACCCCGCTAACCTACTCACCGGTACTTCTGCCAGGCCGGCTCACCTGCCTCAGGGGCTCATTGTGACGGAGCACGGGCGGTGCCATGGAAAAGATGGTAGCGAGCCGGCTGGAGCCGGGCGTGATCATCAAGATCATGCGTAGTAACGGTGAGTAATGGTCCCTCACACCGGTGGAGGGGGGGGGGAGCAAGATGTGACGGGACTGTGTGCATTAAATGTGACGCACTGAGCAGGCGCGAGGAAAATTCAAACCTTAACCCCGCCCTATCTGCAGACGACTGTGTTCTGATTGGGTGTCCGCTGACAGGGTGGTAGTACACTCTATTGTGATTGGCTTGGTGGTGTAATTCACAGCGCTCTGTGTCGCACGTAGAGTATATACTGTAGTGCTCGCATTTACCAATAGAGGCCGCAGTGCATACTGGGCCTAAATTAGAAGGCACTGCAGTAAAATGTTCATTAGGTCTATTCTGTCTGTACACACTCCTTTATGAGACTATACTGTGATTGCTGGATAATACAGCACCAGTAAGGCTGCGCTTATAGTGACAGCGACACTATGTTGCGTCAAACCAAATGCGCTGTCGCGTGTGTGTGTGCTTATAGTAAGTGTGGCAGCTTGGTCGCGATCATTGGAAGTAATCTCAATTTGATTTTTCCAGAGCCTGTAGCCTGATGTCACCGTTGCTGGCACTATAAGTGCAGCCTTATTACTACGGTTGGTGGATATGCATTTGTAAAACGCCAACATATTCTGCAGTGTGGTACAGTGGGGGGGTACAAAATTACATGCCAAAAAAAGTCAAATGAGTGCAAACTGACTCAAAGTAATGAGGGCCCTGCTCCATGAGAGTTTTCAATCTAGGGGGCGTAAGGGGCAATGTTGGAACAAAAGGTAGACCTCATTGTGGAAAGGAGTATGTCTCATGGTAGAGTGGTCCAGTTACACAGCTGAACCTATTAAAGAGGCAATCCAAGTGGCACTTAAAAAAATGAAAAGAAAAAAAAACTTCTTAATATTGCCCCCCCCCCCCCCAGCTGTTTACCTTTATTGAAAACGAATTGCCTATGCTGCCGTTCACTTTGTTATCCTGTGATCGATCATCAAAATCCTGTTTACCATGGTTCACGTAATGCTTATCAGTTTCAATCAATCCTTCAGGAGCTACAATGTATCTGTGTATTACTAAGGTAACATTAAATACTTTTGCAGTTCAAACTGCTTGAAATATTTTCCAACAATTTATCACAAACAGGAAAGTGTTAACCTATAGAAATCAAAGGATGCTTTAAAACGTTAAAAAGGCATTAAGAGTTGCATAAAAACAGTCACTATCTAATACTACCGACTTGACTTTATTTTTAAACACCATATTTCGCATGTGTTGCTGCTTTAAAGATCTTGCACTGCTGGGGAGGTGTGCAAAAACCTGCTATAGATATCAGGCTGCTCAGTAAATTAAAACTAAAATGGCATTGAGTTGAATTCTAAAGTGTTATATAATACTATAGAACTGATTTAAAAAAAAAACTTAGAATATTGCATGGATTGCTCCTGTTTTTTGTGGGTAGGGATGTTGGTGTAGAGCTTGGTCACCTTGTCCCAATGAGGTTGGGGGGGGGGGGGGGGGGGGGAGGGGGTTGGGTCTGCCAGATAGGCTTCTTTGCCAAAGTGGGATTTGAGGGAGGTTTTTTTTAAGTGTCTCAGTGGCTGGAGTGAGAGGAAGATATAAGGCAGGAGGGGAGGCGGATGTCATGAGCAGAATGTAGGGGGATGTTTTGGGCTATATTTGGGGGTATGTATCTTTATTTATATAGCGCCATCCATGTATTTAGCGCTTTACAGCAGTAACACGTGACATAATAGGATTAAGCTCTTTAACATAAACGTGACATTTGGAGTCCCTGCCCTGAAGAGCTTACAATCTAATTAGTGACTGGGGAGAACTTGGCAACAGTAGGGGTTTTGATATGGTAAGTGCGTCTGCAAAGGGGTCATGGTAAATGCTTGAAATGTATAGTATCAGTCAGCGGAGCTGCCCAAATGCTTCATTAAAGATGCGTTTTTAAAATGGGCCTTAAAGGCCGTTCGAGAGTGCTAGTTGGTTAGTGAGGTGTTAGGCAGCAGAGGGCTTTACATACAAAAGGGTGGACAGAAGACATCCTTGTGCATAGTGCGAAATTAGGGCACAAGAGTGTATTGCCTTAAAAGAGAAGCAGAATTTTTAAAGTAATGCTGGATTTCAACTGGTGAGATGCTGAGAGTAAAGTGATTCTAGCAGCTGTGTTTAGGATAGATTGTAGAGGAGACAGGAAGGCCGGACAGTAGGTTACAATAGTAAAGTTGGCAGAGCATGAGGGCCTGTGTTGGCATTTTAGCAGTAGTGACAGGCCACCATTTTTATTACTTTGTACCAGTTCTATTAAATGGCTTGCTGTGTATTGTAGTTTCAAAAAGTGGACCCATGAAGCATGTAACCACTTCTCATATTTTTCTTAATTTAGTTGGAAAGCTCCACTCACTACAGAATATCAGTGTGAGGTTGTAGGGAGAATAACCTTAATCTGAAATGCAGTATCAAAAATGAAACTATTCACTTTTTTTTAAAAAAAATTATTTTTTTTAGGCGTGATACACAATGCACATGTAACAACTATTAATTTGGAGAAGTCATCAGTCCATGTTGAATGGAAAGAAAGTGATGTGAGCAAAGGAAAAGAGGTGAGTTGTAAGATGTTTGTTGCATACTGGTGAACTATGATTTGATTAGAAGGGAATGCTCTGTAGGCAATGATCAAAGCATCCTCTCCCTGAGGAAGGCCTCTATAGCCGAAACGTTGTCTTTGCTTTATGTAAAATAGAGCTTCGAGTGCCTGGAAATCTTTTCAGTGGAGCATCAAGACATTCCAATACATATGGGTCACATTTATTTCTGACCCGAAACTATGAATCCTTTCCTGTTACATTTTATTGTAGTGTTGGACCGGGTCCTACTTTAAAAACAAAAATGGGTACCTGGCCAAAATCACATGATCTACCCGGTTGGCACTTACCTGGGGGTGGAGGAAGCCCGCGGCGACATCTAGGCAGGTCAGCAGAGGTCCTGTGACGGTGGCAGCATCAGCAGTGTGTGTTCAGCCCGCACGGTAGCTGCAGGACTCCATAGCAGTGTGAGCTGGGGAACCATGTGACCGGCGCAGAAGCGTTCCTATTGGACACCTGTCTGTCCAATAGGAACACTTCTGCGCCGGTCACATGGTTCCCCAGCTCACACTACTATGGAGTCCTGCAGCTCCTGCGCGGGCTGAACACACACTGCTGATGCTGCCACCGCCACAGGACCTCTGCTGACCTGCCTAGATGTCGCTGCGGACTTCCTCATGGGTCTTCCTTGCCTTCCATCACTGACAGCAGGTAAGTAATGATGTATTTTTCAGATACCCTGACATTACCCAGCACCGGGTATTACCCGGGTAGCTGAAAATCCTCCGGGTACTCGGTACATCACTAGTTTGGTGACCTGCAGTGTAGAATAGAAGCAGTCGTATTAGCTCAGAAACATAACTAGCAGTGGGTCCGTAATTGGATATTAATGCTGAAGTGCACTTTTGCAGTTTGTCATCTTACTAGAAATGATGTCCTATAAAATTAAGCTTTTGTATTGAATTGGTTCCATTGTACATCATTTTAACAATCATTAACTTTGCTGCAATTTCTGCTTACCAATGAAATTGGTTGATAGTTGTATGAATGAACCTGCCAGACGGTATGTTTAGAATGTAGCTCGTAACTGTTTACTAAAGCCATTCAAACACTCCTGGCAGAATATGGTTCTTCTAATGTGTTGAGCCTTTTTAAAGAACTTTCAGCATAATGACCTTTGACTATAGCAGGCAAGAACAGCAAACCTGGGTTCCTGATTCTGTCGGCACGGTGAAGTCCTTTTGACATTCCAAGTTTACCCTTGACAGCTGCTCTATCAAACAGCCTTTCGATGTAATTGCAGAGAATCCTAGATATGCTTTCTGAAATAACTGGAAGTAACTTAAAACCTGCCTACACCGACTGTTGACTGCTGTTCTACCCTGGCAGCAAACATCCAGCCTCCTTGTCTTCTAGATAGACATTAATGATGCAATGGGAGGTTTACCAGGATTAGCTACTTGGCATCATGGGATGAGCGTGTTGTGTGATAAAATTGATGGACTTGTAACTCCCGTGCTTTAGAGACATAACATTTTACAGACCAGTGTTTGCACACACGTCCAAGTGCTGCTTGGAACCAAGCAGGAACAAGATATTGATGCTCCCTGCCTTTCAGGAAACCAGAAAAGAAAAGTTTTCCCTTCAGCAGGAGCAGTTTTACAGCATTGTAACTGAGCATTAGAGACGTTTTTGTTTTTTGTTTTATGAACTGGAGATGTAAATCAGTTGTCCTTGAATTGGGAAGCAATTGGCTCATGGTCTGCTTTGAGCTGATGCCTGTTTTTTCTTTCAGATCACCTTTACAGACATTATTACAGTGAATCCAGAGTTGTTGGACACCATTTCGGCACCCCCGTATATAAAAGAAAACATGCCACCACAAAGAAATGTGGCTCCACAAGTACGTGTCTCGACAAATGAATATTGCATTTCTATAGGGTCAGTCATGGAAGATGTTTTTTTAGAATTGTCAGAAATGCAAACTAAAAAGGATTTAAACAATATACTGTAGTGATGAGCGCAACAAGCATAGAGGGTAAGCTGTGCTGCAAAGCAACCGTAGTGGTGATATGCTTGGGGATTTACACAAACCAGGAATAATGTGCTTGGGGTGACGGTGCATAACAGAGCAATGGTGTTTAATGAAGGTTTTTTTCTCCTGGCTAGACAAACTCTTGAGGAAAAGAATTCCCAAGGAATGGAGGGTTGGATGGTGGGAAGTAAGGTGGATAATATCCTATAAATGGTCCAACAAAAATCTGCCATTCTAATTTAAGCGGTATTTTAGTTTAATGTGTTTTTTTTTTTTTTTTTTTTTTGTTGTTTTTTTTAAATCTGCTGGAGGATACCTGCAGGGAAATATATTAAACGTTTGTACTGATCTTGCTTCTTGTTCTGGGCATGGATTCCTTTCACAAATTTACCTTTTTTTTTTTTTTTCCCCCTACCCCTGTTTTTCTGTTCTTGAAGCCTCCAAAACGCAGAACAATTTCAAAAATTCCTGCTCCAAGAGAAGGTAAGACACATTTTTTAATCTTGTATTTAAGTGTAAGTTAGTCTTGGTTATCTTTGTAACTTCATGATTTTGTTCTACAAAACAGAAACTTTGTCTAAAACAGTCTTGGTCAGTATTGGTCCTGGAGAAAAGCAGATTTTAAATTGGTGTACAGCGCTTTCAGAACCTCATGGGTTTCCTCAAGTGTATAATCCGTGTGTGTGTGATTGTAAAATGTGCCTTAAGGGCCTAATCCAATGCATTCTGTCTTCTCCAGCACTGAAGTAGTTAAATCGAAGCATTCTGTTGACTTTGGTCTGAGGGGAAGCAAGTGTGTAGGATGTGGGCTCTGCAACATGTTCCAGTCATTAGTGAGGTGTCGCAAGAGGAACAGACTGGGAAGTCATTCTATAAATAGAATGTTCCCTTGATGACACTTCCATATAGGACCAGGGCACAGTGCGTGTTTGCTGCTTGGCCTGGGTGCCAGAGTTGTACAGGGGAGCCAGGGGGTGTCATATTATCAATGCACATTTCCTGCTCACATTTGGTAATACTTCTTGCTGTCGGAGATTAAGATTACAGTGCACCCAGTTTCATAACGGGCATAAACCAGATGGACAATACATTTTAGTTTTAAACTTAATTTTTCTGAATGCTATAGTGCATATTCATGCTATTTTTTTTTTCCCCCAAACGTTTTTATTAGGCAAAAGTAATTATACAACAAGTCATAGTTTATACATGGCCTAATACACATGGTTTTTCCAACATAAAGGAAAGACAGGATAGAACATCGCCGTATACGGCGAGGCCTCTTGGCCACATAGTGGGCCTCAACTGATAAGAGGGAGGGGGGGATGGCCGACTCATTCCTTAACTGGGCTTGAAGAGCTCGGGGGGGTGGGGGTGGTAATTAGGGGATCAGTCGAAGGAGAGACTGGAGAAAGGACCCCCTCCTTTAGGTGGAGAGGCGGGGGGGCCGCCACTCTCTCCGACTGCCAGGGGCTGATACTCGTGTAACAGTGGTCAAGTCTACCAGATCCAGCCTGTCCCAATAAGGAGATCATTTCCGGGTCGAGGTCAATGTCTCAACCACAGATCCCAGGTTTCATATACTCCCGATGTTGATTGCTTTAGGAAAGCTGTCAGCTTTTCCATCAGCATAACCTCATTGACCCTTTTTTTAATAGTTTGTTTAGAGCGAGGGGACACTTTCCTCCAGGAGGCCTCCACGGCGCATCTCGTCGCTGTAAGAATGAAGGAAATTAATTTCCTTATTGGGCTGTCAATTTCCTCAATTGGCAGTGCCAACAAGTAGGTCAGTGGATCAATAG
This sequence comes from Ascaphus truei, assembly GCF_040206685.1. Taxonomy (NCBI): domain Eukaryota; kingdom Metazoa; phylum Chordata; class Amphibia; order Anura; family Ascaphidae; genus Ascaphus; species Ascaphus truei. Next base: position 21,655,424 of record NC_134492.1, on the reverse strand, counting down.
GTACAGTATGGTCCGTTACTACTTTTATAATAGTTTGTACAGAGCCAATATTTCCAGGCATGTCCACCAGATATGGGCCATGTCCCCTTTTTGTCCACAGCCTCTCCAGCATAGATCGGAGGCCAGGGGGTAGATTTGTTTTAATCTCACTGGGGGTAAGATACCAATGAAATAATACCTTGTAAATGTTTTCTTTTGTTGTGGTACATATGGAAGTCCTTGCAGCAAAATCCCATGTCTTCCCAATCCTCTCTGTCTATGTTCAAATCTGCTGCCCATTTCAGCATATACTCCTGATCTGATAAATTTGGATTTTTAGACTGTTTTCCAAGTGATATCAAGCCTAATAAGACTTAACTCTTTATCCCTAAAGTGACCTCTCAGACTCCTATTGTATCTGGGTGTGGAGCACAATCAGGTAAAGCAAATATTGGTAGGGTATTATTATTATTTTTTTTTTCCTCACCCATAAGTTACCAAGGTTTATCCAGAATCTGTCGCTGTAAAACAGTGCATGTGGTCTTATTAGCGACTTTTTTTTTTTTTTTTTTTTTTTGGTTGTGTACAGTTTGACGTCTAATTGTCACGGTATACTTCTACAGGCTTAACCAGTTCATATTACTCCTTAACAAATAGAGAACCAGCACTAAAAAATAAGTTGACGAGTTGTCAAAACTTGCATACTTGGTTTATTTGCAGCAATTCAAGCTGACCGATCAGGGAAGCATTTCTCACCCTAACTAAGCCGTAATTTGTTTCGGCCCCACCAGCCCTTTCCTCTGGCGTGTGGCATTTTTATTTTTTTCAGCATTCCTAATGACTGTCGGCAATCCCCCTCTTCGTGCTGTCGGCATAATGTCATGACACAGGACCCATTGACGTCTGTGTTGTCCATCAGACATCCCACCAGCACCTTACTCCATTATAGTTGAGTCCTAATATGGCCTCTTCATATCATTGCAGAAATTAAAGTTACATAAATGAAATAAACAAGGCAAAGGGAATTAAAGAAGGGCCACAAACTCTTAAATTGACTGTATGGAAGATTTTGTCATGCTCAGTGGATAAAAGCTATTCGCATGAAGTAAATTATTTGTCAACTGAGCCACCTGTGTTGAATAAGGGATATCCTGACAATCTGGCCTGTTGGTGGCCCTTAAGGAGGACTGAAGTTGCCCACCTCTGGTCTAAATCGTGAATTTGGTCTGAATCACTATTCATACTTAAAATGAATGGTTGGGTTCATAGAATTGAGTTCTGAGAGTCTGTGTCGTCTCTGTGTCGTCTCTGTGTCGTCTCTGTGTCGTCTCTGTGTCGTCTCTGTGTCGTCTCTGTGTCGTCTCTGTGTCGTCTCTGTGTCGTCTCTGTGTCGTCTCTGTGTCGTCTCTGTGTCGTCTCTGTGTCGTCTCTGTGTCGTCTCTGTGTCGTCTCTGTGTCGTCTCTGTGTCGTCTCTGTGTCGTCTCTGTGTCGTCTCTGTGTCGTCTCTGTGTCGTCTCTGTGTCGTCTCTGTGTCGTCTCTGTGTCGTCTCTGTGTCGTCTCTGTTCTCTCATTCATAAAGATGTTGGACAATGCCACATCCATACCCATGGCTGTGCCTTGTAGTTAGATGTAAAAAATTTCAAATAACCGTCCCATAATTTCTAATCTTGCCCTTCAGTTTTAACTGTGTACTAGGGTCCCTTCACTTGCTCTTTACACAGTATTATTTATTTTACTCATTAATTAAAATTCTTACGTTCCTTTTTTATGGTCCCCAGTAATCCCTATATGGTGTATATTCTTTAATTTCCATTTGCAATATTTCTGCACCCCTTAGTGCTTTGATTCCCTTTTTCTTTCCCCATCCCCCACCCCCTTTTTGGGGGTGGCACTCCCCTTTTGTCCTGTTGCTGATTTTTCATTTGAGAGCTGAATGTTTTTGTTGCTCTAAGGCAGGCCTGCCCAACTCGTAAAGTGAGAAGGGCCGAACTGCTCCAAGGAAAAAAAATTTGGGCCGCACGGGTTAAATCATCTCTCCTCCAGCACCTCATCATCCATCATCATCATCATCATCATCATCATCCTCATATCTCCCCCAGAAACCCTCACTATCAACCTTTACGATACCCCATCTATCTCTCATACCCCCATCTCTCACCCTCACCCACACAATACCCCACTCCACATCAAACACACAATACCCCCTCCACATCCCCCCAGCCCATTCCATGTCAGCAGCCCCCCCAAGTCAGCATCCCCCCCAAGTCAGCATCCCCATGTCTCTTTTCCCTCAATATGACACTCTCCCCCTCCACTAAATTACTCTCTCCCCCTCCTCTCAATATGACTCTCTCCCCCCCCTCAATATGACACTCTCCCCCTCCCCTCAATATGACACACTCTCCCCCTCCCCTAAATATGACTCTCTCCCTCCCCTCAATATGACACTCTCTCCCTCCCCTCAATATGACACTCTCTCCCTCCCCTCAATATGACACTCTCCCCTCCCCTAAATGACACGCTCCCCTCCCCTCAATATGACACACTCCCCCTCCCCTAAATGACACGCTCTCCCCCTCCCCTAAATGACACGCTCTCCCCCTCCCCTCAATATGACACTCTTTCCCCCTCCCCTAAATATGACACTCTTTCTCCCTCCCCTCAATATGACTCTCTCCCTCCCCTCAATATGACTCTCTCCCTCCCCTCAATATGACACTCTCCCCCTCCCCTCAATATGACACTCTCCCCCTCCCCTCAATATGACACTCTCCCCCTCCCCTCAATATGACACTCTCCCCCTCCCCTCAATATGACACTCTCCCCCTCCCCTCAATATGACTCTCCCCCTCCCCTCAATATGACACTCTCCCCCTCCCCTCAATATGACACTCTCCCCCTCCCCTCAATATGACACTCTCCCCCTCCCCTCAATATGACTCTCCCCCTCCCCTCAATATGACTCTCCCCCTCCCCTCAATATGACACTCTCCCCCTCCCCTCAATATGACACTCTCCCCCTCCCCTCAATATGACACTCTCCCCCTCCCCTCAATATGACACTCTCCCCCTCCCCTCAATATGACACTCTCCCCCTCCCCTCAATATGACACTCTCCCCCTCCCCTCAATATGACACTCTCCCCCTCCCCTCAATATGAGACACTCTCCCCCTCCCCTCAATATGAGACACTCTCCCCCTCCCCTCAATATGAGACACTCTCCCCCTCCCCTCAATATGAGACACTCTCCCCCTCCCCTCAATATGAGACACTCTCCCCCTCCCCTCAATATGAGACACTCTCCCCCTCCCCTCAATATGAGACACTCTCCCCCTCCCCTCAATATGAGACACTCTCCCCCTCCCCTCAATATGAGACACTCTCTCCCCCCCTGCAACTCACATCACTCTCCCCCCCCCTGCAACTCACATCAGTCTCCCCCCCCCTGCAACTCACATGTCAGCAGCCCCCCCCCCCACCCCAGCCTGTTTTTCACACCCACCCCAGCCCGTTTTTCACACCCACCCCAGCCCGTTTTTCACACCCACCCCAGCCCGTTTTTCACACCCACCCCAGCCCGTTTTTCACATGCAGCCCGTTTTTCACATGCAGCTCGTTTTTCACACCCACCCCCAACCCCAGCCCGTTTTTTTTTCACACACACACACACACACACACACACACACACACACACACACACACACACACACACACACACACACACACACACACACACACACACACACACACACACACACACACACACACACACACCTCTTAGATCAGCACCTCCAGCATGCTCTCACCTCCCCGGCATCCTGCTATTGAAAAAAAAAAAATACTCACGGCTGCCGCATCCTCCTCATGCTGCTTCTGCAACCCGGGGCGGGGAGGGAGGATGAATCGCCGCCATTTTTAAAAACCTTTTTTTTTTTATTTATTTAATTAACTTGCGCCCCGCCGGAGTCATCGCGGGCCGCACAGAGGCCATGCGGCCCGTATGTTGTGCAGGCCTGCTCTAAGGTGTTGATCGGTATGTAACTTTAATTTCTTGCAATATGAAGATGAGCCCAAATTAGGACTCCACTAATTTAGGAGGGAGGTGCTATATTCTCGAGGGCTGATGGGACGTCTGATAACGACTTGTGTGAAATCGTCATGAGACTGATGGTTTGAACAGGGTGATTTCTGACAGCTATTAGGGATGCTGAAAGCGCATTGTGACACGCCAGAGGAAGGGACTGGTGGTCCTGAGACATGTTGCTGCTTGGGAACAGTGAAAAAATGCTTCCCTGACAAGTCTACTTGAATTGCCACAAATAACGTATGTTTTTTTACTAACTTTTTTTCACTTCATATTACTTCGAGTCATTGGGGGGGGGGGGGGTTATGTTTGGGCATTTGCAAAAAGTCCCTGTCCTAAGAGCCTTACACTTTTTAAAATACAGTTTTTATGATCTGGTATCTGTCGTTTATCAGGTAGACTTTAACTTGCCCATACAATCTCTAGCTTCCATAAACCATGTTTCTTTGATACTTAAGGTGGCAGGTGCTGAACGAGCATTAACAATGTTGGTTGTATCTGTAGTGCACCAGTATTTTCTTCAGTGCATACTTTAACAAGGTGGGCTTCATGGACACTTCAAAAAAACGTACAGAAAAGGAATAATGTGTCCTTGGCTGATCATGATTTATGGACATACTCTGGGCTATGTTTAAGAACGAATGTAGGAAACTACTATTTGACGAATAATCTTTTGATTCTGGATAAATTGCTTGGTACTTCATCTTTGATTCACATCACTTGATCACAATGGAATTTTGGCTTTGGTTTTCTGAAATTACCCTAAAGGGTGTCTGCCCTTTTCTCATTTTTTTTTAAATTCCTTTAAACACTATGAATAATGCCTATTTTTTCATTGCCAATTCACACATATTTTTCAATATTAATATCACTTGAATACATTACTTGCTTCAAACATGTCTTAGATGTCCATGTTTAAATAAAAAAAATATATTTTGTCATTTAAAATCAACTTATTAAAGGAGTTGCTATATAGTTACCGGTGTCTCGGGGGTAGTCTTGCTGCTATCCCAAAGTGAATTATCAGAGGGGGAAAAAAAAGCAAGGAACTGAGCACTTTGTTATCAAAATGCAATACATGTCAAAACAAAGCATCCAACATTTCGGCTAAGGAAAGCTGGTTATTTCCTTGACAGGCTGGCTGACAGCCGAAATGGATGCTTTGTTCTTGTATTGCATTTTGATAACACATCCGACATGCCTAGTTCCTCGCTCCTAGAATAATACAGCTCCTTATAATTCACATGACTTGGCCATTCTTAATAGGAGAAGCAGGGCTAAATAAAATGAATATGATCTCTAGGTGCCCAATTTTAATTCCTTAATCTTAGGACTGGGGTAGCTTGTCAGAAGTTTGACACTTAACGACCTGCACATTTATTTTTATTTTTTTCTTAATACTGCAGTTAGATTGCTTAAGTAGTGGTGTAATATGCTCATGTGTGAGACGTCCGTCTGATTTAATTAGCCTACAATTAGAACTTTCACCCTTTCATGTGACACTTGAGAAGTTCACAATTGTCTGTTTTTCGGTCTTCTATTCAATCACTGTTCACTTTTTTTATTTTAACCTTTTCACAACCTGGTATTGACTTTGTAAGTCTGGTAATACTGACTTCATCCCGGCCATGGAATGTGGGCAATTGCATGCAGAAGTGCACTTTAGAAATGTGGCCTTTGGCTGGTCATGTGTTATGTCTGTACTGACCTGACCTCCCTCCTTTAGTGCTGCAGGGCCATTCTACAAGGATGACGGCCATCACAGAGACCCTGCCACCCGAAAATGAAATGGAAGTAGAACCTTCAGTCCCTACACCCGTCAGACAAAATGCTATCCCTGGTGAGTGTTGCCTTCTTGTAACGTCAGGTTCTTCAAAGCAGTGGAAAACCAAACACTTAATCATTCAAATCACATGACCTTACTGGGCTTTGAGTACAATAAACTTATTTTTTTTTTTACACATTTGCTTCTTGTCAGGGTAAAATGCCACTATTTTTGGTGAGCAGATTCCCATTTGTTTACGTTACAGACACATTTCATAGATATATGCTGAACCACGAAACTAACTACCTATAGATTTTGTATTTCACAGGAGGTCTTAAAAAGCATTTTCTTTTTTTCTTTTTTTTTTTTTTAAAGAAGCTGCAAAGAATGAACTGAAATGCAATCCCAATCATTGAGTCTGGCCTTTCACTTGCATCTTTTTGTAATATAATGCAGCAGTATATTTTCTGGTTGTCCCATGGTAGTGGATACAAATGGGTTAAGTCCCACCCTCCTGCTGAGATAGGGCAGAAAAAAACTACCTGTAGGGGACCTATAAATAGCCACACCTCCTTTCCAGGTAGTCTCTTCTGTCCTAGCTGAGGTAGGTATTTTTTTCCCCTCCTATATTTAGGGTTACCTGACTGCCTTTCTTGCAGTCCATCCAGGTACATTTTCAACATTTCTCCGTCGGAAGACCCGACACTTGAACTCGGTGTGGCCGGTCTGCGGAGCTTATTCAGGCTATCCAGTCACAGCACTAGACACTCATTTAGGCCGTTGTTCCTGCATGGGTAGTGAGTCACTTGACGTCTCCCTTCCTCTGCCGCCTGTGGCGTTCACACTATTTGTTACCTCTGGAGATGCGCAGAAGCGACGTCACACGGTCGGAACCTGGAAGTATATTTGCCGGCCTCTATGGAGTGCTCTCGGTTGCCTTGCCTTAACCAAAGCCTGGGAAGAGCTTACAGCTACATGGAAGAGGTGCTGTAAGTGGCTAAATCTACACTAACATGGCGTCTGTAGGTGCTGTACCCAAAAGCCTGAGGTAAGCTCAAAAGAGCTAGGCGGCTTAAGCTCAGAAGTGGCCAAACTGTCCTCAAGAGCCAGGAACAGACTAGGTTTTAAGGATATTCCTGTTTAAGCACAGGTTGCACAATCAAATTAAGTGACACTAAGCCACCTGTGCTGAAGCAGGGATGTCCTTAAAACCGCCCTGTTTGTGGCCCTTGAGGACAGTTTGGCCACCCCTGCCTTAGCTCATATCTGTTCAGTACTCCAGGTATTCAACCCAAAAAAGGTTTCAGGTATCACTCTTGCCATAAAAAGAGGCCAAATATTATTCAGACAAACATGTGTTATGGGGGGAAGCTCTTGACTGCCTAAGGGAGCCAGCTAAAGAACCAACTGAGTTTATGGTGGTTTCTTATCCTGGATGCAGTGACACAGGGCACAAGGTAATTTACCAGTCTGAATAGACTGGCATCTTCAGAGGAAGATCTGTGTAAGATATTTGAGATGGATTCTGGTTCATCCAAAAATGAAATGTACTGTACCAGAGGATACCACTTCTTTTGACCTCGATCCAGTCGAACCTCTGGACAAAGCCATGTGAGGTTTTGACCATCGAGGATCCATGTCTGGTTCCTGACCCTAAAGATCATGTTTGAAGGATTGTAAAGGGACCAAAACCTCTGGTGCACAACGTCATCAAGAATACCTTTAAGGAGTGGGCGCAGCCCAATAAAAAGGTATACATTTCTAGAAAATGTACACAAATGTAGCCCTTTGACAAGGATGTGGGACTATTTCTCCCAAAGGAAATGCCAGAGGATCAGCCATGGTATTGACCTATCTCTGGGTCCGATTGAGGACCCCAACCCAGAGAATTTGACTTGCTGCTTGGCGATTGAGCAGAGCCTGCTACAAGAAAAAGGATTCTCTCTGAAAGATATACAAACCCTGATGGCAGCTAGAAAAGACGACATAGAGGGTGTCCTAATTTTACAATCTTGTCTGGAGATGGAAATGTCGGCTTTCTAAAGGTGCAGGTAACTGCACTTTCTGTACTACTAGGAAGACAACTAGCTTCAGTAATTTGTGTCTTTTACCAGGCAATGGGAAAACTAGACCACAATGCTGAGATCCTGTTATCTCCACTCGAACCTCTTCTATAGTCCACTTCTATGGATCTTGCCCCTAAAGGCTGTTTTCTTGGTGGCAGTAACATCTGCGTTCATGATCTGTTTAAGATCTATTTTTTTTTTTTTTTTTTTTTAATATAAACCTTTCATCAATATGGTCTTTAGGCCAGTACAACTGTTCCTGCCAAAGTTCATCTTTTCCAACTAAATCAGGAAATTGTGCTACAATAGTTTTTGCCCAAATCCTTCAAATGGTAAAGATCACACCCTTCATTCATTGGATGTTGAGACATCCAAGTCAATCTCTTCTCAGATCAGAAAGTTGAATAGACCTCCTTCCTCCCAAAAGGGAGAATAAAAAGGTGAGGTCGCATCCAAGATAACATAAAGGGGTTTTAGGAAGGCTTGTGTACCATAAAAGGGAGGTAGGCTCAGGAAGGTCTAAGAGCACATTCTACGAGATCCATGGCCATAACATGGGTAGCAAAAGCTTAAACTTCCCCCATAGAATTATGCAGGGCAGCAGTTTGCTCATCCAGCAACACTTTCTTAAAATATGATCGACTGGATGTCCAGGCCTCCGCAGATGCATAGTTTGGCTAAAAAGTTGTTCAGTCTGTTGTTACTACTAATAAATAGATGGGTACCATTTCCCGTTGGTGCCCACTGCCATGAGACGACCAGGAAAGTGAAAATTGTTGTTTACCATAATTTTCATTTCCTGGATAGTCCATCCATGTTGGTGAACACTAATTCCCATACCTTTGTTTATTATTGGGACCTACCAATATGTCTGATTATATTTTTCCACTTGCAAACTAGAAGACTACCTGGAGAGGTGTGGCTATTTATAGGGCCTCCTACAGGTAGCATTGTTCTGTTCTTTCTCCGCTGGAGGGTGGGACTTAACCAGTTGGTGCGCACTGCCATGGCTTGAATACCCGAAATTAAAATAATGGTAAAATATACACATTTTCACACCATGTTTCAGGAGCAAGTTAAAGTCTTTTCTATTACGTGTGGGTTGAATAAATAAAGAAAATGTAAGCATCTGCTTTATACAAATATTTACATAAAGTTCTGTATTTATTTTTTTTGTATCTCAGTTGTACGATCTCGGGCTACCAAAATGAACAGTGTTGGGGAAGCCCGGTTACTGCCACGCGTGAAAGACATTGCAGAAGAGTCTTTGCCATCTGTCAGAGCCAGTCATGGTAATAAGCTTTCTAGTACTGAGGATTGGATGCTTCAATGTCTCCCAAGGATACCTGTTTGTATTCCCTCTGCTTACATAGACTTACACATAGTTTTAACTCCAGCACAAACTATAAATCGGTGATTTCTGTTTTACCTGAGCCCTGTTATTCTGCTCTTCTCAAACTGAGTGAATAGAATATACCTGTAGGTGATCATATAAATCTGCCTACTGTATTCTAATGACCCCTGTGCAATCTGAGCATATCCAAGATCAAGACTGAACTAATGTATCTAGCTCTTGGTCTATTTCAATTTGCTTACCCATATGGCAGTTGTAATATCACTGGTATTGATGCCTCCAAATGTTAATTGCAATGTTGCTTGCATATATAGCATTACTGAATTGCGTTTTTGTTTTTTTTGTTTTTTTTATTCACTATTCTAGCCAGAAGAAAATCAAATATTGTTAAAGAAATGGAAAAAATGAAAACAAAGCGACAAGAACAGCGTGCTCAGAACACAGAGCTGAGGACCAAACGGGGACAGGTAATTAAAATTGTGTGGCGGTCGTATGTTGTGGGCAACGTTAATATGAAAAGGCTGCTTTCTTGTCATCTTAATGTTTGACTATAACTGACTGAGAATGTCACAGCTGCTTTTAAGCATAAAAGTATAGCTGTGGAGTAGGGAAGGAAGGTGTTGTGCTGCCAATGGATGGTTCTGCAAGCATGCATGTTTCCTGATGTGCAAGTGACATGCTGGGAACTTTCAAGGCACAGGGCTATGTTGCGTTTTTGATCTCAATGGGACAAAACTTTCTCTACAGGATTATGACAAGAGTATCCCAAACTGGGAGTTTGGGAAAATGATTAAGGACTTTCGAGCAACATTGGATTGCAAGCGAATAAGCCTGGCAGACCTAGTAAGTAGCGGCTTGAACAAATGTCACTGTAGTGTTTACCTGCTTCGGATCGAACCAAAGCCTTATATAGTTGGTTACTTGGTGGTATATATTTTGTGTAATGGTGGTCTGTGTATGCAGATCTCGTTATTTCATTTGTTGTAATTCAATCATAAATATTTCCATTACATAAACTTATCTTACTGGCATAAACAGCTGATTGATACTATAGTATCAAGAAAAATACTGTGGATCACCTTGTTAAATAAAAAAATTCTAGTGTAATATTAGTCTCTTGTCCATCACCATTGCTGACTAAACATTGTTTTCAATGTGCAGGCTGAAGAGCATCGCATCTGTGTGTGTGTTCGTAAACGCCCTCTTAACAAGCAAGGTAAATCTTTGTTAAAACTGCCGTGTAAAGTTTGTCACGTGTTTGAGCTTGCAGCAGCATCCACTCAATCTTTCCTTCCCTTCCACAGAGCTTACAAAAAGGGAGATCGATGTAATCTCTGTGCCAAGCAAAAGTGTTATCCTGGTGCATGAGCCAAAGCTGAAAGTAGACCTGACTAAGTATTTGGAGAACCAGCCCTTTCGATTTGATTTTTCCTTTGACGAGACTGCTGCAAACGATGTGGTGTACAGGTATATCTTCTAGCTCTGTAGAACATTTACATTGTACATCTGCCTCCGCAAGCTTACAATTAAATATTTGCAACTTTGGACAAGTCAGCCAGTGCTTCAGGTGCCTGTGTGGTTATGGACATCCGCCTCGTGTCTCCCACTTCAAAGACCACCTACTTAAGGCATCGTCCATAGTGCAGGATATGGCGCGAGCTAAGTAGCTCGCGATGCAACAAACACTGGGACGCCAATGCATATACTCATGGTGCGTGCACATGCGCTACAGGGAGAGCGGCGCTTCGCAATACAAACAAGCTTGTATTTCTAGCGCGACGCCGGGTCACGGAGGAACGCAGAAGCTAGCGCGTTCTTCTATAGATGAAGCCTAAGGGCATTGGCTCTTGCCCGCTTTATTTTTTCATTTTTGTTCTAATAAATGAAGCATATCTATACATTTACAGCAATGCAGTTATCGATGCTATTGACCGTTGATCCTGCTTTCCATGACATGCCGTACGGCTGCCTATATCAAGAGGAAGTGGTGTGATTTTCTAAAAGGGAAAGATCCAGATAGAAATAGCCGCAGCACAGCCAAAATAGCAAAGCTAGGACGTGGTGACCAAAAAGTTATTGGTTAAACATTGGCACTTGTGGTTGGTTTCCAGTGACACATTCAATAACTATGCTACGCTGTGTGTATTTATAATTTACTTTGCATTATAATGTACAATTTTACCCATGGCTTCCTTTCTGTATCGTATTGAAACTGCATGTAAATAGTTATTAAGTTTATTAAAATGGACATAGTTATACAAAATGTGTAAAGTATCTAATACTACAGTTGATTTATTAAACAACATATAGTGGTTTTTAATGATTCTTTAAGAGCATTGCTACACTTTCTATCTTATCTTGATATGTAGGGGTGCGTTCTTCCTTTGGCCCTATGACTGATTTTTTTATTTATTATTTATATATTTTTTTAATGGTTTTTGTAGGTTCACAGCCAGACCATTGGTTCAGTCAATATTTGAAGGCGGGAAAGCAACTTGTTTTGCTTATGGACAAACAGGAAGCGGAAAAACTCACGTACGTAACATTTCTTGAGCACTCCAACACACAACATTTTGGTTAATCTCAGAGGGCAGCAGATGGCATTTATTTCCCCTTATCTGTACAGAATTACAGGTGGCCCAGGAGTAGTGGGTAAATGTATTGCTTTCAAACTCTTCCAATTAATGGAAATACTGCGGCTTTTAGAAACTTTCACTTCAAACATGTATGGATGGGTTACAAGCAAATTGGGCCTTGTTTAGAGGGGATTGGTCTGACTTGGACAATAACCTATTTCTCCCAGCCATTAATGTAGGCTCACAGCAGACTCTGAATTCAGTCATAGCTTGGAATAGGTCCAGTGCTGTCGCTGTAGAGTTAGAACTAAAATAGGCCATCAGTGTGTCAATGACTACCATGACTTGTAATACATATACTTTTACTTACTTTCCGCCTCTTCACCCACGGATGGTTATAGGCGTCTTCCACGGAAAACTTCACTTTAAAAAGGTCCATGGAAGTTGTTTAGCTGGATATACCCAAGGGGACGCTAGGCCCAAGGGTCGACAGAGCCCATTTTGTTAGAAACGAGGGGTGCCATGTGAAGGCAGGGTTGTCAATTGGTAATGAGGCTCTATGTTCGCATCATTTATCCTTGCCCCCTAATGCATATAACAATGATTTATTGCATTTGTTTGTAGACTATGGGCGGTGACTTCTCAGGCAAAAGCCAGAACGTTTCGAAAGGAGTCTACGCTTTTGCATGTAAGTTGTCTGGGCGGTGAGGGACAAATGCAGTCCATGAAGACTAAATCAAAATTACTCTTAATTATATTGCATGTTTCCTTCCACCATAATTAATTTCCCAGTCTCATTCCTACATATTTAAATTCTTATAAATTTGACAGGATAGAATCACTGTTCTAAAGGATATATTACAATTAAAAGCACTTTTAAACTAAGGAACTGAAGCTTCAAAAGAGCGTTCATGCGCTGTGAATCCACTGAGACTGTTCTGTTTCCTACCCAATAGCACGTGATGTCTTCCTTTTGCTGACCCAACCCCGGTACAATAATCTCGACCTGGATGTATTTGTGACGTTTTTCGAGATCTATAACGGAAAGGTGCGCTTATCACTAACGTGGATGCTATTTGCCATGTTTCTGGAAGGGAACTCTACTTACACCATAAACTGTATTGTAAAGAGATTGTCATTGAGTTCAGAGGAGTGAACCATATTATATTTTCGTACAGCCTAATGCAGCAGGGTTTTTTTTTGTTTGTTTTTTTTCTCCTCTTCCCCTACCCCACCACATATTTGTCCTGGAAAGGTAATCATCTGCCATCTATCACCAGCATATTGGGGACCTCCTTTTTATTTTGTTTTACTTCCGTCCTCCATGGCAACATCTAACCTGTGGGAAAAGCTCCTCCCCTTCAGCTGAGATACCGTGATCCGTAATGCACATCCCATAAAGAGTTACTCTACTCCAGTCAGTATTCTGTCCTACTGAAGCACAGTTTAAGGCCACCTACAGGAAGTCTATGCAGGCTCGGGCAACCTGATCTTTCCCCCACCCCTACACTTTTTTTTTTTTAAATTTTTTGGTCCGGAAGAAGAATCGCCTACTTTTGCCGGTCGCCATGGGGAGGTTATACGACTGCCTCCAGCAGGGTGTTTTTTTGTTTTCAATTTTTCCTCCCACATCAGGGAGCAGTGCTTTGTCTCTTCAGTGAGTGGCCCACCTTTGCTGGCGTCCTGTGGATAACTGGCTTGCGGTCCAGAGATGCATCTCTTTTGGGCTGTTGAACACTGATGTAGCTTGTGCATTCCACAGACCGATAGTAGGGACCTGGTCTAAGTGCTGGGTGCATCCTGCTGATGACTTTCGCACTAGGTAAAGTAAACATGGGAAGGATGTTGATCCAGGGAGTAATCCGATTACTAATTCTTGGAGTCGGGAAGGAATTTATTTTTCCCCTTATGAGATCATTGGATATGTCACTTGGGTTTTTTGTTTGCCTTCCTCTGGATCAATATATATAGATATAGGATAAAGAATCTGTCTAAATTTAGCATAGGTTGAACTTGATGGAAAAAACCTAATCTAATATGTAACTATGCATTAGCAAACTGCCTCACAATAGGTTGCATGTAACAGGGTTTCAATGGAATGGTCGGCATTGAAAATTAAATGGAGGGGAACAGAAATAGACCAAGATGGTGGGAGAGGAAGATTTGTTGCCCTACTGTACAGAAGTGATTAGTTGGAGATCATTTCACATTGAATATGAAGTTCTGGCCCAATGACTTAATCAGTGATCTACTATACATAGTCAACTAGTGGGTTGGGATGACAGGATAGGTACAGTAATAAATTGCTCTGGTACTGAATCCTGAAGTCTGCATGGTGGTAAACATTACTGATGGTCTATTATGTACATTTTACTGATTTTAGATTGCTCATGTCTACTATTGGTCAGTGGAATTCTGCTCCTATTGTAGGTGTTTGATCTTTTAAACAAGAAGGCAAAGCTACGTGTTTTGGAAGATGCCAAGCAGGAGGTCCAGGTTGTAGGATTGCTGGAGAAACAAGTTACCTGTGCGGATGATGTCTTCAATATGATTGAAATTGGCAGTGCTTGCAGGTAGGAACAACAAACTGGCAGGACTGGCTTCACTAACCACAATTTACTTCTGCGTGCTGTCATGCAGTATTTTGTAGACCTGTTCAACTATCACATCCGGTTTGTGTGATCAGGGCAATTTGTGACAGTGGGAAGGCATGTTTGATGGGAGTGTGGTGTGAAATGTCTGACTTGCTGTTTACTGTACTTGAAAGTTCTAATGGTCGACCTCTCCCATCCTCAGAACTTCCGGTCAGACGTTTGCCAACACCAGCTCCTCTCGCTCTCATGCCTGCTTTCAGATCATCCTGCGACGGAGAGGGAAGCTTCATGGCAAGTTCTCCTTGGTGGATCTGGCAGGGAATGAAAGAGGTGTTGATACGTCCACTGCTGATCGCACAACACGGATGGAAGGAGCAGAGATAAATAAGAGCTTGCTTGCCTTAAAGGTAACTGGAAGGTTGACGGTCATTTCCCTTTTCTTTGGCTTTCATTGTTTGCAGTACATGTAATTAATAATCCAAGATGTATAGTAATGACTTGTTACAGTTACACTCAATTCTTATGAAAGCACATTGACTGTCTAGACCCCTAGTTTGCCTGTCTCGGAATATGTCTGCATTTCTACTGCTTATTCGGCACTTGATGTTTTGTGTGTTTATTTTTGTACACAACGATTTGTGATTGAATGCTTATTTTAAAGCATTCCCTAGATCAGAGGTGGGCAACCTATTTTTCAATGTAGCGAATTAAGTGACAATTGCCACACATTACCTTATCTCCTGGCAGACAGCACAGAAACCTGTCCCTGCAGAGTCTCTGGCACCGGCGCCACCGGGCTGTGGGCTCCGCCCCCGCTGTTCTCTGGTTACCTCACTGCTCCCAGCCACTGTCTGTGGCCCGCCCCCTTGGCACCAGCGCTTCCATCATCCGCTTCCGCCACACTTGCCGCCACTGCCGCGCTTCCCGGCTAGACAGTGGTAATACCGGATACATGCGCGTCCGGTATTACCTCAACAGTTTTACCGGACACGCTGACAAACTCAAATTCGCCACACTTTCATGGCCAATTTGCCACTTGTGGCGATTGGTGACAGGGTTGCCCACCTCGGCCCTAGATGAAACTTAAGGTAGCACAGTTGCTTTTCTTATACCCCTGACTTTGGTAGACTCCAAAAAGAGGGGAAAATGCAATACTGCCAAGATGTGTTAATGAGGAAGGTAGGGACCACCATTCCTACCTAAACTCCTATTGCAAGGAAACACTGCACACTCAGATCAAATATATAAGAATAATTGTTTCCCCAAATTGAAAGTAATTCCAGAACACAGGCATCTCGTGAAGAGGTTGGTATCTCAAAGCATAATGCCACCAAAATTTTTCCTACTGGTAGGATGTCATGTTTTTTCCCTTGCTTTTTTCTTTATCTGTTGTGGTAAGCTTGCTATGTGTCTCTATAAAGCTCATGATTTAATATATATATTATTTTTTTTATATCTAGGAGTGCATCCGTGCCCTGGGTCAGAACAAAGCACACACCCCTTTCAGGGAAAGTAAACTTACCCAGGTTCTGAGGGATTCATTCATAGGAGAGAACTCAAGGACATGCATGGTAATTATACTGCAATCCAGGAACCCTCTGAACACAGATGTTATGGAAGATGTGCTGCGATTCTGCACAACTTCCTTTTACCTGGAAGTCCTAGATAAGCAAACACACAGTGCTACAATAGTTAGTTAGTACTGAGTGCAAATGACAAGCTTGACTACAGTCTTATCACAAGGTCTAATTGGGTAAATCTCTAACTACAGCTTTTATAGATTGGTGGACAAGACGGCATGATTTGTATAACCATGTATTTTGTTTCTCCATCTGTAGATTGCTATGATTTCCCCCGGAATGAACTCCTGCGAGTATTCTCTCAACACACTAAGATATGCAGACAGGTACTGTATTAATCCTAATGTCTTGGCTCCTATCTGTTTCCCTAAAGTAGAATTCATGACACAGAATGAATTAGTTTTTTTTTTTTTTTTACCAAGACCTTTTTTAGCACATTGAGAACTCATTGGGAAGATGTCAGCTGCTAACACCGCTCCCCCTGTTCTGTGCATTCCCCTTCTACCTTGGGGGTCTATATATCAAAATAGAGGTGTTTTTACACTGTTCTGTTTTTTGGCACAGAGCTGCGGCACGGGGGAAGAACGGTGTTACATCTGATGCACTATGTTAAACTTGTGCCACTTAAAAGGTGAAGGATTTGGTTGGGCAAAAAGTGGTGCAGAATGTGATACATGGTGCACATGTTATGAGATGTAACTCCTACTGCTCCCCCCCTCACCCCATCTCTCGTTTTCTCAATGCAAATGTTGTCATGGTTATTACAGTTTTCTTGCTAAATGTAATATAAAGACAATCTGATCAAGATTTATAAAGACTTGTTGAGCCATGTCAAACCATAGTGTACAATCTCCCTAACTCTCTTGTGATGGTGCTAGCCATGTGCAAATTCATACGGGAAAAAACCCCCCAATTAATGAAGTATTCTTTCCTTGTTCAGAGTAAAGGAATTGAGCCCTCAAAATGGACCAACTAGTAATGAGACCAACCACGTGATGGAGATGGAGGATAGTGACAGTTCTGATACCTGCTTGGGAGAATCACTGCTCCAAGATGACGTATGTTAGATTTCCACACAAAGTAAATGGTTTCACTAACTGAGTTCGCATCAACAGATAAAATACAGATATGTTTCCATTGACATTTTCCTTATGACCTAGTGGCCTGAAGGAACCTTTTGTGTACCTCCTGTGCATTGCCAGGTCTCTGTCCTGAAGTAATTCAGTCATTGCAGTTGGATTTTACTTTATTGGCTACATGTCTGCTACTCCAAATTATTCCGTATTAAAACCAAACACCAGCTTTGTTACTTTGCGGCAAGAATGAATTCTACTGTTCTGTGCAGAGGTACTGGCAGTGTAATATGCAAATAATATAATTAAAGGTGCACAAAAGATGGCTTTACATTTTAAACCTCTATCTGGGTAATGTGAAGGAAATGACCGTTCAGCAACCTGTTTCGTGCGGTGTGATGCATCACCTAGTTTGAGGGAGCCCAAATAATGGCTGAGACATCAATGATCTTAAATGGTGAATCGTGGTGGAGGGGAAACAGCATTGGTTGCAGGTAGTGTCCCATCCGATCTATAAAAAATACATTTTAGTTGTAACTGTGCATTTAAAATAGGCCATGCATTTTGTAAGCCAGTGATTTGGGCATAACATTATTTTGAACAGTTTCACCTGGTTCTGTTTAATAGTTATCGTTGAAGGATGAAGAACTGTCCTCCCATATGAACAGTTTCCAGGATGCTATGAATCGTGTTGGTGAACTGGAGGATCAAGCTGTGGAGGAATTGCGGGAACTGGTGCAGGTAACTTCTTGGAAACCACGTTGGACTTTGCAGATTGAGGTGTTGGTTTAACGCTTCCTGAGTCGAATTGCAGGCCCCTCCAGCAGTGAAGATTAACATCCAGTTTATTTCCCCCTTTAGTCTCGCCAGCACATTGTTACTGAATTTGCATTGGCCAGGAATTATGCAGACCCTGGTGTTTATTGCACTCCATTTCCAGCTGTCAAATTGCACCATATATGGGCAATAAATATGCATGTAAACATTAAGTGGCAATTAACATTATTTTGATGTCTGATCCTGCTTGGTCTCTAGTTCTGTTACAAGTTGCTGCAGAATCAAACAATCCTTGTGTTCTAAAAACCACAAGGTAACAGCCCCATAGTGCTAAAAGTCTTTAAGTTCCATACCCATCTTGAGGTTCTGCATGCAAGAGATGAAAATGAAGACTTGCAGTGATTGCTGCAGTATTGTACCATGGCTTAATGTGTTTCTCTTAAACTTCCCAAATGCAGAAAGAACCAGAATGGACGGACTTGTTGGCAATGACAGAGCAACCAGACTATGACCTTGAAAACTTTGTAACCCAGGCGGAATATCTCATTGCGGAGCGTTCTCGGATTCTCATTGCTATGGGGGGTATGTGAGGGGCTGGGGGGTGTATGCAGCAGGCTTTCATGCTTGTGAGGAAGAGTTGAACATGCAAGCTGCAGTTCCACATTTATATTTACTTGTGAAATTTCTTCACTGTACTGTGCTTGTTTTCACTGACTCCTTTTTAGACTTGGTGCCCAAGTCTGCCTCAAACCAAAGTTTACATGTCAAAGTAAGAGGAGCTCAGCAGCCATCCCTCTAGACTTTAAAGACCTTTACCAGAGAAGCTGAAGAAAAGACTGTTTCTCTAAATCTGATGTTTGCATGCAAAACAGCCCTGTGCATCCTGGCGCAGTGAAAAAGGTTTGAATAGACAACAGAGGTTGTCATGTGAAAGATACTGCAGGATTTTGGAATATCTATATGAATCTCCGTCTAGTGAGCTCATTCTGATGCTCTAGGGCTGAGTCCGTGGTGGTGACGACGGCGTGCGCGCCGCAAACCAGACACACCTCAATCAGGCAGGCCCCAGTGGGTTCTGTTGTCTTGACTCACAAAGCGCTGTAGCGCGTCAGCCAGCAGGGAAGACAAGAAATCTGTCTTCCCATGTGGTGACGCAGTCACGTGGGATGCAATGGCAGGGCAGATGGTTTGGACCAATGGGAGTGCAGTCAGTGTAGACCAATGGCAGTGTAGTATTTTTACATAGTAGATGAGGTTGAAAAAAGACATAGGTCCATCAAGTTCAACCTATGCTAAATTTAGACAACAGATACTTGATCCTATATCTATACTTACTTATTGATCCAGAGGAAGGCAAACAAAAAAACCCTTTAAGGGGAAAAATTAATTCCTTCTTGACTCCAAGAATTGGCAATCAGATTAATCCCTGGATCAACACCCTTCCCATGTATACTTATTTGGTATATCCCTGTATACCTTTCCCCTCTAAAAAGATGTCCAACCTTTTTTGAACAAATCTATTGTATCTGTCATCAGTCTCCATGGGTAATGAATTCAACATTTTAACTGCCCTTACGGTAAAGAACCCTTTCCTTTGTTGCTGGTGAAATGTCCTTTCCTCCAACCTTAAGGGATGGCCCCGAGTCCTTTTGTACTACCCGTGGGATGAATAGTTCTTTTGAAAGCTCCTTGTATTGTCCCTGAATATATTTGTATATAGTTATCATATCCCCTCTTAGACACCTCTTTTCTAATGTAAGTAAATCTAATTTAGCTAGCCTCTCCTCATAAGTTAGAATGTCCATCCCCTTAATTTTGTGGCTCTTCTCTGCACTCTCTCTAGTTCCATAATGTCTTTTCTTACGATTGGTGCCCAAAATTGTACTCAATATTCAAGGTGTGGTCTTACTAATGCTTTGTAAAGGGACATAATTATATTTACTTCCCTTCCATCCATTGCCCGTTTGATGCAAGATAAGATCTTGTCTGCCTTTGCAGCTACTGCATGACATTGGGCACTATTGCTAAGCCTGCTGTCTACAAGCACTCCTAAATCCTTCTCCATCAAGGATTCCCCCAATATATCTCCATTTAATTTGTAAGTCGCCTTTTTATTCTTGTATCCCAAATGCATAACCTTACATTTATCTGTATTAAACCTCATCTGCCATTTACCTGCCCACGTTTCCAGTCTCTCCAAGTCCTTCTGAAGAGAAATTACATCCTGCTCTGATTCTATTACCTTACACAATTTAGTATCATCAGAAAAGATCCCAACCTCAAGGTCATTAATAAACAAGTTAAAAAGCAGGGGTCTTAGTACCGATCCCTGAGGTACTCCACTCACGACTTTAGCCCAACCTGAAAAAGTTCCATTTATGACAACCCTCTGTTGTCTGTCCTTTAACCAGTTTTCAATCCAGGTGCATATATTACTGAGTCCAACTTTCTTTATTTTGTACACCAACCTCTTGTGTGACACCGTATCAAAAGCCTTTGCAAAATCTAAGTAGACCACATCAACTGCATTACCCTGGTCTAAATTCCTACTTACATCCTCAAAGAAACAAATAAGGTTAGTTTGGCAAGATCTATCCTTCATAAATCCATGCTGACTATTACTAATAATTTTGTTTTCCATTAGGTATTCCTGAATATTATCCCGTATTAAACCTTCAAGTAGTTTCCCTACTATTGAAGTCAGGCTTACAGGTCTGTAATTTCCCAGTTGTGATCTAGCTCCCTTTTTAAATATAGGCACCACATCTGCTTTACGCCAATCTTGTGGTACTGAGCCTGTGGAAATGGAGTCCTTGAATATTAAATATAATGGTTTTGCTATTACTGAGCTTAACTCCTTGAGAACTCTTGGATGTATGCCATCGGAGCCAGGTGCCTTATTTACTTTAATTTTTTCAAGTAGCTTATGAACTTCTTCCTCAGTTAACCAATTGTTCATTAATATGGAGGTTGTGGCTTCCTCCTGCGGCACAACTATTGAACTTAATTCTTCCCTGGTAAACACAGACGCAAAGAATTTGTTTAATACCTCAGCTTTTTCCTTATCTCCAATAATCTGCCTGCCCATCTCGCACTGAAAGGGTCCTATATTTTCTTTTCTCATTTTTTTGTTAAGGTACATAAAGAACTTTTTAGGGTTGACCTTACTTTCTATTGCAATCCTTTTCATTATCCATTTTTGCTAATTTGATTGCCCTTTTGCAATTTTTTACATTCCTTATAATTCTGATACGATGTCTCTGTCCCTTCTGATTTAAAGAATCTAAACGCCTTCCTCTTCTTGTCCATTTCCTCCCCTACCTGTTTATTTAGCCACATTGGTTTTGACTTATTTCTTTTATACTTATTACCCAACGGTAAACACTGATGTGTGCTTTTCTAACAATGTTTTAAAGACTGCCCATTTATCTTTTTTTCCCTGTAAAAACATCATCCCATTGTATTACTACTAGATTAGACCTCGGTTTATTAAAATCTGCCTTTCTAAAGTTTAAAGTCTTTGTTGAACCCATGTAATCTGTTTCTTGATAATTTATTTCAAATGAGACCATGTTATGATCACTGTTACCCAAATGTTCCAGGACTTGAATATTTGTTATTACTTCTACATTGTTTGATATGACCAAATCTAGAACTGCCCCTCTCCTGGTTGGTTCCTCAATAATTTGGGTAATATAATTCTTTAAGCACCACCAAAAACCTGTTCCCTTTTGTTGTAACGCTAATCTCATTGCCCCAGTTTGTCAGGATAATTAAAATCCCCCATTATGCAAACATGACCCAGTTTTGATGCCTTCTCCATTTGCAAATGTATTTTAGCTTCCTCAATCTCACAGATATTTGGTGGTTTATAGCATATTCCCACAAACTTTTTTTATATTTTTACCTCCACTGCTAATTTCTATCCACAAAGTCTCTACATTTTCATCATTCCCTTCATAGACCTCATCCCTTATAATAGGTTTTAGATCCTGCAGATGGGGGTTTTAAGCTGTGCACGCGATGGCAGCAACCAACGCCGGGGCGTTTAGGCTGTAGCCTAAAGCAAAACTGCTTATACTGGTGCCTTTAGCAGAGTAAGCATGACTATATAATTAGTCGGCTCTAATGTACGTTATTCCCAGTGGACACTACACATGTAATATCCATTGCATTGTTTTAGGTTGTTAAACTCTTTTCTCTGTATTCTTATTGCTCATAAGCAAATTGCAAGTAACCAGTGCAGCACTTTTTGCTACCAGTGGACTTTTGTTCAATAAACTTTTTTGTTTTTTGGTCAAATGTCATTGTTTGGGGTAAAGGAAAAATGCCTGTTTTTCCATATACATGTGTATATAAGAATTGTTACAAAAGGTATCCATGTGATTTAGGATCTCAAGGGATCCAATTGCATAATTCTCATCTTTGTAAATGTTTGTAATCTGAAGACCTCTGTAACTAATCTGCATTTTCTTTCTGTGCAGAAAGCGTGAATTCCTTGCGCCTGGCCCTGCAGATGGAAGAACAGGCCAGTAAGCACATCAGTAAAAAGAGAAGACCACAATAAATAAAATGTCAATGGCTTGTTTGAGTCCAGCCTATAATTTGTCACCTCTTTATAAAAACGTATTTGTTTTTTCTTTGTATTTTTCATGTACTGTCAATTTTCCTACCACTTTATTTTTTTTTTTTTAAACTAGAGTACTATGAATAAAGTATGTGCATAGCACACCGAAAAGCTTTCAGAAGTGTTTATGGCTTAGGCAAGTGACTCTTCTTACTTAACCTGTTCAATATTTGTAATGCTTTTTATTGCTGGTGTGGCAGAAATCTTTACCTGTAGTGAGGGAATTAAGCCCTTGCTCAGACCTGGCCGTAATGCAATGGATCTGTTTCAAGCTGTGCTGTTTTTCAAATACTTTGTGATTTTGTGTTTTTTTTTTTTTTTTTTTTACTTTATGTGCTATTCTTATTTTCCCTTTTTTTTAAACCTGATTTTTGCTGTTCCATATTTTAAAATCCCGTTTTAAGATGACCCCTCTTGAGCAGAATGGAGAACTGAAGAAACATGTTTGTAATGGTGGTTTTGTTGAAAAGTTGATTTTCTGACATGTCCGATACTCTGTAAATAGTTTGGTAGCATTTTAACTAGCGGTTAAACTAACCAATACAATTACTTATTTTAGAGACAAATGAGGGTTAACAAGGTTTCAGGTTTACACTTTGTGCCTGTGGTTATTGGAGGATTCTGTTGAGGTCACACCAACTATACCCAGCAGATGGAAGTGCTACGGTCTGTGTACAAATTTAATTTACTGTACCTCATAACCTATATACCCCCGTCTCTTGCAATATCTGCAAAGATTGACTGTAGTTTTACTGTCGGTCCAGTAGAGGAATGTTTGCAAGAAGCAGTACGTTGAAGCCGTTTCTTCAATCAAGAATAGCACAGAAAAGAAAAGACACAGATCAAATGAGTCATTCTAGAGCACTTATAATCTAATTGTAAGGTTTTCAGATCTGGTTTGGGAATCTGCCCACATCTGTTATTCATAACATCTGTACCGTAGTTTAAAGCAGTGTTCTGGAAAATAAATCAAAAAGACTAGTGTTGCTGTTAACACATCAAAGCATTATAATGGGGTTATCCCAATTTTTATTGTATTCCTATTTTGATCGATCAATAAACATTGTTAATGTTATCTGTCATCCTGTCATTTTCAGGTCAAAATGCATGGCAGAAACTGCTCCTAAATGAGTTAGCATGAAGACTGCTTCTTTAAGCAATATTGCCAACATTGACCCATACGATATTAGATGTTAGTTGTCAGTATTTAAAATGTGTCTGATCTTACTAAATTAAAGACATGGCTGATAGCATACAACAATCAATTAATTGGGTGATCTTCGTTCCATCCTTTTTCTCTGCAAATGCCTTTTTGTGAGTTTCAAATTATGATTATGAAATCGGAAACATAGGTGCGTGGCTGTTTGTTGCTCAGTGTGTAGAGCAGTGGTTCGCATACTTTTTCGGTTCAAGGCTCCCTAAGGCGATCAGGATTTTTCCACGGTGCACAAAGTAAAAACAAAGTTGTATATACATACCTAATAGTCAGTCTCACGCAGTCTCTCCCCCTCTCTCACGCAGTCTCTCCCCCTCTCTCACGCAGTCTCTCCCTCTCTCGCACTCTCCCCCTCTCTCACGCAGTCTCTCCCCCTCTCTCACGCAGTCTCTCCCCCTCTCTCACGCAGTCTCTCCCCCTCTCTCACGCAGTCTCTCCCTCCCCCTCTCTCGCGCAGTCTCTCCCTCCCCCTCTCTCGCGCAGTCTCTCCCTCCCCCTCTCTCGCGCAGTCTCTCCCTCCCCCTCTCTCGCGCAGTCTCTCCCTCCCCCTCTCTCGCGCAGTCTCTCCCTCCCCCTCTCTCGCGCAGTCTCTCCCTCCCCCTCTCGCGCAGTCTCTCCCTCCCCCTCTCTCGCGCAGTCTCTCCCTCCCCCTCTCTCGCGCAGTCTCTCCCTCCCCCTCTCTCGCGCAGTCTCTCCCTCCCTCTCTCGCGCAGTCTCTCCCTCCCCCTCTCTCGCGCAGTCTCTCCCTCCCCCTCTCTCGCGCAGTCTCTCCCTCCCCCTCTCTCGCGCAGTCTCTCCCTCCCCCTCTCTCGCGCAGTCTCTCCCTCCCCCTCTCTCGCGCAGTCTCTCCCTCCCCCTCTCTCTCGCGCAGTCTCTCCCTCCCCCTCTCTCTCGCGCAGTCTCTCTCGCGCAGTCTCTCTCGCGCAGTCTCTCTCGCGCAGTCTCTCCCTCCCCCTCTCTCTCGCGCGCTCTCTCCCTCCCCCTCTCTCTCGCGCGCTCTCTCCCTCCCCCTCTCTCTCGCGCGCTCTCTCCCTCCCCCTCTCTCTCGCGCGCTCTCTCCCTCCCCCTCTCTCGCGCGCGCTCTCTCCCTCCCCCTCTCTCGCGCGCGCTCTCTCCCTCCCCCTCTCTCGCGCGCGCTCTCTCTCACACGTAGAGATATGAAACACAAGCTGCAGGGAAGCCCCGGCAATAGCTCCCTGGCACCGGCAGCATTGCGCTCACCTCATTTGGTCACTGCAGTGGTGCGGAGCGCCTCAAACAAATTAACCGCCCCCCCCGGGAGACAGCGACGGGAACTCCTCTTGCTGTCGCTGCCCGCAGCGACAGGTGGCTCCAAAACCTTACATGGAACGCGCAAACGATCCTGTTGCTGCCCTTCGCTATTTTGGTTTCCTGCAGAGCAAGCGCTGCATTTAGGGCCCATTCTATACTGCATGCGGCCGTGCGTGCCTATGCGAACACACGTGTGTATAATATTTTTTATTTTATTTGTGCAATCATTGACACACACACATTTGAGCGCGAAATCATATTTTCCCCGTCTTTGCTGCTGTCTGCAACTTCCTGCTGTGCGAGCTGCGCCATTATAGAAAGGCTGACTAACGTCAGCCAACTAAAATTCTGCGTGCGCGCACGGTGTAGCGCGCGCCCGGCACTATAGAACGTGCCTAGGGTTGCTAGGTTGCTTGTCCAAAAATACTGGACACAATACTAGACCCCCACACCCCCTGATTACATATAAAAAATACCCCCGTGCCCCCCAAATACATTATAAATTTCCCCCCCACCTTCCCAATATAAAATATACCCCCACCTCCCCCAAATCATCACCACAGCTCATCCTGGCCCCCCATCATGTCCTCCGCTCATCCTTGCCCCCCATCACTGCCCCATCTTATCTCCTACCCCCCCATCATTTTCATCTCACCAGGCTTGCAGGCTAGCCCCCATGCCCCATCTTATTTCTCCCCCCCCCCACCATTTTTATTTCCCCAGGCTGGCCCCCATGCCTCAACACCCCCCCACCCCCAAAGAAAAAAAATTGTCCTTAGCTTACCTCTGACTCTGCCCCCGCTGTTCACTCCTGTCTGCGTCCTCGTTAGTACCTGCTGGCTCAGACAAGCACGCATCCGGCGCGCTCGCCCCCGCCCACACGGGCTCGCCTGCACACCACACTATAGAACGGGCCACATCCGTCGCTTGGCTTGCCGACGGCCACCTGCACATTTTCAACCGGACAGCCAGCAGAATTATCAGCCTGTCCGGTTGAAATCGCGGCGCCCCTCTAGACGAGCCACGGCGCTCCAGGGTGCCGCGGCGCACAGTTTGGGAAACCACTGGTTTAATCTATACAGATATGCCCCAAAACATTCAATATGAAGTGATTTTCCTTTTTTGCTGCTCGCCTAGATGGGCCGGTTTATTGCAAACTGTGTTAGGTACATAAACAACAAAACAGGTAGCGCTAACCGCAAAGATGTACCGTAGTACCTTATATGGAATAATTAACCATACATAAGGGGCTGCCTGGGATACAAAAAACTGACCCCCTG
Source organism: Ascaphus truei (assembly GCF_040206685.1). NCBI lineage: Eukaryota > Metazoa > Chordata > Amphibia > Anura > Ascaphidae > Ascaphus > Ascaphus truei. Next base: position 21,629,178 of record NC_134492.1, on the reverse strand, counting down.
GTCAGGATAACAGTATGGACAAAAGATAGTTTCCGTGGGCGCCTATATTAACAACTACTACAAAAGGATATACGAAAACCAAGCCTGTTGGCTGTGAAGAAACGTGGCTCCTCACGGTGTGCTTGAAAGAAAAGAAAAAGCACAACACATAGCGTAATACTTTAGAATGTAAGACAAACAACACTTAAGACAACATATAACAGCTGAGAACTGGATAGGTGAATTTAACACGATAAACATTTAATAACAGTTAATAATTAATATAATGCACAATACACATGGACATATATTATGTGAACAAATAAAATGAATTAATTAATGGTTCTAATACTCCTTAGCACCAATGATGATGATTGCAATGCCTACTCACCAGATGGAATAGGTTTGCAGGCAGTGGATAATTTAGAGAGTATCCCCTCTCGTTTCTGTAAGCTGGTTCCTGCTGGCTGGCGTCTACATCCACACGTGTGTGTTGGGCTGCACGGAGGGTCTTCCGCAGCACACTGGGAAGGACGCCGAGTATGGTTTAGAACGGCAACAGCTGATTCGGCTCGCCGTCAGCTACAGCAGGCTAGATGATTGACATCCAATACCGATTCGACAATGCGTGGGGGAAATCACCAAGGGTCAAGCTGCAGAGTACAGGAATCGCCACCCTACGCGTTTCGAAAGCTCTCTGCTTTCTTCCTCAGGGGTATGTGGAAGAAAGCAGAGAGCTTTCGAAACGCGTAAGGTGGCGATTCCTGCAAACTTAAAGAAACGAGAGGGGATACTCTCTAAATTATCCACTGCCTGCAAACCTATTCCATCTGGTGAGTAGGCATTGCAATCATCATCATTGGTGCTACGGAGTATTAGAACCATTAATTCATTAATTTTATTTGTTCACATAATATATGTCCATGTGTATTGTGCATTATATTAATTATTAACTGTTATTAAATGTTTTTATCGTGTTAAATTCACCTATCCAGTTCTCAGCTGTTATATGTTGTCTTAAGTGTTGTTTGTCTTACATTCTAAAGTATTACGCTATGTGTTGTGCTTTTTCTTTTCTTTCAAGCACACCGTGAGGAGCCACGTTTCTTCACAGCCAACAGGCTTGGTTTTCGTATATCCTTTTGTAGTAGTTGTTAATATAGGCGCCCACGGAAACTATCTTTTGTCCAAACTTTGTTAGGTAGTATAAGATGATGACCTTTCTAATTAAATATGGAAGGAACATTGAGGCACACGAGCTCCTCAATTAACTAGTGCTGCAGGGAATGTAATTCCACTTCAATAGTCAGTTGCTGCATCCGGATAACAGAATAAGTAGTGGAGCTTTTGTAGATTAACCCCTAGTAGGGAAGTGGTCTGGCGACGACTGTGAAGGGTTGTCTGGGGGAAGTCCTAGAACCCACCCAGACCCCATACATGAGTCCCGCTACTAAATGAACCAGTTCACCTGGTGAAGCTCCAGTAGTTGCAAATAGTAATACATTACTCACAGATGTCTTGGAATCGTCCGGTCTTGCGTGCTCCAGGCTGAAACGCGTTAGAGCTGCGGGGGGTGTTATCCCTTCTCTCTCTTTTAAGAATCCATGTTGAAATAAAGCTGTTTTTGTAGCACAGTCCAGCCTTTGGCATTTTTGTTGCGCGGCCGTGCCCGCTGTTTCGCTCTCCTCTCCGGCGGGGGTGATTTCTCCTTTCTAATTAAATAGTTGCTGTTCAAATGCGGTATTGTGAGATCATATTTGCAAATTGGGGAGACTGAAAACAACTATTTTCATCGTTGAAGAAAGGGATTGCCAGTAACAGCTTCTGACAATCCTGGTTTTATTAGCAACCTATTACATTCTCTGAAGCAGGCTCTAAAACTAAAAGTGGCTGAAGTTAATTAGGAGAAGGTGGAATGTGGCCTTGAATAGGAAAAAGTCTATCAAACAATTCTGGATCACAGTTTAAAAAACAAAACAAAAAAACAGGATTAATGAGTAGGTGCCATAATCAAAGATGGCCGCAGAGTGCATATATTATGCATTATGTTGATAACAGATGCCCAAACACCAGTGGAATGCAAGCTTGCCAGGGACCTTTGCCATCTATTTCAGGAACAATGTAAAGGTTTTATAATTATTATCCTTTTATTTGTAAAGTGCCATTATATTTTCCGGGGGTTACATTGTGACAAAAATGATAAACTATATGACATACAAGTAAGAACAGACAAATGCAAAGAGATACACAAGGTAATGAGGGCCCTGCTCCTGTCTTATTATAGGTCTAATTTGCAAAGACTTGTGAATACACTTTAGTCCCTGAAAATGACTAAGACTGTATTAGTTTGGGGTCACAGAGGGGGGGGGGGGGGGGGGGGGGTTAAAATCAATGAGTGAAATTGTTTGTTTGTTTTTTTCCAAGTGTTTTGACTGGTGTATCCAGAGAAGCAGAGAAACTGAGCACAGCTAATACAAGCTAATAATTGTGACTCTTGTAGACTTGCATACAGACATAACCAGCAGCTAAGAGGTTAAGCTAGTTGGACCAATTTCGTGTAGTGACTTGCTGAAAAATGTTACTGTAGTTGTATCCTTCGAGTAATGAAAGCATGTTCATGCTCTGTCCTGAAGTGATGTCGTTTCTGCAAAAAATAGCTTGATGACTGCAATACATGGTTTGTACCGCTTGCCTGTAGGAATGACATTTGCATACCCATGATGCACTGCAGCCATTTGTGCGCATTTTCTCTCTTTGTGTTTATTTCTGTGTGGGATATACATTTTTAACAATTTCTTAATATGAAGTTAGGGCTTCGTGTATCTATATGTAATGTTTTGAATGTAATATTTGCTATGATATTCTCTCCTTTGGTGTAATAAGTTTTGTTTTTTCTTGGGCTATTAACTTCTGTGTTTTTTAAGTATACTCTGGTTTCTCTTCAAATCGAATAAATCTTTCGCCTTTTACTAAAGATTTCCGTGGAGAGGAACAATTATGAGTTTCATTTAATTTTTTGATGCCCGGCTCACGCTGGGCTTCCCTATGCAGTAAAAAAAGATCAATTGCTCATCTATTATCATACATAATAATTCATGTATTTGTGCAGATCTTAGGGGCCGTTGTGTTCACTTTTTAGAGCGGTTTTCCACATGGTCATAAATGCTTTTAAAAGCTATGGATGTTAGGGATCTTTGGCGTCTATTTAAGATACAGGGTTAAGAATTTAAATTACATTAATTTATTTTGGCATTTACCCACCACCTATTGGAAGGATACATTGCCTGCACATGGTTAGAACTGTTGTGAATACGTTTTAGTCCCTGAAGCTAAGTAGGACTGTATTATTTTGATGTTATTAAGGGAAAGTAGGGGTTTGAGATCAATCTGAAAAATATATATCTTTCCCCCCCTCTAGTGGTTCCACTTAATTCTAGACTTCTCTGCAAGAGGGGTTTGTATAGCAGCCATTCCCAGCAGCTCAAAGGTTAAGCTAACTTGGACACATTTGAGGAGACTTGTTTATAAGACATGCTGAATATGTTCATTTTACCACAATAGTAAGAAAGCTTTGACACTCTGTCCCTGAGGTGGTGTAGTGGTTAGCAAAAACAAACAAACTTGGCTTTCTTTCGGGATCTCATTTACATACCCATGATGCACTGCAGCCACTTGTGTGCATTTTCTCTCTTTCTGATTAATTATGTGTGTGATATACATTTTTAACAATTTCTTAATATGAAGTTAGGGATTCGTGTATCTATATGTAATATGTTGAATGTAATATTATTTGCTATGATATTCTCTCCTTTGGTGTAATAAGTAGTTGTTTTTCTTGGGCTATTGACTGCTGTGCTGTTCAAGTATACTCTGGTTTCTCTTCAAATCGAATAAATCTTTCGCCTTTTACTAAAGATTTCCGTGGAGAGGAACAATTATGAGTTTCATTTAATTTTTTGATGCCCGGCTCACGCTGGGCTTCCCTAAGCAGTGAAAGAAAGATCAAGTGTTCATTTGATTATATAGATAATTATTAATAATTTTATTTATGCAGATCTTATGTTTTTTTATTCATTTTTTAGGTTGTTTTTCTAAATGGCAATAAATACCTGTAAAAGCTTGATTTAGGGATTTTTGGTGTTGTGTTTAGTGTGCTGTGATTGGCTCACGGTGACACGTGGAGAGGAACAGTTATGAGCCTCATTCAATTTTTGGATTCCTAGTTCTTGCTGGGCTTATATATTTGTAAATAGTAGATGTGATGATATAAATGTTTGTGCATAAATTATTGTTACTTTTACTTGTTATAAGTGTTTTTTGGGGTTCAGATTAAACAAGTCCATATCTCTTCTAGGTTGTGCATATGTAATGTTCTATCAGGAATTGTCTGTGGTTGTTTAAGAAGATTTAGTTAAACAATTCAGCTCTGTGAGAGGCGCTTATACAAGAAATTATATAAGGGCATACACAATATTTTCAGATTGCCTGCTCCAAACCTTACATTTCTGTTTTTTCACGGTCCACAAATGTTTAAAAGGCGATGAGAAGTGCATTTAACATGAGTTTGAACCTGTAGGAGGATAAGACGTGACACCTTTCTGAGATTTGCTTCTCTGTGTGTTGTTCGGCCAGTAATAAACCTGCTGCGGTCAGTGTGTGAGTCTTTCTCTCCCCTGCGGGGTGGCCAATTTAAAGGGGCAATCCAAGCGGGTGCTTCTATTTTTAACATAGCATTAAAGAAGGGGGTCTCCGGAGCTGAACACCGTTAATTTCAGCTCCGGGGACCCCTTCCTTCTGGAGATACATCAGCAGGGGGTGCCGGTTGCCACTTGGCTAGCAGGGTTCATTTAATACTGGGGGTTTCAAAGCTCCCGGGCCAGAGACCCCCTGCTTCAAACCCATGTTAAAAAATACTGTAGAAAAAACAAAAAAGGGCCTGATTTGCTCCTTTAAAGTGAGGGACATGTAAGTGCTACTAGCCCCATTATCATGGCGATATATAATGAATATATCCAGGGGCGTAGCCAGGACTGTGGGGCATTTCGATTTGGTGGTGGAGTACTAATTATGCTCCACACACACTAACTTATGTAGTGTACATGAAGAATGTAAAAGGCTATCACATGATGGTGCGGCACCATTATGACGGGACCCTGCAGCAGGAAATGCCGCCAGAGAAGGTAAGAGGTTACAGAAGCCCCACACCTTCCCCCTGCAACTAGTTTAGTAGTTGCGGGGCCTTTGTAACCACGAGGCTCGGTGCACAGACACCGACGGCAGCGCCATCAAGCCGGCCATTCATACAGGGGCCCTCGTACTGGGAGGACCCTGAACGCAATTATTACACTCGTTGTGTGAGTGAAGAAAGCCCTAAATAAGATTTTTTTTAAAGAAAAAAAAAAGTTTAATAAATATTTTTTTTATTTTATTTGTGCAATCATTGACACACACACACACACACACACACACACACCTCCATACATTTGAGCGCCGGTAGCCGCTCCCTGCTGTGCGCGCGCGCTGCGCCATTATAGAAAGGCTGACTAACGTCAGCCAACTAAAATTCTGCGTGCGCGCACGGTGTAGCGCGCGCCCGGCACTATAGAACGTGCCTAGGGTTGCCAGGTTGCTTGTCCAAAAATACTGGACACAATACTAGACCCCCACTCCGCCCGAATACATATAAAAAATACCCCCGCGCCCCCCAAATACATTATAAATCCCCCCCATCTTCCCAATACAAAATATACCCCCATCATCACCACAGCTCATCCTGGCCCCCCCATCATCATCTCCTCAGCTCATCCTGGCCCCCATCATCTCAGCTCATCCTTGCCCCCCATCACTGCCCCATCTTATCTCCCCCCGCCCCCATGCCCCTTCTTATCCCCCCCCCCCCCATCATTTTTATCTCCCCAGGCTTGCCCCCATGCCCCATCTTATTCCCCCCCCCATCATTTTTATCTCCCCAAGCTGGCCCCCATGCCCCATCTTAATCCCCTCTCCCCCATCATTTTTATCTCCCCAGGCTCACCCCCATGCCCTTCTCGTATTCTCCCCCCCCCTCCCCCCACCATCATTTTTATTTCCCCAGGCTGGCCCCCATGCCCCCCATCATTTTTATCTCCCCAGGCTGACCCCCATGCCCCATCTTATTCCCCCCCCCCCACCATCATTTTTATCTCCCCAGGCTGGCCCCCATGACCCATCTTATTCCCCCCCCCACCATCATTTTTATCTCCCCAGGCTGGCCCCCATGCCTCATCTTATCTCCCCCCCCCCCCCCAAAGAAAAAAAATTGTCCTTAGCTTACCTCTGACTCTGCCTCTGACCCCGCTGTTCACCCCTGTCTGCGTCCTCGTAAGTACCTGCTGACTCAGGCCCGTTCAGGGTGCAGGCTTCGGAGGGAGGGCGTGCTGATGTGCGAGCTGTCGTGGGACACAATGTATTCAAATTGAATACTGGTTGTCAGGGTAGCAGCTGCCCTGTCTCCGAAGTACGGAGTTGACGCTGGCTACAGTTTCAATAAACAAACCAAGTCTTTTTTGAAGCTGCAGCAGCGTCACTGGGACCTCGGCAGCCAATGAAATCATTCTTGAGAATGATTTCAAGACTGCAACTTGGATTCCTAACCTCAGGTCTGTAGTCCCGCCCCCTCAACTCCTGAAAAAGTCTGCTGGGGATGAACACACATCGCCCAGCAGACTGCCGCCCTCGCGAACGCCCGCCCTCCAACTCCTGCCTCTGGCACCCTGAACGAGGCCTCAGACCAGCATGCATCCACCGCGCTCGCCCCCTCCACACGGGCTCGCCCCCCGCCCACACGGGCTCGCCCCCCGCCCACACGGGCTCGTCCCCCGCCCACACGGGCTCGCCTGCACACCACACTATAGAACGGGCCACATCCGCCGCTTGGCTTGCCGACGGCCGCCTGCACATTTTCAACCGGACAGGCATCAGAATTATCAGCCTGTCCGGTTGAAATCGCGGCGCCCCTCTAGACCAGCCACAGCGCACCAGGGTGCAGCGGCGCACAGTTTGGGAACCACTGGTTTAATCTATTCAGATATGCCCCAAAACATTCAATATGAATTGATTTTCCTTTTTTGCTGCTCGCCTAGATGGGCCGGTTTATTGCAAACTGTGTTAACCTTACAGAGGTAGTATAAGATGATGACCTTTCTAATTAAATATGGAAGGAACATTGAGGCACACGATCTCCTCAATTAACTAGTGCTGCAGGGAATGTAATTCCACTTGAATAGTCAGTTGCTGCATCCGGATAACAGAATAAGTAGTGGAGCTTTTGTAGATTAACCCCTAGTTGGGAAGTGGTCTGGCGACGACTGTGAAGGGTTGTCTGGGGGAAGTCCTAGAACCCACCCAGACCCCATACATGAGTCCCGCTACTAAATGAACCAGTTCACCTGGAGAAGCTCCAGTAGTTGCAAATAGTAATACATTACTCACAGATGTCTTGGAATCGTCCGGTCTTGCGTGCTCCAGGCTGAAACGCGTTAGAGCTGCGGGGGGTGTTATCCCTTCTCTCTTTTTTAAGAATCCATGTTGAAATAAAGCTGTTTTTGTAGCACAGTCCAGCCTTTGCCATTTTTGTTGCGCGGCCGTGCTCGCTGTTTCACTCTCCTCTCCGGCGGGGGTGATTTCTCCTTTCTAATTAAATAGTTGCTGTTCAAATGCGGTATTGTGAGATCATATTTGCAAATTGTGGAGACTGAAAACAACTATTTTCATTGTTGAAGAAAGGGATTGCCAGTAACAGCTTCTGACAATCCTGGTTTTATTAGCAACCTATTACATTCTCTGAAGCAGGCTCTAAAACTAAAAGTGGCTGAAGTTAATTAGGAGAAGGTGGAATGTGGCCTTGAATAGGAAAAAGTCTATCAAACAATTCTGGATCACAGTTTAAAAAAAAAAAAAAAAAACAGGATTAATGAGTAGGTGCCATAATCAACGATGGCCGCAGAGTGCATATATTATGCATTATGTTGATAACAGATGCCCAAACACCATTGGAATGCAAGCTTGCCAGGGACCGTTGCCATCTATTTCAGGAACAATGTAAAGGTTTTATAAGATTATCCTTTTATTTGTAAAGTGCCATTATATTTTCCGGGGGTTACATTGTGACAAAAATGACAAACTATATGACATACAAGTAAGAACAGACAAATGCAAAGAGATTCACAAGGTAATGAGGGCCCTGCTCCTGTCTTATTATAGGTCTAATTTGCAAAGACTTGTGAATACACTTTAGTCCCTGAAAATGACTAAAACGGTATTAGTTTGGGGTCACAGAGGGGGGGGGGGGTTTAAAATCAATGAGTGAAATTGTTTGTTTGTTTTTTTTTCAAGTGTTTTGACTGGTGTATCCAGAGAAGCAGAGAAACTGAGCACAGCCAATACAAGCTAATAATTGTGACTGTTGTAGACTGTCATACAGGCATATCCAGCAGCTAAGAGGTTAAGCTAGTTGGACCAATTTCGTGTAGTGACTTGCTGAAAACTGTTACTGTAGTTGTATCCTTCGAGTAAAGAAAGCATGTTCATGCTCTGACCTGAAGTGATGTCGTTTCTGCAAAATATAGCTTGATGACTGCAATACATGGTTTGTACCTCTTGCCTGTAGGAATGATATTTGCATACCCATGATGCACTGCAGCCATTTGTGCGCATTTTCTCTCTTTCTGTTTATTTCTGTGTGTGATATACATTTTTAACAATTTCTTAATATGAAGTTAGGGATTCGTGTATCTATATGTAATATTTTGAATGTAATATTATTTGCTATGATATTTTCTCCTTTGGTGTAATAAGTTGTGTTTTTTCTTGGGCTATTGACTGCTGAGCTGTTCAGGTATACTCTGGTTTCTCTTCAAATCGAATAAATCTTTCGCCTTTTACTAAAGATTTCCGTGGAGAGGAACAATTATGAGTTTCATTTAATTTTTTGATGCCCGGCTCACGCTGGGCTTCCCTATGCAGTACAAAAAAAGATCAATTGCTCATCTATTATCATACATAATAATTCATGTATTTGTGCAGATCTTAGGGGCCGTTGTGTTCACTTTTTAGAGCGGTTTTCCACATGGTCATAAATGCTTTTAAATGCTATGGATGTTAGGGATCTTTGGCGTCTATTTAAGATACAGGGTTAAGAATTTAAATTACATTAATTTATTTTGGCATTTACCCACCACCTATTGGAAGAATACATTGCCTGCACATGGCTAGAACTGTTGTGAATACGTTTTAGTCCCCGAAGCTAAGTAGGACTGTATTATTTTGATGTTATTAAGGGAAAGTAGGGGTTTGTGATCAATCTGAAAAAAATATATCTTTCCCCCCCTCTAGTGGTTCCGCTTAATTCTAGATTTCTCTGCAAGAGGGGTTTGTATAGCAGTCATTCCCAACAGCTCAAAGGTTAAGCTAACTTGGACACATTTGAGGAGACTTGTTTATAAGACATACTGAAAATGTTCATTTTACCACAATAGTAAGAAAGCTTTGACACTCTGTCCCTGAGGTGGTGTAGTGGTTAGCAAAAACAAACAAACTTGGCTTTCTTTCGGGATCTCATTTACATACCCATGATGCACTGCAGCCACTTGTGTGCATTTTCTCTCTTTCTGATCAATTATGTGTCTGATATACATTTTGAACAATTTCTTAATATGAAGTTAGGGATTCGTGTATCTATATGTAATATGTTGAATGTAATATTATTTGCTATGATTTTCTCCCCTTTGGTGTAATAAGTAGTTTTTTTTCTTGGGCTATTGACTGCTGTGCTGTTCAAGTATACTCTGGTTTCTCTTCAAATCGAATAAATCTTTCGCCTTTTACTAAAGATTTCCGTGGAGAGGAACAATTATGAGTTTCATTTAATTTTTTGATGCCCGGTTAACGCTGGGCTTCCCTAAGCAGTCAAAGAAAGATCAATTATTCTTTTGGTCATATAGATAATTATTAATGTTAATATTAATTATTAATAATTTTATGCAAATCTTATGTTTTTTTATTCATTTTTGAAGTGAAACTTCCTTAGTGGCACCTCATTCGTGATGGGGCAAAAATGGATTGTGGAGACAGAAATGAAACGGATGTGACTTCAGTGCTGGCAGTTGAGGCCGGGCTGTGTTCTGGCTCAGCCCGACCCCAACACTGACATCACACCCGCTCCACAAATCAGATGCGGCGGCGGCGGCGCTCCTAATGGCCACCGCACCCCCCACACAGCCGCTGACATGCGGCGGCGGCGATAGCCACTGCCGCCGCATCCCCCACACAGCCGCTGACATGCGGCAGCGCCGCTCTCCCTCACCCGCTCCTCCACACCGGCAGCCGTCCTCCTCAACGCATGCGCAGAGGCTCTGTCCATATCCATGTTGTGGATGGCAGGTTTCGTGTGTGTGTGGTGTGGTTGGCAGAGGGCGCTGCTGCGAGGCAACCGGTGATTCGCTGTCACGTCAGTTAAGGGGTCCCTTAATTCCCCTCATCCGGCACGGGCTCTGCGGTGCTGCCCGCCGTGGAGTACGCTGCTCCGTGGTGGGATAGCTGAGGCCGAGGCTCCACCCCCTGCCCTGTCACTCCTGCTTTGGTAACGGGAGGAGGGGGGTAACGGGACCACGTGTCGCCGGGGGGGGCTGGGAGTCCGCAGCTCCGTGTCCGCAGCTCCGCCTGGGGTAGTGGGAGTCGGGAGGAGGGGGGTAACGGGACCACGTGTCACCGGGGGGCGGGGGGGCTGGGAGTCCGCAGCTCCGTGTCCGCAGCTCCGCCTGGGGTAGTGGGAGTCGGGAGGAGGGGGGTAACGGGACCACGTGTCGCCGGGGGGGGGGGGGGGCTGGGAGTCCGCAGCTCCGTGTCCGCAGCTCCGCCTGGGGTAGTGGGAGGAGGGGGGTAGTGGGAGTCGGGAGGAGGGGGATAACGGGACCACGTGTCGCCGGGGGGGGCTGGGAGTCCGCAGCTCCGCCTGGGGTAGTGGGAGGAGGAGGGGTGGGGGGCACAACACAGAGAGACATTCACACAACACAGAGAGAGACACACACACACACACTGACTGACACACACACACACACTGACTGACACACACTCACATTGACTGACACACTCACACACTGACTGACACACACACTGACTGACACACTCACACACTGACTCACACTCACACACTGACTCACACTCACGCACTGACTCACACTCACACACTGACTCACACACTGACTCACACACGCGCGCACACACACACTGACTGACTGACACACGCGCACACACACACACACTGACTGACACACGCGCACACACACACACTGACTGACTGACACACGCGCACACACACACTGACTGACACACGCGCACACACACACTGACTGACACACGCGCACACACACTGACTGACACACGTGCACACACACGCTGACTGACACACGCGCACACACGCTGACTGACACACGCGCACACACACTGACTGACACACACGCGCACACACACTGACTGACACACATGCACACACACTGACTGACACATGCACACACTGACTGACACACATGCACACACTGACTGACGCACATGCACACACTGACTGACACACACGCACATACATACTCACTGACTGACACACATACACACACTGACTGACGACACACACGCACATACATACTCACTGACTGACACATACACTGACTGACACATGTGTGCCGAGCACGCGCGTTATAAGTCAATTTCTGCGACAAAAGTCAAAGAAGTTTCACTTACTATGCGCGTGCACAGCACACACAGCTTTTTTTTTAGGTTGTTTTTCTAAATGGCAATAAATACATGTAAAAGCTTGATTTAGGGATTTTTGGTGTTGTGTTTAGTGTGCTGTGATGGGCTCACGGTGACACGTGGAGAGGAACAGTTATGAGCCTCATTCAATTTTTGGATTCCTAGTTCTTGCTGGGCTTATATATTTGTAAATAGTAGATGTGATGATATAAATGTTTGTGCATAAATTATTGTTACTTTTACTTGTTATAAGTGTTTTTTGGGGTTCAGATTAAACAAGTCAATATCTCTTCTAGGTTGTGCATATGTAATGTTCTATCAGGAATTGTCTGTGGTTCTTTAAGAAGATTTAGTTAAGCAATTCAGCTCTGTGAGAGGCGCTTATACAAGAAATTATATAAGGACGTACACAATATTTTCAGATTGCCTCCTCCAAACCTTACATTTCTGTTTTTTCATGGTCCACAAATGTTTAAAAGGCGATGAGAAGTGCATTTAACATGAGTTTGAACCTGTAGGAGGACAAGATGAGACACCTTTCTGAGATTTGCTTCTCTGTGTGTTGTTCGGCCAGTAATAAACCTGCTGCGGTCAGTGTGTGAGTCTTTCTCTCCCCTGCGGGGGTGGCCAATTTAAAGGGGCAATCCAAGCGGGTGCTTCTATTTTTAACATAGCATTAAAGAAGGGGGTCTCAGGAGCTGAACACCATTAATTTCAGCTCCGGGGACCCCTTCCTTCTGGAGATACATCAGCAGGGGGTGCCGGTTGCCACTTGGCTAGCAGGGTTCATTTAATACTGGGGGTTTCAAAGCTCCCGGGCCAGAGACCCCCTGCTTCAAACCCATGTTAAAAAATACTGTAGAAAAAACAAAAAAGGGCCTGATTTGCTACTTTAAAGTGAGGGACATGTAAGTGCTACTAGCCCCATTATCATGGCGATATATAATGAATATATCCAGGGGCGTAGCCAGGACTGTGGGGCATTTCGATTTGGTGGTGGAGTACTAATTATGCTCCGCACACACTAACTTATGTAGTGTACATGAAGAATGTAAAAGGCTATCACATGATGGTGCGGCACCATTATGACGGGACCCTGCAGCAGGAAATGCCGCCAGAGAAGGTAAGAGGTTACAGAAGCCCCACACTTTCCCCCGCAAGTAGTTTAGTAGTTGCGGGGCCTCTGTAACCACGGGGCTCGGTGCACAGACACCGACAGCAGCGCCATCAAGCCGGCCATTCATACAGGGGCCCTCGTACTGGGAGGACCCTGAACGCAATTATTACACTCGTTGTGTGAGTGAAGAAAGCCCTAAATAAGATTTTTTTTAAAGAAAAAAAAAAGTTTAATAAATATTTTTTTTATTTTATTTGTGCAATCATTGACACACACACACACACACACACACACACACACACACACACACACACACCTCCATACATTTGAGCGCCGGTAGCGGCGCGAAATCATCTTTTCCCCGTCTTTGCCGCTGTCTGTCGGCTCCCTGCTGTGCGCGCGCGCTGCGCCATTATAGAAAGGCTGACTAACGTTAGCCAACTAAAATTCTGCGTGCGCGCACGGTGTAGCGCGCGCCCGGCACTATAGAACGTGCCTAGGGTTGCCAGGTTGCTTGTCCAAAAATACTGGACACAATACTAGACCCCCACTCCGCCCGAATACATATAAAAAATACCCCCGCGCCCCCCAAATACATTATAAATCCCCCCCATCTTCCCAATACAAAATATACCCCCACCTCCCCCCCATCATCACCACAGCTCATCCTGGCCCCCCCATCATCATCTCCTCAGCTCATCCTGGCCCCCACCATCTCAGCTCATCCTTGCCCCCCATCACTGCCCCATCTTATCTCCCCTCGCCCACACGCCCCTTCTTACCCCCCCCATCATTTTTATCTCCCCAAGCTGGCCCCCATGCCCCATCTTAATCCCCTCCCCCCCATCATTTTTATCTCCCCAGGCTGACCCCCATGCCCCTCTCGTATTCTCCCCCCCCTCCCACCCCCCCACCATCATTTTTATTTCCCCAGGCTGGCCCCCATGCCCCCCATCATTTTTATCTCCCCAGGCTGGCCCCCATGCCCCATCTTATTCCCCCCCCCCCACCATCATTTTTATCTCCCCAGGCTGGCCCCCATGCCCCATCTTATTCCCCCCCCCCACCATTATTTTTATCTCCCCAGGCTGGCCCCCATGCCTCATCTTATCTCCCCCCTCCCCCCCCCAAAGAAAAAAAATTGTCCTTAGCTTACCTCTGACCCCGCCTCTGACCCCGCTGTTCACTCCTGTCTGCGTCCTCGTAAGTACCTGCTGACTCAGGCCTCGTTCAGGGTGCAGGCTTCGGAGGGAGGGCGTGCTGATGTGCGAGCTGCCGTGGGACACAATGTATTCAAATTGAATACTGGTTGTCAGGGTAGCAGCTGCCCTGTCTCCGAAGTACGGAGTTGACGCTGGCTACAGTTTCAATAAACAAACCAAGTCGTTTTTTGAAGCTGCAGCAGCGTCACTGGGACCTCGGCAGCCAATGAAATCATTCTTGAGAATGATTTCAAGACTGCAACTTGGATCCCTAACCTCAGGTCTGTAGTCCCGCCCCCTCAACTCCTGAAAACGTCTGCTGGGGATGAACACACATCGCCCAGCAGACTGCCGCCCTCGCGAACGCCCGCCCTCCAACTCCTGCCTCTGGCACCCTGAACGAGGCCTCAGACCAGCATGCATCCACCGCGCTCGCCCCCTCCACACGTGCTCGCCCCCCGCCCACACGGGCTCGCCTGCACACCACACGGGCTCGCCCCCCGCCCACATGTGCTCGCCTGCACACCACACTATAGAACGGGCCACATCCGCCGCTTTGCTTGCCGACGGCCGCCTGCACATTTTCAACCGGACAGACATCAGAATTATCAGCCTGTCCGGTTGAAATCGCGGCGCCCCTCTAGACGAGGCGCACAGTTTGGGAACCACTGGTTTAATCTATACAGATATGCCCCAAAACATTCAATATGAATTGATTTTCCTTTTTTGCTGCTCGCCTAGATGGGCCGGTTTATTGCAAACTGTGTTAGGTATATAAGATGATGACCTTTCTAATTAAATATGGAAGGAACATTGAGGCACACGATCTCCTCAATTAACTAGTGCTGCAGGGAATGTAATTCCACTTCAATAGTCAGTTGCTGCATCCGGATAACAGAATAAGTAGTGGAGCTTTTGTAGATTAACCCCTAGTTGGGAAGTGGTCTGGCGACGACTGTGAAGGGTTGTCTGGGGGAAGTCCTAGAACCCACCCAGACCCCATACATGAGTCCCGCTACTAAATGAACCAGTTCACCTGGGGAAGCTCCAGTAGTTGCAAATAGTAATACATTACTCACAGATGTCTTGGAATCGTCCGGTCTTGCGTGCTCCAGGCTGAAACGCGTTAGAGCTGCGGGGGGTGTTATCCCTTCTCTCTTTTTTAAGAATCCATGTTGAAATAAAGCTGTTTTTGTAGCACAGTCCAGCCTTTGGCATTTTTTTTTTGCGCGGCCGTGCCCGCTGTTTCACTCTCCTCTCCGGCAGGGGTGATTTCTCCTTTCTAATTAAATAGTTGCTGTTCAAATGTGGTATTGTGAGATCATATTTGCAAATTGTGGAGACTGAAAACAACTATTTTCATTGTTGAAGAAAGGGATTGCCAGTAACAGCTTCTGACAATCCTAGTTTTATTAGCAACCTATTACATTCTCTGAAGCAGGCTCTAAAACTAAAAGTGGCTGAAGTTAATTAGGAGAAGGTGGAATGTGGCCTTGAATAAGAAAAAGTCTATCAAACAATTCTGGATCACAGTTTAAAAAAACAAAACAAATGTCCCCAGCTGCAAAATTCCCCCCCCTCACCAGGTTTGAATCTATTTGCATCAAAAACAGATACCAGAAAGACCTGATATCCGAGATCTACAAGGGCCTGGAGCTAGGATCCCGAGATCCTACTCACCGGTACATGCAAAAATGGTCTGAGGACCTCCATATTGAAATAGATCAGGAAGACTGGGCGGAGATCTGGGAACACGCTAAAAAAACGTCAATATGTACAATAACAAAAGAGAACATCTATAAAATTTTATATCAGTGGTACCTGACTCCAGTCAGACTGAGCCAAATCTACCCCGGCGCATTGGACCTCTGCTGGCGGGGATGTGGTCAAAAGGGGGATATGGCCCATATTTGGTGGTCATGTCCAGAGATTCAGAAGTACTGGAACATGATCCAGACAATGGTGGAGGACACAACGGGACTCGCTATCCCGACTGACCCGCTGACCCTGGTGCTGGGCAAACCTATGGAAGATGTCCCCCCCCCCCCCGATGTCCAGGCTCATCACGGCCATATTAACAGCAGCCAGGTGCTCAATTGCAGCTGCCTGGAAGCATATCAAACCCCCCTCTAGGATGACGGTGATCAGGAGAATCAACGAAGTAATGTTAATGGAGAAGCTCACGGCCATGCTCCAGAAAAAGATACCCCAATTTCAGAATACATGGGAACCCTGGCTAGGGACACAGAACTAGAGCAGTCCAGACTAAGGACGTCCTAAGACGGAAAAACATGCCTCACTCTTGAGCAGTAGACATAGATTCGGCCGCAGGCCCCTCCTCCCCCCCCAAGTTCCCCCACCCCCCCTTCTGTTAGTGTTCCCCACATCTCTCCCTTCTCTTCCCTCTTCCCATCTCCCCCCTCTTCCTCTCTCTTTCACCCCTTTTTTTTTTGTTTCCCTTCAGTGGAAAACGAGAAAAAGACATTGGTCACGAAATACAACTATCTTGGGCTCAAGATAACACTGTCTGTAATATTTGTTTGGAAAAATGACCAATAAAAGAAATTGTTACAAAAAAAAAAAAAAACAGGGTTAATGAGTAGGTGCCATAATCAAAGATGGCCGCAGAGTGCATATATTATGCATTATGTTGATAACAGATGCCCAAACCCCATTGGAATGCAAGCTTGCCAGGGACCTTTGCCATCTATTTCAGGAACAATGTAAAGGTTTTATAATTATTATCCTTTTATTTGTAAAGTGACATTATATTTTCCGGGGGGTTACATTGTGACAAAAATGACAAACTATATGACATACAAGTAAGAACAGACAAATGCAAAGAGATACACAAGGTAATGAGGGCCCTGCTCCTGTCTTATTATAGGTCTAATTTGCAAAGACTTGTGAATACACTTTAGTCCCTGAAAATGACTAAGACTGTATTAGTTTGGGGTCACAGAGGGGGGGGGGGGGGGGGGGGGTTAAAATCAATGAGTGAAATTGTTTTTTTTTTTTTTTTTCAAGTGTTTTGACTGGTGTATCCAGAGAAGCAGAGAAACTGAGCACAGCCAATACAAGCTAATAATTGTGACTCTTGGAGACTGGCGTACAGGCATATCCAGCAACTAAGAGGTTAAGCTAGTTGGACCAATTTCGTGTAGTGACTTGCTGAAAAATGTTACTGTAGTATCCTTCAAGTAAAGTTACTGTAGTATCCTTCATGCTCTGACCTGAAGTGATGTCGTTTCTGCAAAAAAATAGCATGATGACTGCAATACATGGTTTGTACCGCTTGCCTGCAGGAATGACATTTGCATACCCATGATGCACTGCAGCCATTTGTGCGCATTTTCTCCCTTTCTGTTTATTTCTGTGTGTGATATACATTTTTAACAATTTCCTAATATGAAGTTAGGGCTTCGTGTAGCTATATGTAATATTTTGAATATAATATTATTTGCTATGCTATTCTCTCCTTTGGTGTAATAAGTTTTGTTTTTTCTTGGGCTATTAACTTCTGTTCTGTTCAAGTATACTCTGGTTTCTCTTCAAATCGAATAAATCTTTCGCCTTTTACTAAAGATTTCCGTGGAGAGGAACAATTATGAGTTTCATTTAATATTTTGATGCCCGGCTCACGCTGGGCTTCCCTATGCAGTTAAAGAAAGATCAATTGTTCATCTATTATCATACATAATAATTCATGTATTTGTGCAGATCCTTAGGGCTTTTCTGTTCACTTTTTGGAGCGGTTTTTCACATGGTCATAAATGCTTTTAAATGCTATGGATGTTAGGGATCTTTGGCGTCTATTTCAGATACAGGGTTAAGAATTTAAATTACATTAATTTATTTTGGCATTTACCCACCACCTATTGGAAGGAAGAATACATTGCCTGCACATGGTTAGAACTGTTGTGAATACGTTTTAGTCGCTGAAGCTAAGTAGGACTGTATTATTTTGATGTTATTAAGGGAAAGTAGGGGTTTGTGATCAATCTGAAAAAAATATATCTTTTCCCCCCTCTAGTGGTTCCACTTAATTCTACACTTCTCTGCAAGAGGGGTTTGTATAGCAGCCATTCCCAACAGCTCAAAGGTTAAGCTAACTTGGACACATTTGAGGAGACTTGTTTATAAGACATGCTGAAAATGTTCATTTTACCACAATAGTAAGAAAGCTTTGACACTGTCCCTGAGGTGGTGTAGTGGTCAGCAAAAACAAACAAACTTGGCTTTCTTTCGGGATCTCATTTACATACCCATGATGCACTGCAGCCACTTGTGTGCATTTTCTCTCTTTCTGATCAATTATGTGTGTGATATACATTTTTAAAAATTTCTTAATATGAAGTTAGGGATTCGTGTATCTATATGTAATATGTTGAATGTAATATTATTTGCTATGATTGTTTCTCCTTTGGTGTAATAAGTAGTTTTTTTTCTTGGGCTATTGACTGCTGTGCTGTTCAAGTATACTCTGGTTTCTCTTCAAATCGAATAAATCTTTCGCCTTTTACTAAAGATTTCCGTGGAGAGGAACAATTATGAGTTTCATTTAATTTTTTGATGCCCGGCTCACGCTGGGCTTCCCTATGCAGTAAAAGAAAGATCAATTGTTCTTTTGATTATATAGATAATTATTAAATAAATTAATATTAATAATTTTATGCAGATCTTATGTTTTTTATTCATTTTTTTAGGTTGTTTTTCTAAATGGCAATAAATACCTGTAAAAGCTTGGTTTAGGGATTTTTGGTGTTGTGTTTAGTGTGCTGTGATTGGCTCACGGTGACACGTGGAGAGGAACAGTTATGAGCCTCATTCAATTTTTGGATTCCTAGTTCTTGCTGGGCTTATATATTTGTAAATAGTAGATGTGATGATATAAATGTTTGTGCATAAGATTATTGTTACTTTTACTTGTTATAAGTGTTTTTTTGGGGTTCAGATTAAACAAGTCAATATCTCTTCTAGGTTGTGCATATGTAATGTTCTATCAGGAATTGTCTGTGGTTGTTTAAGAAGATTTAGTTAAGCAATTCAGCTCTGTGAGAGGCGCTTATACAAGACATTATATAAGGGCGTACACAATATTTTGAGATTGCTCCAAACCTTACATTTCTGTTTTTTCATGGTCCACAAATGTTTAAAAGGCGATGAGAAGTGCATTTAACATGAGTTTGAACCTGTAGGAGGACAAGACGTGACACCTTTCTGAGATTTGCTTCTCTGTGTGTTGTTCGGCCAGTAATAAACCTGCTGCGGTCAGTGTGTGAGTCTTTCTCTCCCCTGCGGGGTGGCCAATTTAAAGGGGCAATCCAAGCGGGTGCTTCTATTTTTAACATAGCATTAAAGAAAGGGGTCTCCGGAGCTGAACACCATTAATTTCAGCTCCGGGGACCCCTTCCTTCTGGAGATACATCAGCAGGGGGTGCCGGTTGCCACTTGGCTAGCAGGGTTCATTTAATACTGGGGGTTTCAAAGCTCCCGGGCCAGAGACCCCCTGCTTCAAACCCATGTTAAAAAATACTGTAGAAAAAACAAAAAAGGGCCTGATTTGCTCCTTTAAAGTGAGGGACATGTAAGTGCTACTAGCCCCATTATCATGGCGATATATAATGAATATATCCAGGGGCGTAGCCAGGACTGTGGGGCATTTCGATTTGGGGGTGGAGTACTAATTATGCTCCACACACACTAACTTATGTAGTGTACATGAAGAATGTAAAAGGCTATCACATGATGGTGCGGCACCATTATGACGGGACCCTGCAGCAGGAAATGCCGCCAGAGAAGGTAAGAGGTTACAGAAGCCCCACACCTTCCCCCTGCAACTAGTTTAGTAGTTGCGGGGCCTCTGTAACCACGGGGCTCGGTGCATAGGCACCGACAGCAGCGCCATCAAGCCGGCCATTCATACAGGGGCCCTCGTACTGGGAGGACCCTGAACGCAATTATTACACTCGTTGTGTGAGTGAAGAAATCCCTAAATAAGTTTAATAAATATTTATTTTATTTTATTTGTGCAATTATTGACACACACACACACACACACACACACACACACACACACACACACACACACACACACACACACACACACACCTCCATACATTTGAGCGCTGGTAGCGGCGCGAAATCATCTTTTCCCCGTCTTTGCTGCTGTCTGTCGGCTCCCCGCTCCCTGCTGTGCGCGCGCGCTGCGCCATTATAGAAAGGCTGACTAACGTCAGGCAACTAAAATTCTGCGTGCGCGCACGGTGTAGCGCGCGCCCGGCACTGTAGAACGTGCCTAGGGTTGCCAGGTTGCTTGTCCAAAAATACTGGACACAATACTAGACCCCCACACCCCCCGAATACATATAAAAAATACCCCCCGCGCCCCCGAATACATATAAAAAATACCCCCGCGCCCCCCAAATACATTATAAATCCCCCCCATCTTCCCAATACAAAATATACCCCCACCTCCCCCCCCATCATCACCACAGCTCATCCTGGCCCCCATCATCTCAGCTCATCCTTGCCCCGCATCACTGCCCCATCTTATCCCCCCCGCCCCCATGCCCCTTCTTATCTCCCCCCCCCCCCCATCATTTTTATCTCCCCAGGCTGGCCCCCATGCCCCATCTTATTCCCCCCCCCATCATTTTTATCTCCCCAAGCTGGCCCCCATGCCCCATCTTAATCCCCTCCCCCCCATCATTTTTATCTCCCCAGGCTGACCCCCATGCCCCTCTCGTATTCTCCCCCCCCCCCCCATCATTTTTTTTCCCCAGGCTGGCCCCCATGCCCCCCATCATTTTTATCTCCCCAGGCTGGCCCCCATGCCTCATCTTATCTCCCCCCCCCCCCCCCCAAAGAAAAAAAATTGTCCTTAGCTTACCTCTGACTCTGCCTCTGACCCCTCCTCTGACCCCGCTGTTCACTCCTGTCTGCGTCCTCGTAAGTACCTGCTGACTCAGGCCTCGTTCAGGGTGCAGGCTTCGGAGGGAGGGCGTGCTGATGTGCGAGCTGCCGTGTGACACAATGTATTCAAATTGAATACTGGTTGTCAGGGTAGCAGCTGCCCTGTCTCCGAAGTACGGAGTTGACGCTGGCTACAGTTTCAATAAACAAACCAAGTCTTTTTTGAAGCTGCAGCAGCGTCACTGGGACCTCGGCAGCCAATGAAATCATTCTTGAGAATGATTTCAAGACTGCAACTTGGATCCCTAACCTCAGGTCTGTAGTCCCGCCCCCTCAACTCCTGAAAAAGTCTGCTGGGGATGAACACACATCGCCCAGCAGACTGCCGCCCGCCCTCGCGAACGCGCGCCCTCCAACTCCTGCCTCTGGCACCCTGAACGAGGCCTCAGACCAGCATGCATCCACCGCGCTCGCCCCCTCCACACGTGCTCGACCCCGCCCACACGTGCTCGCCCCCTCCACACGTGCTCGCCCCCGCCCACACGTGCTCGCCCCCGCCCACACGTGCTCGCCCCCTCCACACGTGCTCGACCCCGCCCACACGTGCTCGCCCCCGCCCACACGGGCTCGCCCCCCGCCCACACAGGCTCGCCTACACACCACACTATAGAACGGGCCACATCCGCCGCTTGGCTTGCCGACGGCCGCCTGCACATTTTCAACCGGACAGACATCAGAATTATCAGCCTGTCCGGTTGAAATCGCGGCGCCGCTCTAGACAAGCCACGGCGCACCAGGGTGCCGCGGCGCACAGTTTGGGAACCACTGGTTTAATCTATACAGATATGCCCCAAAACATTCAATATGAATTGATTTTCCTTTTTTGCTGCTCGCCTAGATGGGCCGGTTTATTGCAAACTGTGTTAGGTATATAAGATGATGACCTTTCTAATTAAATATGGAAGGAACATTGAGGCACACGATCTCCTCCATTAACTAGTGCTGCAGGGAATGTAATTCCACTTCAATAGTCAGTTGCTGCATCCGGATAACAGAATAAGTAGTGGAGGTTTTGTAGATTAACCCCTAGTTGGGAAGTGGTCTGGCGACGACTGTGAAGGGTTGTCTGGGGGAAGTCCTAGAACCCACCCAGACCCCATACACGAGTCCCACTACTAAATGAACCAGTTCACCTGGAGAAGCTCCAGTAGTTGCAAATAGTAATACATTACTCACAGATGTCTTGGAATCGTCCGGTCTTGCGTGCTCCAGGCTGAAACGCGTTAGAGCTGCGGGGGGTGTTATCCCTTCTCTCTTTTTTAAGAATCCATGTTGAAATAAAGCTGTTTTTGTAGCACAGTCCAGCCTTTGGCATTTTTGTTGCGCGGCTGTGCCCGCTGTTTCACTCTCCTCTCCGGCGGGGGTGATTTCTCCTTTCTAATTAAATAGTTGCTGTTCAAATGCGGTATTCTGAGATCATATTTGCAAATTGTGGAGACTGAAAACAACTATTTTCATTGTTGAAGAAAGGGATTGCCAGTAACAGCTTCTGACAATCCTGGTTTTATTAGCAACCTATTACATTCTCTGAAGCAGGCTCTAAAACTAAAAGTGGCTGAAGTTAATTAGGAGAAGGTGGAATGTGGCCTTGAATAAGAAAAAGTCTATCAAACAATTCTGGATCACAGTTTAAAAAACAAAAAAAAAACAGGGTTAATGAGTAGGTGCCATAATCAAAGATGGCCGCAGAGTGCATATATTATGCATTATGTTGATAACAGATGCCCAAACCCCATTGGAATGCAAGCTTGCCAGGGACCTTTGCCATCTATTTCAGGAACAATGTAAAGGTTTTATAATTATTATCCTTTTATTTGTAAAGTGCCATTATATTTTCCGGGGGGTTACATTGTGACAAAAATGACAAACTATATGACATACAAGTAAGAACAGACAAATGCAAAGAGATACACAAGGTAATGAGGGCCCTGCTCCTGTCTTATTATAGGTCTAATTTGCAAAGACTTGTGAATACACTTTAGTCCCTGAAAATGACTAAAACTGTATTAGTTTGGGGTCACAGAGGGGGGGGGGGGTTAAAATCAATGAGTGAAATTGTTTGTTTGTTTTTTTTTCAAGTGTTTTGACTGTTGTATCCAGAGAAGCAGAGAAACTGATAATTGTGACTGTTGTAGACTTGCATACAGGCATATCCAGCAGCTAAGAGGTTAAGCTAGTTGGACCAGTTTCGTGTAGTGACTTGCTGAAAACTGTTACTGTAGTTGTATCATTCGAGTAAAGAAAGCGTGTTCATGCTCTGACCTGAAGTGATGTCGTTTCTGCAAAATATAGCTTGATGACTGCAATACATGGTTTGTACCGCTTGCCTGTAGGAATGACATTTGCATACCCATGATGCACTGCAGCCATTTGTGCGCATTTTCTCTCTTTCTGTTTATTTCTGTGTGTGATATACATTTTTAACAATTTCTTAATATGAAGTTAGGGCTTCGTGTATCTATATGTAATATTTTGAATGTAATATTTTTTGCTATGATATTCTCTCCTTTGGTGTAATAAGTTGTGTTTTTTCTTGGGCTATTGACTGCTGAGCTGTTCAGGTATACTCTGGTTTCTCTTCAAATCGAATAAATCTTTCGCCTTTTACTAAAGATTTCCGTGGAGAGGAACAATTATGAGTTTCATTTAATTTTTTGATGCCCGGCTCACGCTGGGCTTCCCTATGCAGTACAAAAAAAGATCAATTGCTCATCTATTATCATACATAATAATTCATGTATTTGTGCAGATCTTAGGGGCCGTTGTGTTAACTTTTTAGTGCGGTTTTCCACATGGTCATAAATGCTTTTAAATGCTATGGATGTTAGGGATCTTTGGCGTCTATTTAAGATACAGGGTTAAGAATTTAAATTACATTAATTTATTTTGGCATTTACCCACCACCTATTGGAAGAATACATTGCCTGCACATGGTTAGAACTGTTGTGAATACGTTTTAGTCCCCGAAGCTAAGTAGGACTGTATTATTTTGATGTTATTAAGGGAAAGTAGGGGTTTGTGATCAATCTGAAAAATATATATCTTTTCCCCCCTCTAGTGGTTCCGCCTAATTCTTGACTTCTCTGCAAGAGGGGTTTGTATAGCAGCCATTCCCAACAGCTCAAAGGTTAAGCTAACTTGGACACATTTGAGGAGACTTGTTTATAAGACATGCTGAAAATGTTCATTTTACCACAATAGTAAGAAAGCTTTGACACTGTCCCTGAGGTGGTGTAGTGGTTAGCAAAAACAAACAAACTTGGCTTTCTTTCGGGATCTCATTTACATACCCATGATGCACTGCAGCCACTTGTGTGCATTTTCCTTCTTTCTGATCAATTATGTGTGTGATATACATTTTTAACAATTTCATAATATGAAGTTAGGGATTCGTGTATCTATATGTAATATTTTGAATGTTATATTATTTGCTATGATATTCTCTCCTTTGGTGTAATAAGTTAGGTTTTTTCTTGGGCTATTAACGTCTGTATTTTTCAAGTATACTCTGGTTTCTCTTCAAATCGAATAAATCTTTCGCCTTTTACTAAAGATTTCCGTGGAGAGGAACAATTATGAGTTTCATTCAATTTTTTGATGCCCGGCTCACGCTGGGCTTCCTTATGCAGTAAAAAAAAAAAGATCAATTGTTCATCTATTATCATACATAAATACATAACAATAATGAATTTGTGCAGAACTTTAGGGCTTTTCTGTTCACTTTTTAGAGCGGGTTTTCACATGGTCATAAATGCTATGGATGTTTGGGATCTTTGGCGTCTATTTCAGATACAGGGTTAAGAATTTAAATTACATTAATTTATTTCGGCATTTACCCACCACCTATTGGAAGGAAGAATACATTGCCTGCACATGGTTAGAACTGTTGTGAATACGTTTTAGTCCCCGAAGCTAAGTAGGACTGTATTATTTTGATGTTATTAAGGGAAAGTAGGGGTTTGTGATCAATCTGAAAAAAATATATCTTTTCCCCCCTCTAGTGGTTCCACTTAATTCTACACTTCTCTGCAGAGGGGTTTGTATAGCAGCCATTCCCAGCAGCTCAAAGGTTAAGCTAACTTGGACACATTTGAGGAGACTTGTTTATAAGACATGCTGAAAATGTTCATTTTACCACAAAAGTAAGAAAGCTTTGACACTCTGTCCCTGAGGTGGTGTAGTGGTTAGCAAAAACAAACAAACTTGGCTTTCTTTCGGGATCTCATTTACATACCCATGATGCACTGCAGCCACTTGTGTGCATTTTCTCTCTTTCTGATCAATTATGTGTGTGATATACATTTTTAACAATTTCTTAATATGAAGTTAGGGATTCGTTTATCTATATGTAATATGTTGAATGTAATATTATTTGCTATGATATTCTCCCCTTTGGTGTAATAAGTAGTTTTTTTTCTTCGCCTATTGACTGCTGTGCTGTTCAAGTATACTCTGGTTTCTCTTCAAATCGAATAAATCTTTCGCCTTTTACTAAAGATTTCCGTGGAGAGGAACAATTATGAGTTTCATTTAATTTTTTGATGCCCGGCTCACGCTGGGCTTCCCTATGCAGTAAAAGAAAGATCAATTGTTCTTTTGATTATATAGATAATTATTAAATAAATTAATATTAATAATTTTATGCAGATCTTATGTTTTTTATTCATTTTTTTAGGTTGTTTTTCTAAATGGCAATAAATACCTGTAAAAGCTTGGTTTAGGGATTTTTGGTGTTGTGTTTAGTGTGCTGTGATTGGCTCACGGTGACACGTGGAGAGGAACAGTTATGAGCCTCATTCAATTTTTGGATTCCTAGTTCTTGCTGGGCTTATATATTTGTAAATAGTAGATGTGATGATATAAATGTTTGTGCATAAGATTATTGTTACTTTTACTTGTTATAAGTGTTTTTTTGGGGTTCAGATTAAACAAGTCAATATCTCTTCTAGGTTGTGCATATGTAATGTTCTATCAGGAATTGTCTGTGGTTGTTTAAGAAGATTTAGTTAAGCAATTCAGCTCTGTGAGAGGCGCTTATACAAGACATTATATAAGGGCGTACACAATATTTTGAGATTGCTCCAAACCTTACATTTCTGTTTTTTCATGGTCCACAAATGTTTAAAAGGCGATGAGAAGTGCATTTAACATGAGTTTGAACCTGTAGGAGGACAAGACGTGACACCTTTCTGAGATTTGCTTCTCTGTGTGTTGTTCGGCCAGTAATAAACCTGCTGCGGTCAGTGTGTGAGTCTTTCTCTCCCCTGCGGGGTGGCCAATTTAAAGGGGCAATCCAAGCGGGTGCTTCTATTTTTAACATAGCATTAAAGAAAGGGGTCTCCGGAGCTGAACACCATTAATTTCAGCTCCGGGGACCCCTTCCTTCTGGAGATACATCAGCAGGGGGTGCCGGTTGCCACTTGGCTAGCAGGGTTCATTTAATACTGGGGGTTTCAAAGCTCCCGGGCCAGAGACCCCCTGCTTCAAACCCATGTTAAAAAATACTGTAGAAAAAACAAAAAAGGGCCTGATTTGCTCCTTTAAAGTGAGGGACATGTAAGTGCTACTAGCCCCATTATCATGGCGATATATAATGAATATATCCAGGGGCGTAGCCAGGACTGTGGGGCATTTCGATTTGGGGGTGGAGTACTAATTATGCTCCACACACACTAACTTATGTAGTGTACATGAAGAATGTAAAAGGCTATCACATGATGGTGCGGCACCATTATGACGGGACCCTGCAGCAGGAAATGCCGCCAGAGAAGGTAAGAGGTTACAGAAGCCCCACACCTTCCCCCTGCAACTAGTTTAGTAGTTGCGGGGCCTCTGTAACCACGGGGCTCGGTGCATAGGCACCGACAGCAGCGCCATCAAGCCGGCCATTCATACAGGGGCCCTCGTACTGGGAGGACCCTGAACGCAATTATTACACTCGTTGTGTGAGTGAAGAAATCCCTAAATAAGTTTAATAAATATTTATTTTATTTTATTTGTGCAATTATTGACACACACACACACACACACACACACACACACACACACACACACACACACACACACACCTCCATACATTTGAGCGCTGGTAGCGGCGCGAAATCATCTTTTCCCCGTCTTTGCTGCTGTCTGTCGGCTCCCCGCTCCCTGCTGTGCGCGCGCGCTGCGCCATTATAGAAAGGCTGACTAACGTCAGGCAACTAAAATTCTGCGTGCGCGCACGGTGTAGCGCGCGCCCGGCACTGTAGAACGTGCCTAGGGTTGCCAGGTTGCTTGTCCAAAAATACTGGACACAATACTAGACCCCCACACCCCCCGAATACATATAAAAAATACCCCCGCGCCCCCGAATACATATAAAAAATACCCCCGCGCCCCCCAAATACATTATAAATCCCCCCCATCTTCCCAATACAAAATATACCCCCACCTCCCCCCCATCATCACCACAGCTCATCCTGGCCCCCATCATCTCAGCTCATCCTTGCCCCGCATCACTGCCCCATCTTATCCCCCCCGCCCCCATGCCCCTTCTTATCTCCCCCCCCCCCCATCATTTTTATCTCCCCAGGCTGGCCCCCATGCCCCATCTTATTCCCCCCCCCATCATTTTTATCTCCCCAAGCTGGCCCCCATGCCCCATCTTAATCCCCTCCCCCCCATCATTTTTATCTCCCCAGGCTGACCCCCATGCCCCTCTCGTATTCTCCCCCCCCCCCCATCATTTTTTTTCCCCAGGCTGGCCCCCATGCCCCCCATCATTTTTATCTCCCCAGGCTGGCCCCCATGCCTCATCTTATCTCCCCCCCCCCCCCCCCCAAAGAAAAAAAATTGTCCTTAGCTTACCTCTGACTCTGCCTCTGACCCCTCCTCTGACCCCGCTGTTCACTCCTGTCTGCGTCCTCGTAAGTACCTGCTGACTCAGGCCTCGTTCAGGGTGCAGGCTTCGGAGGGAGGGCGTGCTGATGTGCGAGCTGCCGTGTGACACAATGTATTCAAATTGAATACTGGTTGTCAGGGTAGCAGCTGCCCTGTCTCCGAAGTACGGAGTTGACGCTGGCTACAGTTTCAATAAACAAACCAAGTCTTTTTTGAAGCTGCAGCAGCGTCACTGGGACCTCGGCAGCCAATGAAATCATTCTTGAGAATGATTTCAAGACTGCAACTTGGATCCCTAACCTCAGGTCTGTAGTCCCGCCCCCTCAACTCCTGAAAAAGTCTGCTGGGGATGAACACACATCGCCCAGCAGACTGCCGCCCGCCCTCGCGAACGCGCGCCCTCCAACTCCTGCCTCTGGCACCCTGAACGAGGCCTCAGACCAGCATGCATCCACCGCGCTCGCCCCCTCCACACGTGCTCGACCCCGCCCACACGTGCTCGCCCCCTCCACACGTGCTCGCCCCCGCCCACACGTGCTCGCCCCCGCCCACACGTGCTCGCCCCCTCCACACGTGCTCGACCCCGCCCACACGTGCTCGCCCCCGCCCACACGGGCTCGCCCCCCGCCCACACAGGCTCGCCTACACACCACACTATAGAACGGGCCACATCCGCCGCTTGGCTTGCCGACGGCCGCCTGCACATTTTCAACCGGACAGACATCAGAATTATCAGCCTGTCCGGTTGAAATCGCGGCGCCGCTCTAGACAAGCCACGGCGCACCAGGGTGCCGCGGCGCACAGTTTGGGAACCACTGGTTTAATCTATACAGATATGCCCCAAAACATTCAATATGAATTGATTTTCCTTTTTTGCTGCTCGCCTAGATGGGCCGGTTTATTGCAAACTGTGTTAGGTATATAAGATGATGACCTTTCTAATTAAATATGGAAGGAACATTGAGGCACACGATCTCCTCCATTAACTAGTGCTGCAGGGAATGTAATTCCACTTCAATAGTCAGTTGCTGCATCCGGATAACAGAATAAGTAGTGGAGGTTTTGTAGATTAACCCCTAGTTGGGAAGTGGTCTGGCGACGACTGTGAAGGGTTGTCTGGGGGAAGTCCTAGAACCCACCCAGACCCCATACACGAGTCCCACTACTAAATGAACCAGTTCACCTGGAGAAGCTCCAGTAGTTGCAAATAGTAATACATTACTCACAGATGTCTTGGAATCGTCCGGTCTTGCGTGCTCCAGGCTGAAACGCGTTAGAGCTGCGGGGGGTGTTATCCCTTCTCTCTTTTTTAAGAATCCATGTTGAAATAAAGCTGTTTTTGTAGCACAGTCCAGCCTTTGGCATTTTTGTTGCGCGGCCGTGCCCGCTGTTTCACTCTCCTCTCCGGCGGGGGTGATTTCTCCTTTCTAATTAAATAGTTGCTGTTCAAATGCGGTATTCTGAGATCATATTTGCAAATTGTGGAGACTGAAAACAACTATTTTCATTGTTGAAGAAAGGGATTGCCAGTAACAGCTTCTGACAATCCTGGTTTTATTAGCAACCTATTACATTCTCTGAAGCAGGCTCTAAAACTAAAAGTGGCTGAAGTTAATTAGGAGAAGGTGGAATGTGGCCTTGAATAAGAAAAAGTCTATCAAACAATTCTGGATCACAGTTTAAAAAACAAAAAAAAAACAGGGTTAATGAGTAGGTGCCATAATCAAAGATGGCCGCAGAGTGCATATATTATGCATTATGTTGATAACAGATGCCCAAACCCCATTGGAATGCAAGCTTGCCAGGGACCTTTGCCATCTATTTCAGGAACAATGTAAAGGTTTTATAATTATTATCCTTTTATTTGTAAAGTGCCATTATATTTTCCGGGGGGTTACATTGTGACAAAAATGACAAACTATATGACATACAAGTAAGAACAGACAAATGCAAAGAGATACACAAGGTAATGAGGGCCCTGCTCCTGTCTTATTATAGGTCTAATTTGCAAAGACTTGTGAATACACTTTAGTCCCTGAAAATGACTAAAACTGTATTAGTTTGGGGTCACAGAGGGGGGGGGGGGTTAAAATCAATGAGTGAAATTGTTTGTTTGTTTTTTTTTCAAGTGTTTTGACTGTTGTATCCAGAGAAGCAGAGAAACTGATAATTGTGACTGTTGTAGACTTGCATACAGGCATATCCAGCAGCTAAGAGGTTAAGCTAGTTGGACCAGTTTCGTGTAGTGACTTGCTGAAAACTGTTACTGTAGTTGTATCATTCGAGTAAAGAAAGCGTGTTCATGCTCTGACCTGAAGTGATGTCGTTTCTGCAAAATATAGCTTGATGACTGCAATACATGGTTTGTACCGCTTGCCTGTAGGAATGACATTTGCATACCCATGATGCACTGCAGCCATTTGTGCGCATTTTCTCTCTTTCTGTTTATTTCTGTGTGTGATATACATTTTTAACAATTTCTTAATATGAAGTTAGGGCTTCGTGTATCTATATGTAATATTTTGAATGTAATATTTTTTGCTATGATATTCTCTCCTTTGGTGTAATAAGTTGTGTTTTTTCTTGGGCTATTGACTGCTGAGCTGTTCAGGTATACTCTGGTTTCTCTTCAAATCGAATAAATCTTTCGCCTTTTACTAAAGATTTCCGTGGAGAGGAACAATTATGAGTTTCATTTAATTTTTTGATGCCCGGCTCACGCTGGGCTTCCCTATGCAGTACAAAAAAAGATCAATTGCTCATCTATTATCATACATAATAATTCATGTATTTGTGCAGATCTTAGGGGCCGTTGTGTTAACTTTTTAGTGCGGTTTTCCACATGGTCATAAATGCTTTTAAATGCTATGGATGTTAGGGATCTTTGGCGTCTATTTAAGATACAGGGTTAAGAATTTAAATTACATTAATTTATTTTGGCATTTACCCACCACCTATTGGAAGAATACATTGCCTGCACATGGTTAGAACTGTTGTGAATACGTTTTAGTCCCCGAAGCTAAGTAGGACTGTATTATTTTGATGTTATTAAGGGAAAGTAGGGGTTTGTGATCAATCTGAAAAATATATATCTTTTCCCCCCTCTAGTGGTTCCGCCTAATTCTTGACTTCTCTGCAAGAGGGGTTTGTATAGCAGCCATTCCCAACAGCTCAAAGGTTAAGCTAACTTGGACACATTTGAGGAGACTTGTTTATAAGACATGCTGAAAATGTTCATTTTACCACAATAGTAAGAAAGCTTTGACACTGTCCCTGAGGTGGTGTAGTGGTTAGCAAAAACAAACAAACTTGGCTTTCTTTCGGGATCTCATTTACATACCCATGATGCACTGCAGCCACTTGTGTGCATTTTCCTTCTTTCTGATCAATTATGTGTGTGATATACATTTTTAACAATTTCATAATATGAAGTTAGGGATTCGTGTATCTATATGTAATATTTTGAATGTTATATTATTTGCTATGATATTCTCTCCTTTGGTGTAATAAGTTAGGTTTTTTCTTGGGCTATTAACGTCTGTATTTTTCAAGTATACTCTGGTTTCTCTTCAAATCGAATAAATCTTTCGCCTTTTACTAAAGATTTCCGTGGAGAGGAACAATTATGAGTTTCATTCAATTTTTTGATGCCCGGCTCACGCTGGGCTTCCTTATGCAGTAAAAAAAAAAAGATCAATTGTTCATCTATTATCATACATAAATACATAACAATAATGAATTTGTGCAGAACTTTAGGGCTTTTCTGTTCACTTTTTAGAGCGGGTTTTCACATGGTCATAAATGCTATGGATGTTTGGGATCTTTGGCGTCTATTTCAGATACAGGGTTAAGAATTTAAATTACATTAATTTATTTCGGCATTTACCCACCACCTATTGGAAGGAAGAATACATTGCCTGCACATGGTTAGAACTGTTGTGAATACGTTTTAGTCCCCGAAGCTAAGTAGGACTGTATTATTTTGATGTTATTAAGGGAAAGTAGGGGTTTGTGATCAATCTGAAAAAAATATATCTTTTCCCCCCTCTAGTGGTTCCACTTAATTCTACACTTCTCTGCAGAGGGGTTTGTATAGCAGCCATTCCCAGCAGCTCAAAGGTTAAGCTAACTTGGACACATTTGAGGAGACTTGTTTATAAGACATGCTGAAAATGTTCATTTTACCACAAAAGTAAGAAAGCTTTGACACTCTGTCCCTGAGGTGGTGTAGTGGTTAGCAAAAACAAACAAACTTGGCTTTCTTTCGGGATCTCATTTACATACCCATGATGCACTGCAGCCACTTGTGTGCATTTTCTCTCTTTCTGATCAATTATGTGTGTGATATACATTTTTAACAATTTCTTAATATGAAGTTAGGGATTCGTTTATCTATATGTAATATGTTGAATGTAATATTATTTGCTATGATATTCTCCCCTTTGGTGTAATAAGTAGTTTTTTTTCTTCGCCTATTGACTGCTGTGCTGTTCAAGTATACTCTGGTTTCTCTTCAAATCGAATAAATCTTTCGCCTTTTACTAAAGATTTCCGTGGAGAGGAACAATTATGAGTTTCATTTAATTTTTTGATGCCCGGCTCACGCTGGGCTTCCCTAAGCAGTCAAAGAAAGATCAATTGTTCTTTTGATTATATAGATAATTTTAATTATTTATAATTTTATGCAGATCTTATGTTTTTTTTATTCATTTTTTAGGTTGTTTATCTAAATGGCAATAAATACATTTTAAGTGTTTTTTGGGGTTCAGATTAAACAAGTCAATATCTCTTCTAGGTTGTGCATATGTAATGTTCTATCAGGAATTGTCTGTGGTTGTTTAAGAAGATTTAGTTAAGCAATTCAGCTCTGTGAGAGGCGCTTATACAAGACATTATATAAGGACGTACACAATATTTTCAGATTCCCTCCTCCAAACCTTACATTTCTGTTTTTTCATGGTCCACAAATGTTTAAAAGGCGATGAGAAGTGCATTTAACATGAGTTTGAACCTGTAGGAGGACAAGATGAGACACCTTTCTGAGATTTGCTTCTCTGTGTGTTGTTCGGCCAGTAATAAACCTGCTGCGGTCAGTGTGTGAGTCTTTCTCTCCCCTGCGGGGGTGGCCAATTTAAAGGGGCAATCCAAGCGGGTGCTTCTATTTTTAACATAGCATTAAAGACGGGGGTCTCCGGAGCTGAACACCATTAATTTCAGCTCCGGGGACCCCTTCCTTTTGGAGATACATCAGCAGGGGGTGCCGGTTGCCACTTGGCTAGCAGGGTTCATTTAATACTGGGGGTTTCAAAGCTCCCGGGCCAGAGACCCCCTGCTTCAAACCCATGTTAAAAAATACTGTAGAAAAAACAAAAAAGGGCCTGATTTGCTCCTTTAAAGTGAGGGACATGTAAGTGCTACTAGCCCCATTATCATGGCGATATATAATGAATATATCCAGGGGCGTAGCCAGGACTGTGGGGCATTTCGATTTGGTGGTGGAGTACTAATTATGCGCCACACACACTAACTTATGTAGTGTACATGAAGAATGTAAAAGGCTATCACATGATGGTGCGGCACCATTATGACGGGACCCTGCAGCAGGAAATGCCGCCAGAGAAGGTAAGAGGTTACAGAAGCCCCAAACCTTCCCCCCGCAACTAGTTTAGTAGTTGCGGGGCCTCTGTAACCACGGGGCTCGGTGCACAGACACCGACAGCAGCGCCATCAAGCCGGCCATTCATACAGGGGCCCTCGTACTGGGAGGACCCTGAACGCAATTATTACACTCGTTGTGTGAGTGAAGAAAGCCCTAAATAAGATTTTTTTTAAAGAAAAAAAAAAGTTTAATAAATATTTTTTTTATTTTATTTGTGAAATCATTGACACACACACACACACACCTCCATATATTTGAGCGCCGGTAACGGCGCGAAATCATCTTTTCCCCGTCTTTGCCGCTGTCTGTCGGCTCCCCGCTCCCTGCTGTGCGCGCGCGCTGCGCCATTATAGAAAGGCTGACTAATGTCAGCCAACTAAAATTCTGCGTGCGCGCGCGGTGTAGCGCGCGCCCGGCACTATAGAACGTGCCTAGGGTTGCCAGGTTGCTTGTCCAAAAATACTGGACACAATACTAGACCCCCACTCCGCCCGAATACATATAAGAAATACCCCCGCGCCCCCCAAATACATTATAAATCCCCCCCATCTTCCCAATACAAAATATACCCCCACCTCCCCCCCATCATCACCACAGCTCATCCTGGCCCCCCATCATCATCTCCTCAGCTCATCCTGGCCCCCATCATCTCAGCTCATCCTTGCCCCCCATCACTGCCCCATCTTATCTCCCCCCGCCCCCATGCCCCTTCTTATCCCCCCCCCCATCATTTTTATCTCCCCAGGCTGGCCCCCATGCCCCATCTTATTCCCCCCCCCATCATTTTTATCTCCCCAAGCTGGCCCCCATGCCCCATCTTAATCCCCTCCCCCCCATCATTTTTATCTCCCCAGGCTGACCCCCATGCTGCTCTCGTATTCTCCCCCCACCCCATCATTTTTATTTCCCCAGGCTGGCCCCCATGCCCCCCATCATTTTTATCTCCCCAGGCTGGCCCCCATGCCTCATCTTATCTCCCCCCCCCCCAAAGAAAAAAAATTGTCCTTAGCTTACCTCTGACTCTGCCTCTGACCCCGCCTCTGACCCCGCTGTTCACTCCTGTCTGCGTCCTCGTAAGTACCTGCTGACTCAGGCCTCGTTCAGGGTGCAGGCTTCGGAGGGAGGGCGTGCTGATGTGCGAGCTGCCGTGGGACACAATGTATTCAAATTGAATACTGGTTGTCAGGGTAGCAGCTGCCCTGTCTCCGAAGTACGGAGTTGACGCTGGCTACAGTTTCAATAAACAAACCAAATCGTTTTTTGAAGCTGCAGCAGCGTCACTGGGACCTCGGCAGCCAATGAAATCATTCTTGAGAATGATTTCAAGACTGCAACTTGGATCCCTAACCTCACGTCTGTAGCCCCGCCCCCTCAACTCCTGAAAACGTCTGCTGGGGATGAACACACATCGCCCAGCAGACTGCCGCCCTCGCGAACGCCCGCCCTCCAACTCCTGCCTCTGGCACCCTGAACGAGGCCTCAGACCAGCATGCATCCACCGCGCTCGCCCCCTCCACACGTGCTCGACCCTGCCCACACGTGCTCGCCCCCCGCCCACACGGGCTCGCCTGCACACCACACGGGCTCGCCCCCCGCCCACACGTGCTCGCCTGCACACCACACTATAGAACGGGCCACATCCGCCGCTTGGCTTGCCGACGGCCGCCCGCAAATTTTCAACCGGACAGCCATCAGAATTATCAGCCTGTCCGGTTGAAATCGCGGCGCCCCTCTAGACGAGCCACAGCGCACCAGGGTGCCGCGGCGCACAGTTTGGGAACCACTGGTGTAGAGGCTGTTACAAGTCTCTCTGTACACATGTGCTTTTTTTTTTTTGTACAATGAGCCATGATGAAGCAAATGTAAACTTGCATCTAACTTAAAATGATCGATCTGTGTAAGGCTGTCCATTCATAAAGTGCTTACAATCTGAAAACCAGATATGAAATCCACACCTGTAAGGAAGTCATAGCACATCTTGATCTGATATGGAGTGTTGGGTGTGTAATGACTCTTATAAAAGCCAGCCAGCACTCTTATGGCAAATTAAAATTGCTGGAATGCAGTGAAAATGTATTTTAAGTTTGGTCATGCATTGTGAAATGAAATTCCTTGCATGCTATACGAAGGTTGTTTTTTATAACTAATTACATTTTGGTTTAAAAAGAAAAAACACAGGTAATGTGCAGTAAAGCAACCCAGTGTCAGAATTAAAATCAGTCATGTACTTCTGTAAGCAGCCGTTCCTCCGCCTGGGAAGCACAGCGCACGTAGGAACCTGTTGGTATGTAGATGGGAGGTGAGAGGATCACTGCGCACACTTTCTGGCTGCAAGTAAATTCCATTTTCCCCTTCGCTTAAATTTTATATAAAAACTAGTTAATCTTAACACCACTTTTCCCAATGGTATGTTATAATTAACAAGTCTTTAGTAGCTGTGTATCTATTACTTAAAATTACACATGTAACAAGTCATGTGACCGTGTCTCGGTCCAGCGTAATAATGCATTGCAGCAACCATAGCTTGCAATCACCGTCTTTCATGTAATGATACACACACAGTAATTGAATATGTATTGATGTAATTTATTATCTTGGTGTGGAGGCCAATACTTGTCAAAAGTTCAAAAACAATTAATGGAAAGCAGCCTCAGGATTAAAGACTTGCTTATTGCCTACAGTATGTGTATATATTTTTTGATGTCCCATATCATGGATTGTTATATTTGGGGGGGTCCTTTAGTGGTTGTTCAATTGATCTTTTTCATGAACTGTGTTAATGTTTGTGTGGAAAACCACCATAATTAGGGCCTCATGCAGAGAGCAGCGGTGGAATTAATTGGAGAAAGTAAAAAATAGTACCTTTTTTGGCGTGATTTAATCTCCATATGCAGAAAGGTCATAAAACTGCATTTAAAATCCTGTCTGCATATGGAGAGTTTCAACCGGCGATATGAGCGCTGTTGAAACTTGTTGTAAAAAAAATCGCGTATTTTTTTTTTCTCCTCCACCGGCCGCCGAGCTCCAGCTTCTTGCCAACTTTTGTTGGCGAAGCAAAATGTTGAAAATCGCGCCATTTTTTTGGCGCAAACAGCCGCTAGATGGCTATCGCGCCTCTCTGAAAACGGCCGTTTTCAACACTGGAGAGATTTAGGTTCTCGCCAGCCGCGCGGTGAGATTTGCAAATAAAAAAATAAAAATGGCGCTTCTTTCAAAACTCGCCATTACCTGCCTTTCTAAAGGCAGATTTCGCCAAAAAATGCCGCTTTTCCTGTTAGCGCTGCTCTCTGCATGAGGCCCTTAGAGCTGATCATGAAACATGTGAACACCACCCACTTATCAGGGATCCTAGCTACACACAAACAGGACACAAGGGCTAATAAACATCTTGTTTTATTCTAAACAGTAACTACAATACACAGCATAGACAACACACTAAAAGGGAGATCTACATACGGCAATACCCTCTAGAAAGCAGGATGCTGCTGGAGCTATCTTATGCAACAAAAGACAGAGGTGCACAATGCTATATCCAATTGACAAAACATATGGTAATAAGTATAACATTTAAATACGTCAATTACTTTGTTATTTAGTTAAACCCTTTGGCCAAAGCGTTGTAAGCCTACATAACAAACATCAAGGTATAACCAAAAATGCAGGTGCTAAACTACACTATGCAGGCTTACGACGCTTTGGCCAAAGGGTTTAACTAAATAACCAAGTAATTATTATTGAAGTATTTAAACTTTATACGTATTACCATATATGTTTTGTCAATTGGATGTAGCATTGGGCACCCCTGTCTTTTGTTGTATACATTTGCCATGCTCAGTAGCACTCTTTTTTTTGGACATTATATATATATATATATATATATATATATATATATATATATATATATATTCATTCATTCATTCATGATGTGGTGGGTATAGGTGTTTGAGCTTGCTGGGAATGTGTGTGGAGCTATCTTATGGTCATAAAGTAATTCAGACCGTGGAGTTGCCAGAAGAAAAGCTTTGCTGAAGACCTCCAACAGCTGTAGCGTGTTGCCTCAATGACGGCAGGGTCAGTTTTCTGGGTTCCTATTCATAAAATGGGGACAGCCAATCAGCGATGTCATGTTAATCCATGGGCCAAACAGACAGGATGGAGTCACAAGTACTACAGGCCGCACTGCCCAATGGGTGGAATAGTGGGCAAAACTAGGGCTATCCAGCAAGTAGCCAGACAGAGGCCAGGGTTCCCTGCAGCATATGGGGCTAAGCTGCTGGTGTAGAACAATAGAGTGCGAGTCCCGTCACCAGGTGGCTGACCTCCCAACATAAAACAATGCCCAGATGTTAATGCACTAAACATATACACAATAAATGTACCCGTTACACAAGACTAGGGAATTTAACCCTTACAGGGTAGCCCTATTGATGGCATGGGGCAGCAGGCAGGCTTGACATTTATTGTGAGGTGGCCTGACTGCCTCCTTTGTCACACATTCCTCTCAAGATGGGACCCTGGGGTGTCTGTGCCAATATGCTGGCTATTGGGTCCCAAAGAGCTTGGGATGGTAGGTCCTTGGTCATTCTGGTGGAAATAGGCAGTCAACATTTCAACGACTGCTTCCCTTATGTTGGATGGTAAATTAAGATAGCTTTTTTGGGTTCAAAGGTCAGCTTCACTGAAGAAGCCATTTAAAGGGTATTATCTACAAATTATGCTAACCTGATACTAGGCAATTTCAGGGATAGTAGCCTGGGTCTACAATAGCCCTGACTGCTATATGTACACAATACTTAGTTATGGCTATATGTTAAAAAGAGACATCACACTTTAATAATTACCCTCTGTATAATCACATTTTTATTTGTGCTATTCACTATTATTTATTTATAAAATATTTTACCAGGAAGTAATACATTGAGAGTTACCTCTCGTTTTCAAGTATGTCCTGGGCACAGAGTTAAGACAAATAATACATGGTTACAAATACAGTTACATAAATGAGCAGGGTATACATTATATAGAAGACTATAGGGGCTATAGGGGTACTCCCAGGATGAGATTCAGGTTTGTGGTTTGGGTTGCGTTTCGCTAATAAGTTAGT
This sequence comes from Ascaphus truei, assembly GCF_040206685.1. NCBI lineage: Eukaryota > Metazoa > Chordata > Amphibia > Anura > Ascaphidae > Ascaphus > Ascaphus truei. The sequence goes on along the minus strand of NC_134492.1, from coordinate 21,590,479 downwards.
AGCACATCCCACAAAGTAATCATTGAATGCATTTGCAATGTCGGTGGGGTTTGTCAGAGTAATATCGCCCTTAGTGATATTACTTGGCTGTTGATGGTTAGAAGGCTGGAATATGTTGTTGATAACCTTCCAGAAGTTAGCTGGGTTTGATGTATTCTGGAGGAGATTGTCAGAGTAATATTGTGCTTTTGCATGCCTTGTTTGCCTTGTGCACATGTTCCGCAGGCATCTGTAGTGATTGAGATCCTTGGTAGTGCCAGTTACTTTGTAGCTTTTCCACAAGGCATCCCTGAACTGGTAGAGTGCTATAAGGTCAGGTGTAACCCATGGAAGGTGGGCCCCCCTTACTCTTACTGTATTCTGCGTAGTGGAGCATGGGTATGACAGAGTTTTAAGAACTCAGACTGGAAATAGTTGAGCGCAGAATCAGGGTCAGGAATTAAATCGATTCTGTGCCAAGGGCAGTTGGTAAGGTCAGCCAGAAACTGTTGTGGGTTAAAGTTTCTAAATGTTCTAGTGAGAACTTTAGGGCTTGATTGGGGCAGTTTAATTTTCCTTACACAGTACACTATTGCATGGTCACTGAAAATGTCAGGAAGGATGCCAGAGGATTGGATTCTGCTGGGATTTGAGGAGAGAATCCAGTCAAAGCAAGGAATAGTTGTGCGATTTCAGGTTTGTCCGCGTGGGTTGGGATAGGTTAAGCGATTTAATTTGTGTGTGGATTTTGTGGTTTTTAGGGTCAAGATAATTGAAGTTGAAATTCCGAAGAACTAGCAGCTCACTTTTCTCATTCAAAGAGGAAATGGGGCCAAGAAACTGGGTGATATCAGTCAGGGACTGTAGAGGGGCTTTAGGGGGGCGGTAGATGCCAGCAAGCAAGATGGGCTTAGAAAAGGGGAGGCATATTCTGCCAACTAGGATTTCCAAAGATATATTATTATCACCTATTTGTGTTTTTAAATACTCTGATTAAAAAATACCTAATAATAATAAAGGTTACATATTAATAAACCTATCATTACTAGTGCAGCAGAGATCTGAGTTCTTGTTGCTATTTATCTCTACAAATTCCTGTTTTGCACCTCTATTCATTAATAAACCCCATGCTGAACCAGGAGATCTTCTTGAAACTATTCATCAAATATTACCGTTATATACATAGTGTCAAAATCTGGGAGACGTGCGAGTCACACGATATACTCAGACACCATGATTAAAGCGCCCAGCTTCATTCTGTACAACACGAGGACACAGTGTTGCTATGCGCGCATCGATATGACGTCACGATGATTAGTTTCTCGCGATACTTACACGCTATCAAACTTGCCCGTGAGCCTTTGCGTTTCCTCTTTCCAGCCAGCGCCTGAGAATGGGTATGTCATGGCCGCTGTGCTATCTTCTGAGCCTTAAACTACAATCCGTGTCCATCCTCCCCGGGCTTGGGTCCTGGGTGTCTGGTCACCGCGGGTTATTGTATCCGGGAGTCCCCCGTTCCCGGACCCGACGATATTGAGAAGAAAAGGTGGTCGGCGAACGTCTTATTTCGGAAACGAAAGAGCGGGTTGAGGGGGTGAGGGCTGGTAATGGGTATCTAACATGGCGGCCTGTGTGCAAAGGAGTGCGGGCCCCGCGCAACTGAGACAGGCCGCCGGGGTGTTACGGCCGCACGAACCACACGGGGGACCGTGGGGTCAGTCCTTGTCCGTGCATTGTGCTACAGTAGGCGGCCTTGCCTTTTGGTGCAGGCTCCTACTATAGCCAGGCCGGTGACAGGCAGTAGATATACACTACTGGCATGCGTGTAACACCTGGTTCTTTGGGTTACTCATGTCCTTGCTGCTCAGTTGCCTTTACAATTGCACATCTCCTATTCATTCGGGGTGATCCTGGTATATATGAGAATAAGGACATCCTTAGGCCTGGTGGTACAAGGCATAGCTCTGCCTCCCTGGTAGTGAAAAGATTAACACCTGGTGAAAGGTTAAGAGAGCTGCCCCCCACCCCTCTGCAGTCATGTCACCTGTTCACTGTGCCCCTTTAAACAGGTATCTCACGGGACAACTGGCACAAACGCCGCAAGACTGGGGGCAAAAGGAAGCCCTACCACAAGAAGAGAAAGTATGAGCTGGGTCGTCCTGCTGCCAACACTAAGGTAAGAGGTGGGTTTAGTTGCAGTCCATTGTAGCACCACGTTTAGTTCACCTTTTTTTGCAGACCGATGTATGATGACTTTATGGGACATGCATGCAATTGCCAGTCTAAAGGCTGATATTATAAATGCGGAGCTGTTTTTTTCTTTTGCTATTACATGCTACTTATACACTCATGCCTCAACCACATCTTCTACACGGTGTGCTCCGGCCCACTGAGCATTATATCACTTACAGTGCAACAAAATATAAATGACACTGCTTGAGATGTGTCCTGCTTTCATACCAGTATATGGCCTACTATCCTTTATGTAACTATTCCGTGAATGCTGCAGGTTTGTGTAAACTGCGACAAGTTTGTTTTCTCAGGCCTGTTCTGTTAAAGGGCAAATGAGACAGCCAAATGAAGCTTACTTTTACCACATACTGATGCAGATAAGAAACCCATCTTTTGCATGCGCCATTTTAAATCTTTACCCTGTTTTTTACTGCTTGGTCTAATAAATATCTTAGTTCTTTAGAATTTCTACTGTTACACCACGTAGCACAATTATTATATCAAATGCACCCCCTCTCCCTATGATAGGATCAAGGCAATGAACATGATGAAAATACAACCTTAGGCAGGCAGTTCAGACCGTTTTGGTCATCTTGTACTGCCTGCCAATGCTAGGATTGTCATAGTTACTCTGATCTTGTTGCCATGAAACCCTAGTATTTTCCGCTTTGCGTGGATTAAGGTTTCACAGTTCATCCCAAATACCTTTTCAGATTGGTCCCCGTCGTATCCACACAGTAAGAGTTCGCGGTGGAAACAAGAAGTATCGTGCTCTGAGGTTGGATGCTGGGAACTTCTCCTGGGGCTCTGAGTGTAAGTGGGAAATTGCTGTTGGACAACGATGAGCTTATTTAATTCACATGCTAATTTTTGTGTTCCTTCTCCTAATGTACATAATCGTCTGGTTTTGCCAGTGAATTAATGGTTGCATGGTGACAATATTAATAGTATTTGTTATGGGTTTTGGTCAGTGTAATTGCCTCTCTGCTCTGTGCTGCTGATAGTGGTGTGGTCTTCGTTGCAGTGCAAGTGATGAGAACTTGAACCTTACGCAAGTATTCTGCGATCACTGATCAGTGAATCTTGCCATGCTAGGAATTGTCATAGTTACACTGACTGCACTGCTTCCAGGAGACTAAAATGTATATGCGGTTTCAACAGCGACTATTAACATGCATGTCTGTGTTTTGGTAAAATGACTGACTTGTTATTTGTAACATCCTGATATGATCTCTTGGGCTACGTCCATAGAGGGGGCAGACGCTCCGCGAGGAGCCCCGTCATCCTCAATGAGGATGTCTTTAAAGGGGGCTCCCGCGAGCGTCTGCAGGCGTGCTGAGGCGCTTTGATTTTCAGCCGACAGCAGAGCCTGTTTCTCAGCGCGCTGTCGGCTGAAAACACCCAATCAGCACGAAGCAGCGTGTCGGCGCTTCGCGGGCTATTGGCCCGGCGACGTCACTGCCCCGTCCCCTGATCGCGCACGCTGGCTCACCTGCCAGTCCATGGAATCACTCCTGACAGAGTAGGCGAGCCTCAGCGCTGCTCAGCATGGCTCCCCCCTGTATGGACGTAGCCTTGGTCGTATAGCAAGAGTTGCAGCAATGAGCGGTGACTTGGATGAATTTATTTAGGTTTATATAGGTTTTTTTTTTTTCTGTACATGTCTAATGTCTCTGCTTGTCTGTCCCAAGGTTGCACCCGTAAGACCAGAATCATTGATGTGGTGTACAATGCCTCAAACAATGAACTGGTTCGAACCAAAACCCTGGTGAAGAACTGCATCGTCCTGATCGACAGCACCCCTTACAGGCAGTGGTTCGAGGCCCACTTTGCTTTGCCGCTTGGACGCAAGAAGGGAGCGAAACTGGTGAGTACGACATGGAGTCCTACACCCAGTGTCCGTGTCACTCAGGTGCTTAAAGGAGCCGTCACGGCTTCCTATCGACTGATGGCGAGAGATTTAAACCTCCATTTTGTTTCCTCTGGAGGGGACTGGACCAGCGACACCTTCACCGCTAAGTATCTGGGGAAGTAGGGGTTCCCTGCAGCTGAAATTAACTGTTCCACTTCGGGGGCCGTCTGCTTCCTATCTATGTAAAGAATGGGGGGGGCAGGGGTGGGAACAGCCGGCAGAACTTTTTAAAGCTCTGCTTTAGCAGATTGAGCAACGGGTCTTTGTTCACACAACGCGTTCAAATATTAATCAACAATATTGATGACCTTGCAATCCTTGTTTAAGGTAGAAACTGAATGGGATCCTGTAAGAAGTCTGTATTCCTCTGTAAATTGTGTGCTATATACCAGAGTATGAGTGTCAAAAGTCTTCCAATGATGAAAACTCTGTCCAGTTCTGCTACTGAATGGAAAGCGATGATCACTTTTGTAAAACGGAGGAAGACTTCAATCTTGGTTATAAAACAATTTGAGAGAATTGCTGCTTCATCTAAAGTTTGACAGCTTGTGCAGTAAATATCCCGGTTGATGCCTTAACTGTTGGAAATGTTCACCACCAGAGTTTATATACTACTTTAACCCAGGTTGTGTAATATGGCAGGCACATGCTTTATAAGGGTAAATGTTAAAAAGGAGAAGAAAAGGTGACCATACTCATTTCCCAGAGTCCCTGGCTGCAGTGGAAGCACTGTATGCTAGGAGATAATTGGGAAAAGTCGGGTTGCAGATCTGTCCGTCATGTGAATGTGCTCACAAGTGACTTTGTACAGTATTTGATATATTTAAAATCTAGGCAGCCGCTTGTAGATTTTAATTCACTTCCCCTCTGCCCCTTATTTCCTTTTAATCATGTCTTATTGTAAATCTAACTAGCCTTTGGTGCGTGGGCTTATATATCTACTAGCTGTACTGATGTAGCAGATCTTAACGGTTATTAATTAAACGTTTCTTTGTTTTCACTCCTCCCTGTAAGGCCTTGCTGTCTCTTGTCCCCTCGTCTCCACCTTACACCATCATGCCCTGCTCCTCTTTGCACTCCCAGCCATACTGTCTGTTTTAGCACACTACACTCCTCTTCTTGCTGTCTGTTTCCTCCTACAAGCCTTGCTGGCTCTCCCCGCCTCTCTTTTCGCTCCCTCTTTCACCTCCCTTCCTTGCTCCTCTCCTTGAGTAGGCATTCCAGCTGTTGCAGACATCCTTAGCCTTTTATATCTACATATCTCTCAGGAACCAGGGTGTCCCCAGAGTTTGAAAACATACGTTTGAAGTGTGTTGACCCCCTGCTTCCCGAAGGCAAATAACTTTAGGATATGTAGATGTGAGTTTTTTATTTTTTTATTAATTGCACTTCAAAAATAAATTGACATTGGTGTGGGTATCATTTAGCTAATAACTAGACCCTCCTGCTTCATTAGTCTTTGTTCCCACTAACAGCCAAGATTGTTAGATCACTTTTTATTAATTACTACTATTCTAAATATTTAGTGACACGGCTGTTTTTTGTTGATTATGCAGCTGTGACAACATGCACAATCTAATAAAATATAGTTCTGCGGGTTATGGGCCTAGTCCAGTCAGGAGTTGTCAACTCCAGTCCTCATGGGCCACCAACAGGTCAGGTTTTAAGGATATGCCTGCTTCAGCACAGGTTGCTCAGTCTTCCACTGAGAGAGACACCTTAAGCAGGGATATCGTGAAAACCTGTCCTGGGGTTGACCACTCAAGGCCTAGGAGATGGTAAGTCAAGAAACCATGTACATTGTTAGCTGCACTGATTCGGTGTGTCTCTGTTTTAGAAATGTCACAACTTTGAACAGCTGAAATAACTAAAGCCCATCGTACATTTGAACTGGCATCAGTAGTCTATACCAGGGGTGTGCAAACTTCCTGCACTGCGCCCCCTGCCTATTGTCCCCTTTGTCACGCCTCGGTGTCACGTGACCCACAGGCATTTGACGCCGCGCCTCCATGGCAACGGGCGTCAAATGACGCCGCAGGGTCAAGTGACGTCAAATGGCCCGCGTCATTTGACGTCACGTTGTCATGGAGACGAGTGGGCATGGAAGCCGGGTAAGTGAGCCGCGCACGTCTGGTCTATAAAACTTAAGTGAAATGGCTGTCTTCAAGCAGTGTCTATTGTGGAGATACAGTTTAGCTGATATAAAAACACATTTTAGCACTCAATGCCTGAGATTGTGTGCTATTTACTGTACATGACATCTTTTTGTTTGGTAGAGCTGTCTTATCAGACATACAGCTGGGGTGTGAGGCAGCAGTGCGGGTCCCACCAGGCAGCATGTGTAGAAATCCTGTAAGGAGCACTGTGCTCCTGAAATGGGAAGTAAGCTGGCAGTATTTCTAGCAAATGAATTGATTGCTTTTTTAAATCTATTTTAAATCAGGAACACTAAATGCAATCTGTTTCAATAACTCCTCACTCCTCCATCCACAGACTCCTGAGGAGGAAGAAATCCTGAACAAGAAGCGCTCCAAGAAGATCCAGAAGAAATACGAAGAGCGGAAAAAGACAGCCAAGATCAGCCCTCTTTTGGAGGAGCAGTTCCAGCAGGGCAAGCTGCTCGGTGAGTTCAGTGCTTCTGCGCATTGTGTCATATTAGAATAGACACTGCTAATAAGCCGTAGCCCTCGCTGCACAACAAAAGGGTTAAGGGGCAATTGACGGTGTTACTTGCCCCCTGGCAGCAGAATGGTGACCATAACAGTCCTCTTTACATGAGATCTGTCTCTGATTGGGTTTGTGTAAATGTCGCGTTGTTGGTTTCTTCTGACTTTGACATTTATTTATTTTTAGTCTGTTGGAGTGATGGCAGCACTGTTAAAATATATTTAATTTATTTGCAATAATTGAAATCTGTAATTCTCCCATATGGTCAGATTAAACATACAAACTGTTAATCTGTGTAATCCCGTATGAAAACGTGTTGGTCCGTACCCATTAAGCTGAATGCATTCTTTTGGTTGGAATAGTCACGTGACGTGCCACATTTCTTATACATTAGCTTTCAAATAAGCAATATTCCAACTTTTAACCATTTAATGGTGTATAGTATTTTTTTCCCCCTTCAGTTTCAGAAAACCGGATGTGGTCAGAATAAAATAATGGGTGCTGCTTAGGATCTTGGGGTACAATACAATAGTCTGTGGGGGAACCCCAAAGATCCTATTTAGTGCACAACAGGTGAGTATATGAATACATTTTTAATTTGTATTGTATTTACTAGAATAGTGAGCAGTTATGTCTCCTTTTTTAAATACAATGCCAATTAAAAATTAATTTAAAAGTTTTCATATACTCATGGTGTGTGCTAAATAGGATCTCTCTCTGGGGTTTCCCCACAGACTCCTGTTTCTTGTTGAGCTTTAATGCTGCTGTAAATTACTTTTTCATATAGTGCATTTCTACCAATGATACTCAAAGCGACTCACAATTACAGTATACTGTAGTGCGCAGTAAGCAGAATTGTATACTTTTTTTTTTTTTTTTTAAACACACGGATTTTGTAACAAGGAGTTGTCATTGTTTACAGACTCGGTGTCTAATCACTGAGCCACTCCTTCAGCCCTGTCTAATTCAGTAGGATTAGATCATCTCAGTGATATTGGGACACTGACCCCCATTATCAGTCTGCTGGGTAATGTTTTGCGTCAGCTCTGTTACTTGTATGTTGTCTCCTGCTTTATAACACAAGTGACACACTTGTTGCAGTCGCACGTATCTAACGGTTCCCTTCATTACAGCCTGCATAGCCTCCAGGCCCGGTCAGTGCGGCCGAGCTGACGGATACCTCCTCGAGGGCAAAGAGTTGGAATTCTACTTGAGGAAGATAAAGGCCAAGAAAGGCAAATAAACTGTTCGCCCCACCTGTTAACATCGAATAAACAGAAAAATATATTAAAACAGACTGTTGTGGTTTGTTTGTTTTTGGATTGCGGTGTATAAATGTGTAAAACACTGATTATGTAGTTAAGTCTAGTCAGGGGAGCGCAAACTTTTTGTGCTGCGCCCCCCTGTCACTCTGCCCCCGGCTCTCGCGCCCCCCTGCCTACCTTCTTTCGCATTTCGCAGATGACGCAGTGTGGGCGTGTGACGTCAGGTCACATGGTGCCGCGGCGTGTTGCCATGGCGACGCAACACAGACGACTGAATCCCGGTAAGTAAATAGTTGCACGGGCCTCACGCGATCCCCCGGCATTTAATTTAAATGCCTGGGGGAAGAGCGCGGGGCCTCCAACTGCCCGCGCCCCCCCCAGCACAATTTCCTGCCCCCCACTTTGCGCACCGCTGGTCTAGATAACCCCTGTGTTGCCTCCCCTCTGGAATTAGGGGAGGCCTCTGGTAGAGACGTCGGTAAAGTGCATTTTGGAGAAGTGTGCAAAATAACAGATGTAGCGGGAAGTATGTGCTTGATTGGGTCTTAACGATTTCTGCTCCTTTTCCCGATGTGTGACATAAGTTGTTTCTGATGGAATTGTGTTTACTACTGAAATGCAGTCTCAAATCAAGCTCTGCTTAAATGTTCCGCGGTGAATTGGAGTCGTCGCATGCTTATGTAGTTCATATCCAGTCACTGCACTGTCAAGTGTCCCCCTAGTCTTTCCCTTGACTTTGGGGTCTCATTCCAGTGCTAGACTAAAAAACCCTTCTTGCAGAAAGGCCAGGCTCTGCTGTGATCTGCCCCTTCCGATAGCAGGGTACAAACTTAAGCAGCAGTCCATGCCAATCTCATAAAATACGTGATCTAAGCCTGCCCTTTCCAAACTGGTTTATCTTACAAATCCTGATGCTTTAACAAGGAGTGAAGTTTCTGGTATTCAATGAAGACGTGCGTATTTTAGTCTCTGCTTCAGTTAGGCGACTTTATTTCTGAAAACAAATAATTGTTCACACCTCCAATGCTTACCTTTCTTAATTGTAGTCAGCCAAATGTAAAATGATTCATTGATTGGACGTCCCTTTCTCGCTGCTGGTATGCTCTCCCCTCGATCACTGGGGCTTTGTCAAACTCCACAGTACACAGAGAAAATTGCGCAGACGGTTTGTGTATACCAAGACGCTTGCATTGAAGTAAAAATACATTGTAAGTAGAGGATATTGAGGTTGGGACCCCAAATGTAACTAGTGCTACAGAGCATATACCCATTAGTTCAAAGAAAATATATATTGTTAAATTCACTGCAAACCGGAACACATGATATCCTTGGTGCATGCTTGGAGCTTAGGCATTAACCCCTATATGAACCACGGTTAAGCAAGGGTAAAGAGAGTTGTATGGGGGATATCCTAGGACCCCCCCAAACCTCTAATGTACACCAAGAACACAATAAACCAATGGTAATGGGGCAGCTCACTTTAAAGCATGATAGTACTCACATATATCCTTGTGTGTAGCCGGGTCTGTGTGCTCCAGCTGAATGGAAGCAGAACGAAATCACCTTGTGCCGAGAGGGAAGATGAGTCGGCGGGCACTACGATGCAGGAGAAAATCGAAGAGGCTGGACTGTGCTAATCGGCACAAGGTGATTTCGTTCTGAAGTAAAAATACTTTCACATGGATCTGACATGACTCATTCCTTGCAACGTGTATGGTACATGCGGCAGTATTTTTCTATGTGCATGGGTTTTTTTTTTTTCATTGCTGAAATCTTAAAATATTGGGGCCCTCTGCTCTGTTGGTGCAAGGGTTAATGTTCCTGTGAGGTTCATTTATCGCTTGTGCTGTATACCAACTTAGTCAATAAAACAAAGACCCCATCAGTGGTTATGTTTTTAGCGCATGATTTTGTGAAATTCATATGTCTGTGTGGCTGGGTATTCATGCAGATTCGTTACTGGTCTTTGGTGTTTATTGTTGGACAAGGTGGCAAAGCTAATCATTTTGTTAGGACTATGCACAAGGTAAGGTAGGGGGGGGGAGGTTGCAGACCTGTCGGAAATGTAAATGTGCTAACAATTTGTATATAAAAAAATTTTTTGTGTGACACTTGTGGAATCTTTAATAAACTCCACAGAATCTCTTATCAATTGTTGGTCCGAATAAAAACAGTATCGCCTAATATTGAAGTACTTGTATTTTGCACTGTTGCAAGTGGCCGAACATGGCGACTTCTATTTAATTATTTAAAGGTGAAATCCCTGGTAGCCAACTACAACATGTTTGGTTAAGAATTAACCATGCAAACTGCCTTCAAATCACTGCCAAGATTTGTTGGCTTTGATTTTAAAATGAAAATTGGCACAAAACACTTTGTGGCATCTCAACTGGGTTATTTGTCAGTCAAATGTTACCTTAACCTTGTCCCACCAATGAGATAATACAATTAAACATTGGGGGTTTTGTCTGCAAATGGCTCTTGGGGATATCATGGGCTAGAAAAATCCACGTGGAGGACGTGTGGAATTGATGGACTGACGGTACAGGGCTGTCAAACGCCACTCTGCTTCCCAAGGTTTTGCCCCATAATGCTTTGTGCTATGCAAAGCATTGTGGGGCGCAAGTTCGGGAAGCAGTGATGGTTGACCGCTCTTCCGAAGAGCATCAGCCTTTCCTTCACTAGCCCCTTCTGTGGATCAGTGGCTTCCGTGGTGGTACATAAAATGTTGCCAGCCCTGCTGATATCAGACAACTGGGAGCAGCAAGAGAAGATCAAGCTCCTCCCAAATCTCCACTCACCATATTAACAAATGAACATTTAAAAATACTTCTGGATGTTGAAGTTTGGTTAAAAAATATGGCAGCCATCTGAATACTGTATAACTGAAACATGTCACTGTCATTTGTATACATTGTTTCGGGCACATTTAACGGGACCTACATTATGAGGATTCTGGAAACTTCTCCCACATTTAATACAAATAGTGTAGGTTGGATTTGGTGATTTGTTAAATAAATCTGAATGTTTGGTAAGTGATTTTGTGCTGCAACCTCACTTTTTTTTTTTTATAACAAATTTAAATTTTTTTCGTCGAGTAATACAGCTTTACATATTCATTTGTGTCACAGCAATTATTCAAATAATGAACACATTTGTATAGAAAAGAAAACGTCAACCTAAATCAGGAAGAGGGGGACGGGGGAGAGTCCAGACTTCCGCCACTTCATTCTCTGAATCCAACATCATTTCCTCCGAAGTACTTGAGTACGTCTCCCACGGGGCCAGCCTCATCGACCTCTATCGAACTTGCTACTCTAGGCCTCTTTAAGGATATTCCCCGTCCTATCTTTACTTTTCCAAGTTCATGTTAAGTCAGCGGAGAATGTGTTTCCCAAACTATCATAGCAGGATTGTGGTTCCATCCACCCCTGGGGTGTCTGTGCTAGCCACAAAATCCAGACTTTCAGAAATTTAGCGCCAATATCATTAACCAAACTTGTTGACTTTTTCATCTTTCATACAAACCAAATTCTAGTCCTAATTGCGGGAATAGTTGGAATTTCTGTCTGTTTTCATAGTGCTGTGATTGCGCATCTTGTTGCAGTTGCGAAATGCGTTATTAGTTTGCTTTACGATCGAGTAAGCCCCTTTACTGGTCTGTTTAATAGGAATAGCCAGGGGTCTAGTGGGATTGTTAGGCCTAAAAGCCTCTAGCCAATCTTTAAGTTGCCCCCATATGGGAGACACCAGAGGGCAGGACCACAGCATATGTAAAAGATCTGCCTCGCCTCCACACGGCTTTGGGCACAATGGGGAGTATCCTGGAACGAATTTAGATAGTTTCTGCGGGGTGAGGTACCACCTCATTAATACTTTATACGCGGCAACCTCACATTCTATAGTATAGACCACAGGGCTGAATGTGTATAAAGATTGTGTCCTTTGAAATGCGCTATGGAAACGTAACCCCTTCATTCTCCATACTGGCCCAGCCTTTAGTAAATCTCAATGATATCATTTGTAAATGATAAGCATACATAGTCGAAGAACTCGAAAAAAAGACATGCATCCATCAAGTTGAACCTATGCTAAATTTAGACGACAGATACTTTATCCTATATCCATACTTACAGTATATTGAGCCAGAGGAAGGCAAACAAAAAACCCCAGTGACACATTATCCAATGATATCTCATAAGGGGGAAAATAAATTTCTTCCTGACTCCAAGAATTGGTAATTGGATTATTCCTTGGATCAACATCCTTTCCATGTTTACTTATTTGGTATATTACTGTTTACAATCTATTCAGAAAGGAGTAAATGGTGCACTCAAAACAAATAACCTAACCTATGGGTAATTATAAGGTGCAAAATTCAATGTCAAGGCCCACCCCCAAAATGGAGCCCAACTCCAAAGCAGAGTTCCCTCAAAGTACAATTTAAAGAAAGTTGTATTTAAACATAGTACTAAGTCAGACACACACAAAAATTACAATATAAAAAGTGCAATATAATATAAAAATACACAAAAGGGCTGACACCTGGGAAATCCTCAACGTTTCGGGGTACAACCCTTTGTCCATAGGAAATGTCCTCTTTATAAAGGGTTGTACTCCAAAATGTTGAGGATTCCTCCGGTTTGTCTGACCTTTTTTGTTACACTTTTGAGATTATTATATTGGATTCTTTTTGTACTTTTCTAACTTTTACTATGTTCAAATACAACTTTTTGCCATTTGTAATGAGTGCAGACTCTGCTCTGGACTGAGTTCTTCCCTGACTATGTATGTATGTATATATATATATAATATACACACACAATGCAATCTTGTTAAAAAAAAAAAAAGTCTAAATCAGTAGTTCTAGAAAAATACCTCCAGGAACTCCATACCGTGCCTTCATCAGGGATCTGGTATGCCAAAACGTTGGTATGTATAAGATGTTTGTCTAATAAATATAAAGAAGCTCTAAGGCTAAACCTGGAGGTATGTTTCTATATCTATTAGATTTTGGATAACATTCTGTTTTGTTCAACCTGGAGCACCCAGTAACCTCTTTCCCCAATATGTGAATGTTTTACTGCTTCCCCCCCCCCCCCCAAACAATGTTAAGGTTTTACCGCTATTGGTGTGCATGACCCTAACACAGGAGTGGCCACGTCCAGTACTCAAGGGCCACCAACATGTAACACAAAAGAACAACAGGACTGGCGCCTATAACAGTAAGCTATAACTCCAACCACAATAAAGATAGTGAAATAGTTGGCTGATAGTGACCCCCAGTGGTAAATAGTGAAAGTACACTTAGTCCACGAACAAGTGAATGAACAGTAACAATAGAAAGTGATAAAAAAAAAATATATATATATAGTAAATACAACAAATACGTCCCACTCAACCATCAATAGAAAAGAGGGAGCGGGATCCGTAATATACAATAAATCAATTAGAGGAATAAAATACATAGAGTAGTATTGCTGATAAAAATTGCAGATACCGTGGTATTAATCTTCAAACATTATACTCCCAAAGATATGAGTAAATAGAGCATATCACGCGCCAAACTCAGGTGTGCAGAAAGGATCCAGTGTTGTCTATGATGACATCTTAGGTAGGACGCTGTGTGGGTATACAGGTAGACGACATCATAGCGCAGACTATCCGAACTCAATTTACTAAAGTATTAGTTCAAACTAATCCCTCCAAAGTGCGCACTTACAATTAGTGCAGTATAAAAGGGCACATAGAATAAATCAAGGAGCGACGTTGATCTCACCACCCTTCTCGCATGGACTAGATGACCGCCGATGTCGGGATGGTGCTGCTTCCTATTGCGGCCGCCTGGAAACAGCAACTGCACTCCACAGGGCTCTCTCTTGGTCTGACTCAGGGCTCATTCAGGGTGCCAGCTGAGGACTCGGAGGGAGGGCGGGAGGGAGGCAGTGCGGGAGTTTGCTGGGCGATCAGTGTTTATCCCCCAGCAGCAGACTTTCAGCGTTGGGGAGGGGGCGGGGTTACACACGGCAGGGTAAGTATCCAAGTTGCAGTCATGAAATCATTCTGAAGAATGATTTCATTGGCTGCCTTGGTCCCTGTGACGCTGCTTCAGCTCCAAAAAACGAAATTTTCGTTTACTGAAGCTGTCGTCAGCATCAACGCCTGGCTTCGGAGGCAGGGCAGTTGCTACCTTGACAACAAGTATTCAAATTGAATACTTTGTTTCACACTGCAGCAAGCACGTCAGCACGCCCTCCCTCTGAAGCCAGCACCCTGAACGAGGCCTCAGTCTCACTCCTTCCACTCTCCTGAATTCAACGCGTTTCGCTTGATAGAGCAAGCTTCGTCAAGAGTCCTAATACCCTACACAGCTAACAGCACTAATAAAGTTGGAAATGGTTCCTCATTATTCCAGAGCGGACCAATTATGGTAAATAATTATTAGGCACTAACAGAATCTTGGGTGTGGGGGGGGGGGGGGGGTGAATTTTGGGTGGGTGGTTGGGGGGTAAATTTTGGGGGAGGGGTGAATGGTGGGTGGGGGTTGTGAATTCTGAATCTTGGCTGTGTGTGAGGGGGGGGCCTGAATCTTGGGGGTTGGTGAATCTTGGGTGGGTGTGAGTTCCCCCCCCCCGTCCCAGGCGATCGGTTCCCCCCTCTGTCCCCGGTGCTTGTTCCCCGCCCCCCCACCCCCCTGTCCCTGGTGGTGTTTCCCCCCCCCCCCTGTCCCCTGCACATGTTCCCCCCCTCTCCACCTCTAGAGGTTAGTGCTGGTGGGGAGATGAGGGGGATTGGGGGTAGAAAAGGCGGCGCCAGTGTTCAGACCAGCGCGACGTCGCAGGGCCCCCTTCCCCCGTGTCGCAGTGGTGCAGACAGTAAGCGGCCTGCAGATCGGGCGGGAAGGCGGAGGGATGTCGATTGTGTATCGTGAAGGTGTCCATTTTCCGACACAGCGGCCTGCTGAGCGCGGAACCGGCGGGAGGCGGCCATTTTGGCAGAGACTGCTGAGCGCGGAGCGGGCGGGAAGGCGGACATTTTAATCGGGGAGCGTGGTGTTGATGATGGGGAGAATGTATCGGGCGTGAAGGCGGCCGGAGCAAGCGGGAAGGTAGAGGGAGTGTGAAGGCGCCATGAGGTAAGAGGGTGGACATCAGATAGTTGGAGCGCCATTTTCTCACAGTAGCGGTGATGATACGGGTAAGCTGGGACATAGAGGAGCATGCGGGATAGTGGAGAGACAGTAAGGGGACTGCTGAGGTCGTAATTTGTGAGCGTGGACGGGTAAGACGGGGAGTGGACAGCAGAGGCGGTTTGTGTGATAAGTGGGTTAAACTTACCAAGGTTGGTGGGTGAGTCCGCAGGGGTGATCACAGGGGTGTAGGGTGAGTCCGCAGGGAGAGAGTCTCCAGTTTAGGCTTCAGAGTCTCGGGTGACAGCCTCAGGGGGTATGGTGAGTCTGCAGGGGTGAGACTCTGTGGCAGTATGTGTGTGTGTCTGTGTGTGTCACAGTGGAGTAGGTGTGTCCGTGATGTCAGCATACCTCTTGGCCAATGAGAGTCGTGGGGGAGGCGGGGCATGGGCGGGCGGACCGAGGGACCAATGAGAATCCCCACATCTACTAACAATCAAACAATTTTCATTTTTATATATATACTAGCTGATATACCCGGCGTTGCCCGGGATTTAATTTTGCTGCTCCCCCTCTCTCTCCGCTCCCCCCCCCTTCACAGCTGGGTCCCCCCCCCCCCACGTTCAGATGTCCGAACCACCCACCTTTCACAGCTCCATTGACAGTGGTTGACAAATCACCAAAAAATCTACTCGCCACACAAAAAAATCTACTCGCCACCTAGTACCAAACGTGTGCTGCTGGGGCCAATATTTACTCGCCCGGGGGTTAAATCCACTCACCCGGGGCGAGCAAATGTATAGGTTTGTCAAACACTGTCCATTGATATAACAAAATATGATTCGGTTAAGAACAACTTAATAACTCTTGATTAGATAGATCAGATAGCGCTCATGCCCTATAACACAGAAATAATTTGTTATACTGTCATGGAAATAAAACACATTGAGATACCATGTGTATGTATGAAAAGTCCAGTCCAATTCACGAATGGGTAATGCAGCTCCTTCAAGTTGGATCCAACCCTCGGGTCCAAAGGAAACTACAGAAAATGAAAAGAACAAAAGGGCGCAAAACCCATAGTGTAGTATGTAAAGTTTAATGCTAAAGAATAACGGTTAAAAACACTCACAAAATGTAAGTAGATAAGAGGCACATCTGTGGTAGTTCATCCGTGGTTTCAGCATACACTGGGATAGCCTTAGTGTCCTCGTCTCCTGCGTGGATGAAGCCTCAGTCACACACACCCTCCTCTAGAGTTCGGCGTTTCTCCGCTTCCGCGCCACGTACGCGCGTGACGTCACCGCGTTTGCATCCTCACGCCGTCACTCAAGGGGTTGGGCTTGAGCTGATGTGCTTTCTCTTGCAGTCTGACAAGAGCAGACTCAGGATCCTCCGGCGATGCTTCAAAATTCAGCAGCCTTGGTCGATACAGCCCTACGCGTTTCGAGAAACACTTTCTCTTCGGCAGAGGCTCTGTCTATGGGTTTTGCGCCCTTTTGTTCTTTTCATTTTCTGTTGAAAAAATATTGCCTGCCTTTAATAAGAGGATTCATATACTGGTAGTATAGCACAGGGTATAACTGAATTCCTGTTATGTAGAAACGAGTATACAGCAGATATGATTATTGTTATAGCTTATTCCACAAAGTGCAAGAAA
Source organism: Ascaphus truei (assembly GCF_040206685.1). Lineage (NCBI taxonomy): Eukaryota > Metazoa > Chordata > Amphibia > Anura > Ascaphidae > Ascaphus > Ascaphus truei. The sequence goes on along the minus strand of NC_134492.1, from coordinate 21,573,635 downwards.
ATACATTTATGATTATAATCTCATCTCCTTTTCCAAAACTTTCTTATGCAAATCAAAAAACAGCACAGTTTGAAAAACTCCTATTTGTCCTGCCACCAGAAAATATATCTTTATTTGAAAGGAAAATATGTATTTAATTTAAAAAGAAAATATAGTAAAAAATCAGTGTTGTTAAATTGTTCTTGTATAAATATTGTAATATATATATACACACACACACACACACACACACAAACACAATAAATATATAATTTTTAGCTTTATTTACGTGGCCATGACACCTGGCACAGAACGAATACATTTATCATGATAATAATAACTGTATCAGTAGCTGTAATGGATGGAAAACATGACGTCATCAGCTGGGACCGCTCGCGAGACTTGAGACCTATATATGGAGCTTGCGGCAGACATTCTGCCTCTCTCTGTGACGCGGTGTTAAGATGCGAGGCCAGAGCGCAATCCGCTGCCATCCTCCTCGGACGCCGCATGCCCGCGCTCAGCCTTGGGGGAGAGGTGATGTGTGAAGTTCCAACAATGCGAGCAGCCCGATATTACCGGCGTACAAGCGGTATCATCCCCTTGATGTCCGTGCGGTTGTGACCGAGCTCACGCTGCAGCCGTTCAATATGGCGGAATGAGGCCTGGTACGTGTGTTCTCCCCCCTGCCCCGGGCTTCAGGTGCCTGGCTGAATCCAGGCCCTGAGATTTATCACGTAGCTGAGTGCAGATGATGACACGTTTTTTATTTTTGCTGCAAAAAATATACTGAATTTCCTGTGTGGAAACCACCTTGGAGAACTGAGCGCTCAGTGACGCTGCAGTGAGCGCCTGTGTGTAACATCCCGGGGTCTAACGTGTTCCTTCTTCTGCAGGTCGTGGGGCCTGACACGGAGACGGGTCCTCGTGCGCTGTGAGCTCAGCTGGGTGAGGACATTATTCTGTATGCAATGCATCTGCCATAGCGTTCTGTGTTCATACTCTAATCTGTCCCGAAGAGCTTGCAATCTCGTGCAGTTGCTTCTTACTCAATCCTGTTTTTTATATTGAGCTGTTCAGCTACTGAAATCCTGTTAATTGCGATTACATTATTATCTGGGCCTGTGCAGTCTGGTTTTCACACTACATGAGACTAACTGCCTGCAGCTTGATGCAGCTCTGGCATTGCATGCATTAGCTGCATGGTGATGAATGAAGACTTTGTGGCCAGGGGTATAAAGTCTTCTTATGATGATAACTATGTCCAGTTCTGCTACAGAATGGCAAGTGACGATACATGTACTCCTGAGGAAGACTTTACACATACAGTAGCTCTCTCTGCTTTTAACACTATTTACTTGAGCCTGGAGTAACACTGTTGCTGTTTGGTATGATAAACTCTTCATTGCTGAGCATTTAATAACAAGCACAGTAGACTGCACATAATCTTTTATACTACAGTATTGTTTGTGAGACGGCTGTTCTATACACATTCCCTTTAATAATTCTCCCCCCCCCCCCCTTTTCTTTAAGAAAAGCGGAAGATGTTGGCCAGAAATGAAGAAATCCTGGACACGTTGCAGTTGGTAAGAAAATAACTTCCTTGTTTGATATAGTTGGGGCATTGGTGGGCAGCAGCCAACCTGCGGGTCCCCCAACCTCTGGCCACTTCTTTCTCCCTCTGTACTGCCCTCCCTCTCCTGTGCTGATCGCTAGTTCCCAGTGTAAGAGAAGCGAGGCATTAAGCTGATAGAGCTGGGAATATCTCCTTCTGAAAAGTCCTTCTGTCTGCACTGTATTGATGTGGGTAATGTGTGGCCCTTTTAGTATACTATGTTGCCCACCACTGATCATAAGGTTGAGTTCAGGGTGAATGCTACGGCGGGAGCGCATCTGCCACATGCTCCTGCAGCTCAGCAATCTGTGACTTAGCTGCAGGAGTTGGGTCGTGGCGTTTGCGGGTTCGTGGTGATCGTGTCACGGAGCTGCTGCGCTGACCAGCTCACGTGATGCGACTGTAGCCCGAAATATAATTTTGGTCTGTAGAGGCAAAATGTAGCAGCGTCAACGCTGTACTTTTCCGCCGGTGGAGTTTTCAGTTTGAAAACTCCCTCCGAACAGCCCGAAATTGTGACGGATGGGGGCGCGGACGTCACGTAGCTTCCACCCTGAACTCAGCCTAATGCTGTGCAGTCTGGTTTTCACACTACATGAGACTGCCTGTGGCTTGATGCTGTAGCTCTGGCATTGCATGCATTAGCTGCATGGTGGTGTATGAGGACTTTGTGGCCAGGGGTATAAAGTCTTCTTATGATGATAACTATGTCCAGTTCTGCTACAGAATGGCAAGTGACGATACATGTACTCCTGAGGAAGACTTTATACATTAAATAGCTCTCACTGCTTTTATCACTTTAATGACTTGATTAGCTCTGAGTACAACTGTAAATACAAATATAGGATAAGTATCTTGTCTAAATCTTATCATAGGTTGAACTTGATGGACATGTATTTTTTTTTATTTTTTTCCGCCCCAACCTCATTTATGTAGCTAACTGTTCAATGCATTGTTTGGTAAGGTAAACTCTTAATTACGGAGCATTTAATAATTATTGAAACACTTTTTTTTTGCATAATCCTATTACAGTATTTGTGATATCTGTTTCTTTGTTCTGTATGCCACTAGATTCAATTTAATAATGTTTTTGTGTTCTTTTTGCAGAAATGGGAACAAAAGCAGATGTTGACCAGGAATAGGCCTGAGATTAGGAATTCCCAGACATGCCACAGTTGGTAAGTTACTTGGTACCTGATCTATATTCACTGCCTATGGAGTGGAAGATGACTTGCTACAGTGTTGCTACTGCATATTGTAAGCTGTGCCTGACTGAATCCAGACCATGAGATTTATCACGTAGCTGAGTGCAGATGATGAAATTTTTTTTTATTTTGCTGCAAAAAATATACTGAATTCCCTGTGTGGAAAACAACCTTGGAGAACTGAGCGCTCAGTGATGCTGCAGTGAGCGCCTGTGTGTAACATCCCGGGGTCTAACGTGTTCCTTCTTCTGCAGGTCGTGGGGTCTGACACGGATACGGTTTCCTCCTGTGCTGTGAGCTCAGCTGGGTGAGGACATTATTCTGTATTCAATGCATCTGCCATAGCATTCTGTGTTCATACTCTGCATGGTAATCTGTCCCGAAGAACTTGCAATCTCCATGTTTACTTAATCAATTCTGTTTATATTAAGCCGTTTCGCTAGTGATATCCTATTAATTGCAAGTTGTTTATGATCTATGGTATTGGTGGGCATCAGGCAGCCTGGGGGCTTCAACTGAGTCCCCAACCTCCTGGACAGCCCTCTCTCCGTCTGTACTGCCCCCTCTCGTGCTAATCAGTAGTTGATGCTGTCGCTCTGGCATTGCATGCATTAGCTGCATGGTGATGTATGAGGACCGTGTGGCCAGGGGTATAAAGTCTTCTTATGATGATAACTATGTCCAGTTCTGCTACAGAATGGCAAGTGACGATACATGTACTCCTGAGGAAGACTTTACACATACAGTAGCTCTCTCTGCTTTTAACACTGTTTACTTGATAAACCTGTAGTACAACTTTTAGATGCTGTTTGGTAAAATACTCTTAATTACTGAGCATTAGTAACAAACACAGTAGCCTGTGCATAATCTTATTATACTACAATATTGTTTGTGGCGGCTGGTCCTTTGTTCTATACACCACTAGATACCCTTTAATAATGGTTTTGTATGTTCTCTTTTTGCAGAAATGTGCACAAAAGCAGAAGAGGCTGGTCAGGAATAAACCAGGGATTAGGCATTTCCGGATATGCCACAATTGGTGAGAATGACTTCCTTATTACCAGACTATGGAGTCAAACATTATTTACTATACCAGTTGCTACAGCATACAGTATTGTAATATCTTCTTATGATGATAACTATGTCCAGTTCTGCTACAGAATGGCAAGTGACGATACATGTACTCCTGAGGAAGACTTTACATATACTGTAGCTCTCCCTGCTTTTAACAAGAATTACTTAGTTTTTTGATAGGTTAAACTCTTAATTACTTAGCATTTTTAGTAATTAAGACACCATAAACTTTGCATGATCTTACACTACAGTGATGTTTGTGTGACAACAGTATTGGTAATTATGCTGTTCGCATCACATTTAGTTAAACCCTTTGGCCAAAGTGTAATAAGCCTGCAGCCATGTCACGGCATAACCTGCATAGTGATCATGTTGACACGTTAAGTATTTGGCCATGCTCAGTAGCGCGCGTGTGTAAATCTCTTGAGGTTCACGTCCCCGTCGTTACTCTTTACATAGAGTACCTGTTTGTGTACATCAGTGCATCATGGAGGGGTGTGCAGCCTTGCTTGCTGTCCCTGGGTGAGTGAAAGGCATTTCAGCCTACCACAGCAGGGAAAGTGCAGCCTCACTGGCTGTATAGGTTGTTGTTTGTACAGTACTGAGCTATAGCGGTTTTTAAAGCCTTTTAGAGGTATTGTCCAGTTCTCCTACTGAAGTTCACGGACACTTGCAAACCTGGACACTTTCTGAGTCTTATTGTGATGCATAAAATCTTTTCAGTCCTTGTAATCCCTGACTTTCTGGTTACAGGTTACTGTGACACTTGCCTGATTGCTGCTCTTGACTCCAGTCACAAGAACAAAAAATACCCTTTTCTCTCGACATTTCTATTAAATAAATATCATGATTCTGATTTCCTGGCTTGGTTATTTTCTTTGTTTATTTCTATTTTGCCTCGTGTTTCATTGAAAACAAAAATAAGATTTACTGCTGCAGTTGTGAAGGAAACAGGAGGAGCAGCTGTCAACTGATATTATGGTCACGGGTAACAAAATAAATAGTCTAATGGGCTTATTTGCAACTGAAGTGAATGTATGGGCTGCTTGTTCCTTGGGTGTTATCCAGAACATTGATGCACCTGAGTTTCCCCAGTCTTTGGGGGTCTCTTTCCAGTGCTATACTAAAGCCCCTTCTTGCAGAAAGACCCCTTCCAATGGCAGGGTACAAACTGCGCAAAAAGTGTATTGCCCCGTATTAAATGTTTTATTTGTATGAAATTACTGCAGTAATGAGGATGCAATGTGAGGTATGAATGTTGAGCATGATCAACCGTGTAAAGACACTTGTTTTGTATATCTCAGTACTATTAATTAACAGTGGCTGCAAGCATGTGCATGAATAACAGTGTAGGATTCTGTGCTAGATTTTATTTATTGTAAAGCTTTAACATTCTGGGTAAGCCCCAGAATCCATTAGACCAACGCAAGTGTTAAAGCAAGCAATATGTGTTGCTTTCTTCTGGGTGGACATTACAACGCGTTCACAAAATAAATGTACTGCATTCTGTAGTGATGCGGTTTCTTTAAGTGCCTACTTTCTAAAGCGCCTGTTCCTTGGAAATACAAATCAAATAAGCTTTATTGGCATGACGCAAGAACATTTCTGTATTGCCAAAGCATGTATGATTACACAGTACATGAATAACAGGGTTAGGGTATAATGATTACACAAAAAATACAGTGTTGGTGCTGGGCTGCACATCTGGTGTTTCTTTATGGGTGTAATGACGATGCTTATGAGTGCATTCACACATAATCACCCACAGTCCTGGCTGCAGTAGAAGCACAATGTAGGGTGAGGCAGGTTTGGGGGACCGGTCTGTGATGTGTGTACTTTATCATGAGTACAGTGCTGAGTTTATCACATGTATTTACTCACCGCAATGTTCTGTGTTGCCGGATCTTTAGTTTAGACGAGTGATGAGACATGAGGGTTCTCGCTAGAAGAAATAAGAACTCCGTTGCCATGCTTGCATGAAAGGGCTGTCATTTTGTTAGTGGTATTTAGTATAATTTACCACTGTTTGTGGTAAATTATACTACATTTACAACTTACTTGCTATAACACTAGTTTAGGAGAACTGGAAACCATTTTTAATGCTTGATATTCTCATTAAATAACTTTTTTTGTAATCTGTCTTGTTTTGTCCAATACAGCACCGGGCATTGCACGTGTTGTAATACATCTTATTGGAGCCACACCGGTAAAGAGACCACTTCTCAAACTCTTGTATAGGTGGTCCTCAAACTCGTGTATAGGTGGTCCTCAACATCTATCATTTTGCTTTATGATGAACGGGTTATCTGACGCATCACAATCTGCTGCTCGCTGTCACCATTAACATGGGATTTGCTTTGACGCTTTCACAATCTGACCCAGTTTCCATAATGTTATTCTGGCAGATAATAGCGGACCGCCTATATAACGTTTATAAAGCACTCATGTTGGTGACATCCCCCCCAAAAAATACAATGGCAAAAAAGAGTGTTGTGCTGGACTTGGTCCTATAATGGCTTCCACAGGCCGTATATTAAAATTACAGCTTCCGCCAGTGCTAGCTTTAAAACAATGTCATTTATTTGTGTGTAGTGCTAGTATGTAGAATCTGCAGGCACAATAAATCCTGGCCATACACTGTATCTGGGAGGTAGTGACTGTCCCAAGATCACAAGGATCTGTTGCTTGGTTCCTCCCAGTTATAAAGCTGATGCTATAGCCACTGGCCCACCCCTTGTCCCTTAATAAAATAGAAGAGGAAGCTGTCTTTTTTTTTAATGCAGCTACATCCAAGCGCCTCTGCATGTTGGTTGCACCCTTATTTCATGTATCTATTTGGCAGGGTTGAGATGAGGGCCCAGTCGCTAGCACTCTTCTGCTTGGTCATGGTTCAGACTGTCGTCAGATGGTTCATCAACGGTGATGAGCAGAGGGGACAGCTTGGGCTGCTCCCTTTTCCTCTGTTGCTCTGAGGCCTCTAACTTGCGGTGTACTCTGTGGACGGCTCTGGGGGTGGCTGTGCTCTCCTTCTCGTCCTCTGTTGTCTCCTCTTCCTCAATCCGGCCCACGGAGTCAGGGTCCTGATCGCTAAGGCGGGAGTTGGGGTTGGGGGAGGGGTAACCATCACCTCGGAAGCGGACCAAGTGGTTACCTCGCACCCCACGTCCCATCAAGTTCTTCATGCTGATGGCGGGTGAGGGGGCAGAGGAGAGAAAGCGGCTGAGCATCGGGGTACGAGCCCTGGGGGTGTTGGGGGTGACAGCCACTTGCTGGCACTGCTCTGAATCCCCTACAAAGCTGAAATGTAAAGGAGCTATTTGTTACAAAGTTACATCCCATAATGTTCACTTAATATTTTAGAAATCAGAATGTTCCCAGTCTAGTCAAGTTCTTGACATTGTATCACCATACCAAACACTGCCTGAATCTTGTATGGAGATAGGCTCCAAGGACTTTGGAGTTTAGGTCAACCCCCACCGGAGAAATTAAACCTTCAAGAACCAAAACTGGTGCAATTTTGGTGTTTTGTACCCCGAAAAAATATTTTAATAAAAATGATCAGTGAAACTAAAAGTTATGGTGTATGCTCTCCATGGCAGAAGTCATAGGGCAGCTTCCTTACCGCATATCGAAGGCAGAGCCCATGAATGATGGCTTCAGTGTCTCGGCTGCTGTGGCCAAGGTGTAAGGGGGCATTGCACTCTGCTCGTCCCAGTACTTGTCCTTCCCCAAAATGGGCAGGTTCTGATACATGTCGTCCACAGCCAAGAGGGACACCTGAGGAAAGAAGGCATGGCCCATCGGGCAGTTAGGACAAGAGGCTGAGATTTTAGAGGATGCAGCCCAGGATAACCACTTATTTCTGACCGCCAAAGAGGCTAAGTTCAGTTTTCATTCACATGGACACTTCCTCAGAGGAATCTACAGTACTATGCCCAGAAGGAGTTAACTTTCCAGTCCTTATAGTCCACATCTCTGAAGTTGGACAATCTGGTTGAAGACCAGCTCAAACACTGCGTTCGTGCAAATTAGCCATGTTGCATACTGTATACACAATACGTTTCAATTCCAAAACCCATAGCAGATTCAGTTTTCTTTCTGCAAGCTCCGCAGGTTGATGAGACGTTCCTGAGCGTCACAGCCAGCTCTCACCTGCAGGTTCCGATCTATCAATCTGTTCGTTTCAAAGTCATCATCGTCCTCCCCAAAAGGATTAATGATTTGCTCAGCCACCTGCAATGGAAAGCTGCAGGTAATGGCTACTTCCTCTAACCTTCAGTTTACTTGTGCACTGGTCATTTATATAACATACGCAAAATTCTCTTACTTTACATTTCAGAAAGATAAACAGATTTAACCTTCCAATTATATTATAGATAAGATTAGCTGAAAGTACCCAGTGTTGCTCGGGAATTCTAAGAAATGAAAAAATACTGTGAATTTTAAATATATAATTACATTTTTAGTTTCCTAATGAAACACTTTTTATGTATTTTTATTCTAATACTCTTGGATAAACATTATTGTTGGTTTTACCATCTGGTGCAAAGACATACAAATTTGTTCCCAATCTGGAGCATTTAACATAAAGTTGACCATATGCAAAAGCAGCTCCAGACCAGGCTTCTCTCTTTGCAGCTTGGGTGTCTCGGACAATTGTTTGCCCTTTTTTTTTGGTGGCATTTCAATTTAAAGCAGTCATTTTTTTAAATATATAAATGTACATTTTACTTGATCTTTAATAATGGTTTATTGGTTATTACATAGGTTTTACCACTGAGCTGCTTTGAAGCTTGTTTCTCTCATCATTTCATTGTTAAGTCTATTGCTCTGATCTCGATGAGGTGTGGGCAAGCCAAGTTCAGTGAGATTCCATTCTCTGATGTGATGGGATCATGTCGTATGTCATGTCGTATATGATGTCATGTATAATGACATCAGCAAAGCATGGGGGGGGGGAGTTAAGGTTGTGTGTCACCTTAACTTTGACATTTCCAGACTTTTGAAGGATTTGCTTACAAGCCTTAACTACAGTTTAACAAAAAAAATTCAATTGAATATATATGTACAGTATGTGTATCTGTCTGTGTATAACTTTATATATGTATGGTAATAAAAGAGCCAATGTGTCTCTGTCAGACGCATAGCTCCAAGACCATGAAACCTATATAAATACAATACAATTACAATCCTGCTGAATTTGGTTAAAATCTGCAGTTTTCAAAAGTCCCAATTATATCGAAACATCAACAAAAACCTGCTCCTCGATCTCAGGAGCCGCCATGCAAAATCTTGTTACGATATCTAAAGAGGTGTCCAAATGCTCGATATAACTTAAATATAATATACAACTAACCTTCAGCCAGCCAGAGTAAAAGAAGAACTGCAACAGTGTGAAAACAGGGACGTACATGTCCAAATCCTGTCCAGTGTATCCCTGCTCAGGGTCCAGGAACTGTCGTCCAATCAGGCAGAAAGCAAAGAATGAATACACCGCGATGGTGACCACCTGTGGTGAGGAGAACGCAGGGGGCGGAGACAATCAGTTTGTTCCACATTCCAGGGACTGCGCATGCGGGATTCATTTTTAAAGACGGAGTCCTGCTTAAAAGTGCAAATGTGTGGGTTGCAAATGTTCTCACTACTGTATACAATCTCTCTTGGCCACTTACACATGATGTGATCTTAGATACTTGAATATGACGTGTATATCTCAATGTTCCTTTCCTTGCAAAATGTCTCTTTTTTTAAAATCACTTTAAATGTAACAACAAATAACATATTAGTCATGCTGTTGTAGTGATGGGTGCTCCTAATCTGAGGGAAATATGTTGTAGCAATTATTGCTGTGGTCAGAAATATTAATCAGCCTTTGTTTTCTTTTTTTAAATCACATTGATTGCTGAAAAAAATATTCTGCATTCATATTGTTTAGAAAAACATAGTTATTAGCAGTGTTCGACAAACCTATACATTTGCTCGCCCTGGGCGAGTGGATTTAACCCCCGGGCGAGTAAATATTGGCCCAAGCAGCACACGTTTGGTACTAGGTGGCGAGTAGATTTTTTTGTGTGGCGAGTAGATTTTTTGGTGATTTGTCAACCACTGGTTATTAGATCATTTAACTTCAAAATGAATGCTAATCACATGTAGACTAACCCTGCTAATGTTGTGCCATGTAGAAATATGTATATATTGTTTGTATATAGCCATCAGTGTACACAGCGCTTTACAAAATAAACAGAAATAGGGCATGCATCAGCTGTACTGCACTGACCTGTGTATATACCAGCGGGACACTGATCCAGTCATAATGGAACAGCATGCTGCACTTTGCACGATACTTATTCAGCTCCTGTTTAGAGGAAAACAGAGTGATAAGAAAACCTAGCAGAACTCTGCTAACCCAGTTGTATGCTGGGCGGGGGGGATCCTAAAGGGGGTGTAGTGAAACCTTTTCCACTTTCTACAGAAAGACCTTGCCCCATGTCAAACACTAACTTTACTTCCAGGACACACTCATCTGTTCACCACTTTGGGGACGTGCGCTCATTCACACACTGGGGCTGTGGCTTCGCTGCCACACAGGGTGCGAAAAAAGATCCAAAAACGATAAGAAGTGAAGCCTAGAAAACGTGGAATAACTGATTTGTAAAAGTGTCACGTATCAATAAATCACGGGCCCTATAATCAAATTGTAAAACAATTCTGTTTTACCACTTCTCTTTCAGAAAGCCCTCAGGGCTCAGTTCCCTAAAGCAGCCTTCCCTACATACAGTATAATCATCTCCCTTTAGTTTGACTTGTATGGCCTGGGAACCTTCTTAAGCCATCCCTGGCACAATATTTGGTAGCGATTGCAATGCAATGGAGAATGGCGCACAAATACAGAAAACAAAACCAAAGCAGTGGCAACAGCAGCGTCAAATGAAAAGGAAAACACACGTCCGGTCCCACTTTGGATTTGATTAGTGCGGATTGCTGCAGTAACAAGATGTTGACATTTGAGAGGCAGAAAATGACAATGAGATATTGATGTGCATGAAAGCAGACTTTCTTTTCCTTCGCACGCTTGATAAAAAAAAGCAGGGCAGTGCTGTATGACCATTTACTTATTCCAGCTGCAAACCTCGGGCACACAGTGCAAAAACAGCACCTTATTTATCAACGAAAAGGAATCCCCTTGGAAGCAACTATAGTATTTTGTTTGTTAAATATGGTGCCACTCGGTTGCACGGGTTTTTGTCCCAGTTTGGCTGCTAGGAGGTGCGGGTGAAACAGCTTTCTGCTGAAAAGAAAGGCAGGTTCTGAATCCCACGCTGTGGCGGTGAGCGTGAGATGTTCTGCATATCATCTTACAGAAGCAGAACTCCAGCGTTAGGCCTGGTCCCCGCTGTGGCGGACGCTGCAGGGACGAGAGCCCTCCCCTCAATGGCGCCAGGCCCGCTGCGAGGGGGGGGCCGCAGCGCTGTGGCGAGAGTTGCTCCTGCTCTCAATAGAATTGAGAACAGGGCTCGTGACGGAGCGCTAAGCCACGCCCCCGGCAGTTCAGCCAATGAGGGCGAACCTGCCGGGTGACGTCATGGCCGCGTCCTCGTCACTCCCCCGCTACGCCCCCCCGGTTTCTCTTCCTGCAGCTCACTGCAGACCAGGGAATCGGCTGCACGCGCCGCCAGTCTCGCGGGCGCGCGTGCAGCGGAGGTACTGGGGTCTCGCAGGAAGAGAGACCGGGGGGGAGTGGCGGGGGAGTGATGGGGGCGCGGCCATGATGTCACCCGGCAGGTTCTCCCTCATTGGGCGGGCGCTGCAGTAGCCAGCGGGGACCAGGCCTTAGAATGTCCCTCTCATGTAATAACAGACGTCATCACGCTGGGATTCTGCTACATGTCTATGCACAGACCCGTACGCAACCTACGTCGATAAGAAGTTTCAGGGCCACGTCATCTCGCACACGCCCGTCTCTCCGCGCCTGTGCTGCCAGGTTGGTGAACCACACGCAGGGGATCCAGTACTTGTTGAAGTCCGAAGCGAGAGACTCGTACTTCTTCAGCTCCTCGCGGGTCATGAACCCTGCACCAGAAGCCAGAAACACAGGGAAGAGTCCAGGTGAACGAGGAGTTCCTCAGAACTGGAGTAGCTCACTGTTGCATGTCTTCACTATCTATTTTAAATCTCTACCCCCATTACGTAAACAAAAAAAAAACTATATGTAACCATATATCAAATGATGTCAGTGTGACCCATTTAGCATGTACTGATTATGTATTTGATGTCCGGCACCTAGTTATAAACCAGCTATAGCTATTGAACTTCTTTTTTCCATGTGTGTGTCGAGCTTCACTGCCTGTCTCCCATTGGTTGAAGCTCGGAACATTCAGCTAATTACTAGCAACTTGAAGATCAATGACTGACTTCATAAGTGGTCAGCGTGTTCTAGGCGTGTTATCGTCAGATGTAGAAGCACATGCACACCGCTGGTAGGTGCTGGAGGGGGGTACTTATCTGCCGGTGCGCTGTATCCAGGGAGGTCCAGACATCCCAGAGGTAGTCGAGCAAAGGAATGGAAGCAGGCACACGGTCTTACTAAAGGTGCAGATTATTGTGCCACCAAAGGTCCAACGTTTCGGCAAATAGATTGCCTTTATCAAGGAGAGGGCTGCACCTTTAGAAAGACAGTGAGCCTGCTTCCATTCCTTTGCTAGGTGTGTTATCACCACTTCTGTTTTATTTATATGTAGGGGTATCAAAATAAATCCAGAAATACAAGTGTTTTATTGATCAAATGTTATTTGCGAATAATAAATTGCAGATGTAAAGGGGCTCACTGGCGTGTAAGTTCCCGTATCTCACAGTGGCTGAGGAACTAGAGAGTACGTACTTTCACATGCCTGATGTCTGTAGAAACATAGATAAAGATTTTTATTGCCTGAATTATGTTCAAGAAATTTCTGAGAACTAATCGGTGTGACATTGTTTCTGGAGTTCGGCAGAAACCCCTATCACAGAGGTGACCAAGTCCAGTCCTCAAGGGCCACCAACAGGTCAGGTTTTCAGGATATCCCTGCTTTAGCACAGGTGGCTCAGTCAAAGATTGAGCCACTGATTGAGCCATCTCTGCTGAAACAAGGACTGATTGAGCCACCTGTGCTGAAGCAGGGGCTGATTGAGCCACTTGTGCTGGAGCAGGGATATCCTTAAAACCTAACCTGTTGGTGGCCATTAAGGATGGGAGTCGGCCACCCCAGCGGTAGCGTGTTGCTCCTAGCAGGTTACATTTGAAGGGCAATGAAACACCTGTCTCTAACACTACTGCACCTGCTTCCACTATGTGATCCATAGTTGGGAACCGCTTCAGCACGCGGGTGCTGACGGACCTTAGGATGAGTACTGATGACAGGTTAGCGTAACGGATCAGTGTGCGCCGGAGCATACGGCCTCTCTCATCCCCACCATGGACATTGCTGGACACCACACACATCAGCTGGTCAGGTAGAGGGATGTTGGTGTACTGAGCCCACCAACGGTTCACAATGAGAGTGACGTAGAAACCTGCGGGTGGAGCACAACGTGTCACAAGCAGCGTCATATACTAGGGTATAGATCAGGGGCGGCCAACTCCAGTCCTCAAGAGCCCCCAACAGGTCAGGTTTTAAGGATATCCCTGCTTCAGCACGGGTGGCTCAATCAATTGCTGTAAATGACATTGAGCCATCTATGCTGAAGCAGAGACTGATTGAGCCACCTGTGCTGAAGCAGGTATATCCTGAAAAGCTGAGCTGGTGGTGGCCCTTGAGGACTGGAGTTGGCCTCCTCTGATATAGATCATTATCCCAGTAGTGCCAGACATGCTCTATTGGCACAACCCCAGCGAGCTCTTTTTTGGGAACCCCTGAGGCCCCCACAAAATATATATGTATATAAGTGTAAAAAAGGAGAGCTATTGAGCGTGGCATATGTATACAACAGACGACAGAGAAGCCCAATGCTACATCCAACATGACAGAAATACACAGTAAAATACTTATATATTCTCTTGAAAAAGGGTCATTTAGTTTAACCCTTTGGCCAAAAAGCGTTGTAAGCTTGCGAGCCACGACAAGGCAGACACCTGTTCGCAAGTCCTAACACTACTAAATAAAATACTAATATACCTCTATTAGGACTAAAATTCTCATTTACCTCTATTAGGAGGGAGAAAGACCACATTGGATCTGTATCCAGTAGAATGAAAGGACCTACTCACTTGGGAAGTAGGGAGGGGTGGGCTTAAAACCTGGGAAGGGGAGCCACCAACCCCCAACAGCTGAGACAGCTGAATTAAATTAACAAAACACACAAAACCCCAGCGAGCTCTTTTTGGGAACCCCTGAGGCCCCCACAAAATATATATGTATATAAGTGTAAAAAAGGAGAGCTACTGAGCGTGGCATATGTATACAACAGACGACAGACGACAGAGAAGCCCAATGCATTTGCCACGCTCAATAGCTTTCTCCCTCCTAATAGAGGTAAATGAGAATTTTAATCCTAATAGAGGTATATTAGTATTTTATCTGGTAGTGTTAGGACTTGCGAACGGGTGTCTGCCTTGTCGTGGCTCACAGGCTTACAACGCTTTGGCCAAAGGGTTAAACTAAATAACCCTTTTTCAAGAGAATATATAAGTATTTTACTGTGTATTTTTGTCATTTTTAATGTAGCACTGGGCTTCTCTGTCGTCTGTTATATGCTCTATTGGCACACCTGAGAACATCTCTCTTTTTTGACTTATGTAGAACTTTACATATGGTTTGATGGACTTTTTTTTTAATCATTTTGGCAGCAATTGCAATAAATAAGAATTTCTGTTTTACTGGCTTAGCCTGTCCAATTTGGCAGTACTGCACGTGCTGAAATTCTCTTATTAGTGTTGTTTGCAATCCACATTGCCACTTATTGACACGGCATCAGAAAGTGTGAGCAGGTAAAGTTGCACTGTATATTCACTGCAAAAGCCTCATTTTCAGAGCTGTAAAATATCCTTCAGTCTCGATCGATTACCCCAGCATAACAGTACTCAGCATTCTGGTCTTAGCACATAAAAAGAAACGTTTATTTTGAAAATAAATACATAGAAAAATAGTACAAAATGGCAGTGACGTTCAAATAAGTCATAATATCCTCAAAGATGGTCGCATAATATTCTGTCCCTGAGTGGAATACTTGTATTCGATCTTAGTATAATTATGTTAAACCTGATTCCTTCATCTCAGTGTAATCCCTTTAACAACCTTCTGGTGTAATCCGTCTGTGTTCCACTAGCTACTCCCTGCTGGATATTTATCCAGATAATAACCCTTAGTCAGCCCTTCCTTCCATTAATTCTATTACCAGATAAGGTCCTACAGCTTGAAACTGATGTCATATCTGATAAGGAACTGCCCACACTCCATACAAGAGAATAACCAAATATGGCACGTCTTCTGGAAAGATCTCAGAACTTCTTATTGATCCAACCTAATGCTATAGTTTCTTAAAATTGCATCAGCTCTAACCACAGTTGTCTATTGTCCCTCAAATGTCACCCGCAGGGCCTCCCTCGTTCAGAAAACCAGCATTTCACCAGTAACTGTCTGCCTCTCACTTTGCTTTTCCCCAGACATCTCAAGACAGCTGTATAACCTTCCTATTATAACTCCAAATACTTCCTAATGTGACTGAATCAATAAAAGATATTAATTAACCACCATTACATATCCCATAATATCATATGTGCGATATAATATGTATTAAAGGAAGAACAGTTGCAAATCAGACAATATCATACCGTATGCTTGGCATTTTGTCTTCATACCAGATTACTGAATTTCTTACAGGAGTATGGCTAAATGTGACCACTTTTCAGGCCCACCCAGCAGATAATAATGTATTAAACGCAGGGGGATTTACCCAGCACAAATGTAATGGGGATCAGGTCCGTGTAACGGTTACAGTGCAGAGTCACTTTCTCAAACAGCCGCTTCTGCTCCTCTTTTAGCAGGCACCTGTAAGCATGAATATCATTTCATTAATAGGTATAGCCACGGAGATGTGAGTGGGGCAGTGGAACGGTGTGAATGTTACATGAGACACAGGTTCATCAAGCGCTGGTACGGGTTAGGCTTTGTCCCCGCGGGCGCTGAGCGCGCTCATGCTTGGAGAGCTCTCCAAGCATGAGCGCCGGGTGTGCTTTAAATTTTCGCAAGCGCTCGCTAGAGAGGGGGAGGGGCGCAAGGGACGCTGCAGGGGAAGCTGAGCGGGCTAGGAAGTTTAAAAATGTGTTTAAGCGCCGAGCGCCGGTGAGCGTCCGCGCATACGCGTGCACATCTCGTGAGCGGAGATTTGCATATATATGTATATATATATATATATATATACAAGTCACCTCGCCAAGCGCCGCCCGCTCAGCGAGCTCAGCGCTAGCGGGGACCCAGCCTTAGCCATCCCGATCCGGCGTTAACTCCCATTTACTTCAAAAGTAGTTAACGCCGAATCGGCTGCACTGGCCTGTAGCAGCGCTTCGGTGAGTCTGCCCCTCAGTGAGTTAGACCAGGGGCGTACAAAGTGGGGAGCACGCAACACTTACAGAGGCCCTGTGCTCTCCCCACAACATTTAAATGAAATGCCAGGGGAGCGCGTAAGGCCTCTGTAAGTCATTTACCTTGTCTCCGGCGTAGGTTTGCGCCCCCCTGAGTAAGACTAAAGCAAAGGCAAGGGTACACATGAAACATCTGGGTCCATATTTACTAAGCGGTGCTATTTCATAAGATACTTTCCAGCTCTGGATTACACCCTGTGGCCTATTATCTTCAATAAACTTAAGGTTTCTTCCGGGGGCAGCGGCCGTCACATGGAATAGCACGTCCTGTAGCACATATGGACCTTAGTTGGGACTGCTGGAGAAGGCATTGTATGGTGTATTGAGAAGGTTTCCCAAAGAAGATACTACAGTGTCTCTTAAAAGAAAGTAGTGATACTGTGTCCAAGTAAAAAATAAGGGTATTAACATTGGGGCGAAGCTCCTGTATCCATATTGTGGAAAGATTGTTACAATATTTATGCTACAAAAACAGAAAAGGGGGAGAGTCTTTCTGAGAAAGTGGAACTGTATATTTCTAAGTAAAAACATAGTGGTACTCTTGCTTTATAAATAGCCAAGGGTAGTATTCAGTACCCACTAATACTGGGGTAACCAACTCCCGTCCTCAAGGGCCACCAACTGGTCAGGTTTCCAGGATATCCCTGCTTCAGCACAGGTGGCTCAATAAAAATGAATGAGCCACTGATTGAACTACCTGTGCTGAAGCAGGGATATCCTGAAAACCTGACCTGTTGGTTACCTTTGAGGACTGGAGTTGTCCACCCCTGCAATAGTACTATGCAGTTAAAAGTGTATAAAAAAAGAATAAAGATCATTGGGGCCTTATTGACTAAACGGCGACTCCAGTTGAGTACTGCACGGCTTGTTAAATGCACATATTTCCCCTGAAGGGAGATTACCATACCCAGGAAGAGGAATAAATGCAGGGATGAAACACTATCAGCTGGCCGATGTGCTCGGCATTTGCGAAAGGTCACGTGAGACGGTGCAGCTCACCTGTAGGTCACGCTCAGCATGGCGTACAGAGACACGAAGGCGATGAACTCCATGTACAGCAATTTATAGATGCTCCCTTTCCATCGGAAGAGCAGCTTGGAGAACCCCCCAAATCGGGCATTGGCCACTTTCAGGGTGTAGGAGATGGTCATTATGACTCCTGACATGGACAGAACCAGAACAACAGGACATGTAACTATCTCACCCCATGGTGCACTACAGGAGTTTGGTTGTCGTTACATGGACCATGAAATATCAACCAATCCCAACAGCCTTATACAAGGACATCAACCTCTCTACATCACATGCAGAGTGCTGAGTATACTTAATATTATGACTATGGTTACTTGTTTGGAAACCATCGACATATTCCTCAGCACATTGTAATAGAAAGTAAAAGCAGCACGTTTATTTTCATTAAACATTAACGGTTCCTTCAGACGCGCACAATGTATTTGCCAACAACCTGTCACATTAAAACGTTCAACGTATTGGGCTAGATTCACTAGAAGTCGATATAACTGCGCAAAAATGTGGCGTTACTAAGAAATAAGATCGCGCTGATATTACTTAGACTGACCACCGTATTTACTAAGAATGATTTATCCATAAATTGGTCGAGATATTAAGTTGGCGCTGCACAGCCCTAGCGATACAAATATGCCATAACTTATAGAAATCAGCATTATTACGCACTGCTGATGCAATTATTAAGGGGTTGGGAGATATCACACTTTTCCTCCCAAGGGGTATGTAATAGGATGTCATACAAAAACCCAATGGCTGACAATCCTTTAACCCCTATCATTCCTGAGAATAGCAATGCATTGCTAAGGTAAGGAATGCCTTCAGGTACCAAATGGGCGAATATATAACATACAACCTACCAATAAACACAAAACCTTAGCATCCATATGGGGATAAATTGAACATTTAGAAACCCAAGTGGGTTGACCATGTTTATCTGGCGAAGGACTAAGGGTTTAATATATTCATATGTTCTACAATGTTAATATGATGTATTTGTATCACAATTGTAGGTTGGCTGGTCTTATATTTCCTATGGATATAGTGGCCAGTATATACATAGGTCCAATTGGCCTAACACCAGCCTGGGGTAGATGATAAAAACCGGCAATATTTTTTGGGGGACAGATCGATGTCTGCAGGTCTCAGAGTTTAGTGAATGTCGTGTGAAAAAAAGTCATTTAGCGTGTATTACTCACTTGCACACCCAGCATTAAAGATAACACTGACATATTGCCACAGTATAAAGCTTTCCTCGCTGGTGATATGATTTTGCTGAATAGGCCGAGTGTTAAACAACGATAACGCGTATTTGTTCATATATCGACATATAGTGAATCCAGGCCCTCGAAGGGTTATTTACCAGTCTGCAAAACTGGGACAAAATCAGTGCGCTAGAGTTATTAAAGGACAAATGCCGCTCGCTTTCAGTAAGATTCATTTTCATTGATAAATCTGGTCCTGTTTTTTTGCTCGTTTTGGCCACGTTTTGCAACTGGGAGACGTTACTAAGTTGACCCCGTAAATAGATGAAGGGAGTTGGTAATGCAGTTTAGTTAACAGGGTTCAACAGGAAAATACTTTTTGCCTACCTGTATGAGATGTTATGGGGACAGGCAAAGGGTTACATTGTGACACGAACAATTCAATAGCTGATTCCATGTGAAAATTATCAACAAGCAGAGGGCCCGGGAGCCAAACAGAGGCAGCGGACATTATGACACCATACAAAGCTCTCTGTCCCTCTCTTGATTGCGATGGGTCACAGATAATTTCGCCCTTGAGGAAATATGATGGTATATTGTTGATGGGGGAGATGGTGAATGGGGAGTCTTATGCCAGATTCTGTTAGGAGGCTGTGTGGTGAGAGCCTTGATGTTAATCTTTGAAAATGCTATTATCTGTTTTTTTTTTAAATTATTATTATTATTTGTGTTAATGTGTTGAATTTTTAAATTATAAGTATGATGAGCAATACCAAAAATTATTTTGTGTGAAAGTATATTTTCTGTGTTTCTTATTGTGTGTTTTCTGTATTGTAGTGTTGTAATGTTGTTGTTTGATGCTGATAAACCCAATAAAAAAAACTATAAAAAAAAAAACCGAAGCTCTCTCGTCCCTAAAACTGAAAGGAAGGATCTTCTTTCTCTATCTATAGTGATAAGTTGGGCATTCAGGAGTAGGGTTATTAACTGCCGATATCACTCAGATATTAGGCTTATGCTCAGGGTACCGGCCTCTTTTTAAAAATGAAATTATCTAAAAGTGGACAATCTGCAAAATAAATATAGCACTTTTCTTTGATTGCACAAACTATAAAATTAACATAATGTTTTCCCACAAAAGGGGGCATTTTAGAGGGATTGGGACTCCACACTAACTACATCACACATGCACATGCGCACACATGCACACGTGCGCACATACACAGGCGCACACATGTACACACGCACACGCGCAGACACACATGCACACACATGCACACACATGCACACACATGCACACACATGCACACACATGCAAAGGCAGCCTTATATTAAGAGGCTCTTACCTGTGTCTGTAGGGAACAACCTAGGGAAAAAGAACCAGCCCACTGGGTGCCATCAGCTTTATATATTATAGACGGGGCTGTGTGCACCTCTGATTTACTGCCCATCATCAAGAAAGCAAATAAATCCTTGCGCACAAACACACACACATTTTTCACACACACACATTTTTCACACACACACACACACACACACACACACACACACACACACACACACACACACACACACACACACACACACACACACACACACACACACACACACACACACACACACACACACACACACACACACACACACACACACACACACACACACACACACACACACACACACACACACTATTTTGGGATGGTCTGGTCTCGGGGTGTGCACTTCCAGCATATGAGGCCATATACTCCTATTCAAAGTAATAGTGGAGAAGCATTAGGGATTAGCTCATATTTCTGTACTCTGGTAAGTGACCAGAATAGAGCCTAATTCACACTGGAGTTAGTTCCCATCACCATATTTACCAGTGTGGCAGCAATGGGATTGTATCTGATAAATCTGGTGCTGTTTTTTTTGCACTAGTACAACAAATGTTGATGACATCATCTTCTTTCCTTTATGTCCCATTTAATGAGTTTCCATCTTATTTCCCGTTACTAACATTAACATTACGTAGATTCATAGATGTTACCAAACTTGTCAGTGACAAAAGGGGCATTAAAAAGTGGCAGCCCTGTACTTTACCCCGCCAGGCCTGGGAGGCGGTGCAATGCATTGCAGAGAGCTTAAAGCAGAGTCTGAGACTGTCATGGTACAACTGAGAAAAACATTGATGAGACCTGATATGAATTGAGCCATAAGGTTCCTTCCAGCAGCAGAAAGTGTTTAATGGCATAGCATCGCTTAGTAAATATGGGCCAAAATCTTTCCTCTCATTGGCCTTGAGTTACCTGCAGCAGCTGAACAGAGCACTAGCTCTCTGCTACATGGCACTATGTTTAGTGTCACTTTGGAGCATTTTGTGAGGGTGACCCAAGTGCAAAATATACTATAAATAAATAAATAAATAGGGTAAGACAACGAACCACTTTACAGAAGTTTGACACTCCCACCCCCAACACGACCCCCCCCTCACCCTGCGCTGCTCCGCCATCACCTACCGCCACGCGCAGCCAAATGTCACCAACCCCCAACATGCCAGCGAGGGGGAGAGCAGAGCAGTGGCGGTCTTAGCGCGGCTGACTGTCCCCTGGGGAGGCCGTTGGGGGGACACTTCACCGCCTTTCCTCCCCCCAACCCCCCTCCTCTCCCCACCGGCACTCACCTCCAAACTTGCGCCTCTTACTCCTGTGTCTCTGTGTGTGTGACACTGTGTGTGTCTCAGTGTGTGTGTGTGTTTGTGTGTGTGTCTCACTGTGTGTGTGACACTGTGTGTGTGTGTGTGACACTATGTGTGTGACACTGTGTGTGTGTGTGTGACAGTGTGTGTGTGACAGTGTGTGTGTGGCACTGTGTGTGTGTGTGTGTGTGTGAGACACTATGTGTGTGACACTGTGTGTGTGCGTGACACTGTGTGTGTGTGTGTGTGCATGACACTGTGTGTGTGTGACACTATGTGTGTGACACTGTGTGTGTGTGACAGTGTGTGTGTGTGACAGTGTGTGTGTGGCACTGTGTGTGTGTGTGACACTATGTGTGTGACACTGTGTGTGTGTGTGTGTGTGACACTGTGTGTGTGTGTGACAGTGTGTGTGTGTGCGTGACAGTGTGTGTGTGACACTGTGTGTGTGTGTGTGTGTGTGACAGTGTGTGACAGTGTGTGTGTGTGTGTGACACTGTGTGTGTGTGTTTGACAGTGTGTGTGTGTGTGACACTGTGTGTGTGTGCGTGACAGTGTGTGTGCGTGACAGTGTGTGTTTGTGACACTGTGTGTGTGTGTGTGTGTGTGACACTGTGTGTGTGTGTGTGTGTGAATGGCAGACAGTCTGTGTGATGGGGGCCGGGGGGACATGCAGGGGTGGGGGGGGGCACTAATGTGAGGTGCATGGGAGGGTACAGTGATGTCACGTGCAAGGGGGGAGACTCATGTGAGGTGCAGGGGGGGAGAGTCAGGTGATGTGCAAGGGGGGGAGTGTGGAGGGGGGGGGGGAGTGATGTGGGGGGCAGGGAGGGGAGACCAGAGCTGTGAAGGAGGGAGGAGGGCGGAGCTGGGAAGGGGAACGGAGTTGTGAACGTGGGGGCCAGCCAGCTGTGAAGGGGGGTACATCCCGGGCAACGCCGGGTCTCTCAGTTAGTGTATCTATATATGTGTGTGTGTGAGGTTATACAGTACTGCATCCGGAGCGAAGATTAATTGCATGTCTAGTTTAGTTCTCTTTTCCCACCAGTAACTGGGCTATATTTAAGGTTCAGCAAATAGTTGTTATTTACAGCCTACAATGCTGTCAGGCCTTCCTTATCTGAGCAGTAAAAGTTCCTCTTGTGTTGCTTCCTGGGAGACAGAGGACAGAGCAGGAGGAAGTTGGATGTGTGACATGCTTCCTCTTTCTAAAAATCCGCAATGCATGGCTGACCTCTCACACACGACTTCATGGCCCTGCAGGGTCACCTCAGCGCGGAATCCCGGGAGCACTCACTGCATACGTTATATATACCCGGCGGTTCTTTCTATAGGTACCACTGCTTCTGTTTCCCAAAGGCAGCCCTGCTGCTGTCCTTTCTGTGCAGCTGAATATCCAAGTAACACAGAAGGAAGTGGGCACTTTGGGTTTTACTTCAATTTTATTCTGTCATAATGATGATGGTAACCCGATGTTTCATCTGTTTTAAGGGAGGTGAGTAGACATTTGGGCAGAGCACTGGTTTAAGGAACAGTGATGAAATGATATCACTGGGTAAGAAAAGTATAAGTGTATTAATGGAAACCAGAGAGTCCTTCAGCGCTGAACTGCGCGACATCCGCTCTAGAGACCCCTGTATTCTCAAGATATTTACTGGTGAAGTTACCAGGTATAAAACTCCCTCCAGGGGAAACAAAATGGCTATTGAATCTTGGTCCCATAAAAAGCTGCAACACCATAGATTGCAGCTTCCTATTGGATGGCCATTTAAATCCCTTTTAAAACCAGGAAGTTTCACCAGTAAGTATCTCGGGGACGGGGATGTCTGAAAATAGTGCGGTTCAGCGCCACGGCGAACCCCCAGATCCAATCATGTTAAAAAAAAGAGGTTATTTAGGGGGAGTTGCGGCTTTAAGGCGGTGTATTGTAATCATGTACACATGTATTCAAGGTTAATACAAGGATGTTTTTATCACAAGAACAGTATAAATGACATGGGGTCATAGCATGAGAATAGAGGGAAGGAGATTTCACCAGCACCAAAGGAAAGGGGTCTGTATGGTAAGGACAGTTAAAGCAGCAGTCCAAGCTGCCGTTAAAAAAGTTCCCTTTAATATGTGCACCAATACAATCCACACAATAAGTAATGAGCTAACTTGCACATCGATCCGTTCTCCTGGGATTGATCGGTGAAGATTCAGCTCAGAGGTTCACTAAATGGCCGTCAGTGCAGCAGAAGAGGACCAAAGATGTAAAATTCTGTGGGGAAGATCATGTGACCAGTCAGTCGCTAGATACAATTGGTGCACTGCTAGAGAGAGGGCAGGAGCTCAACAAGGGGTGTGCCAGAGCCTGTTTCAGAAGACGAAGGGGATGTGACATTGTAAATGGTTGCTATAGAAACAACAAATTATTGTTACATTATAGTACATTAAAAAAAATGTTTTACAGTGGGTTTAAAAAAAATGCTACAAGTATTTTCTCATAGCACAGAACTGATTTATTAAAAACACACGTAGGATATTGCTTGGTCTGCAGCTTTAAAATGTGGAATTTACTACGGATGGACACTGCGATTGCAGATACAATAAATATCTTTAAAAAAAGGCTAGAAATCTTTTTAGAAAATATTGATATTCAAAGATGTACCAAATAAGTAAAACATAGGAAGAAAATGATTTTTCCGTATGAGACATAATTGGCAAATCCTTTACTTGTTTGTTTTTTTTTTTTTTTATCCCTCTGGATCAACAGAACTATAAATATAGAATGAGTATCTGGCCCAGTTCAAATTTCAGAAAGGTTGTATATATGTCTTTCTTCATCCTAAACCACGCTGTAACAAGTAAAAATGTGGCATGACCATACAATATCGCTATCATGATACTGCCCCCAGCCATACCCCCTGCAACCCTGCACCTGCAAGGTACAGCACTTGCCACAAGGTGGCAGCCTAACATAACCCTGTGTAAAGAATGTGTCAATTTTTAGGCTTCAATTGTTTAGAAGTTTATTATTATTAATTATTATTATTATACTTTATTTGTAAAGCACCAACATATTCTGCAGCTCGGTACAGTTGGGGGGATACAGGGTGACCTCAATTACATAAACAGACTGACAGACAAGCGCAAACAGATACAGGAGGTGATGAGGGCCCTGCTCCTGAGAGCTTACACTCTAGAGCAGGCCTGCACAACTCCAGTCCTCGAGGGCCGCAAAACAGGCCAGGTTTTCAGGATATCCCTACTTCAGCACAGCTGGCTCAATTAGTGGCTCAGGTATACTGAGCCACTAATTGAGCCAGCTGTGCTGAAGTAGGGATATCCTGAAAACCTGGCCTGTTTATGGCACTCGAGGACTGGAGTTGTGCAGGCCTGCTCTAGAGGGATGCAGCTGCACTGCTGGAACTATTAAGGTTTGGGGGTGTGGATGTTAGGGGGCGTTAGTTAGCATGGAGTTTTGTCCATCTGCAGCAGTTTAGCATGTGGACAGAGGGCTCTGGGTAGTGTGGTGTGGGGTGATGTTGGGTGGGGTGGGGTAGGGTGATGCTGGGTGGGGTAGGGTGATGCTGGGTGGGGTGGGTTAATATAGTCTCACTGCTACAAAGCTGATGCAAAAAAAAGAAACAGCAGCACATTTTTAGAACAAAGTTATCCTATTGGATTTTAAATCTGATGCTATTATTCTGCAGCATGAGAGACTTTGATAAATAGACCTGTTTACGCTGCAATTCCCCGTGTTCGATTCAACGTCCCAAAAGAGTTGACGGTCAGTATCAATTGCCTCACAGGACTCAGACGTTAGGTGCCACAGAGACTGACATTGGGTTGCAGAGCAGTAGCAGAATGATGTGAGTGGCCTGAGTGGCAGCAAAGAGGTTTCCACGAAGTCACAATGATCTCTTTCGAATGTATTTTTTCTGAGCCCAGAAATTCCCTCATTTGAGACCCTGAGAGTTGTGGTAATTCTGTGTATAAATGGGAGGACTGTCACTACGTCTGTGTGCAGCTTCTGTATACCCGCGTGCACCTATCCTGTGTCTAGATGGAAGGTTCTTTTGTTTAACAATGTCTATTTGGCACCTTTTGCTTGAATTCAAGTTTCTGGGAACAAGGAGGTCTTGTTTGGGTTATATGGGGGTGTGCTCTCCCCGCCGCGCTCCTCAGCTGCTCTGAATGTGATGCTTTGAGAGCGGTTTGTATGAAACAGGAGCTGTTTCTCTCTTCTGATACCAGATGCTCACACACCTGCACTCCAGCTCCACATGGCATGTCCCTCTTAGGCAAAGATCCACAGTCTGTGGACCACAAAGCTCCATTAACTCAGGGTTAATGATGTACTGTTATCAAAATCCATAAGACATTATCTTCCCTGAGGTTAACAGCAATCCACAAAGTAATTTATCTGCAAAAACAATGGCTGTACGTTATCTCATTAGCATAGGTTTAACATTGTGTGACGTTAGCACTAACTTGTGTTAAGCATGTCATACGTAAAGTTGGCATTAGCTCTCTCCAGACACCAAAATATAGGTTGTTATGGTGCAATGTTCTGTTTTGCTACCATCCCAAATGCAAGATCTATCTATCTATCTATCTATCTATCTATCTATCTATCTATCTATCTATCTATCCTGCGAGACACCTGGGCTCAAAAGGATCACACCTGAGATACCCGCCGTTCATCTTCTCTGTACCTGGAACTCCCACAGTAGTTAGCAGGCTGATAGTATTACTGCTTTCTATTCCAATCATGTTTGAATACAGTAAGGAAGTTAGGATAGACATACAGCTAAATACTAAAGGGAGTCGAGGATCAAATAGGGTCTGAGGTTTTACAGCAGATAGGGAAATTGTCCGACACGGTGGGTCAGGAGGTTCTTATCTGTCATCAAATTCTATGTTTCTAATCGTTTCCAATTCCATCTGCAGCAGTGGAAATTAGCTAAACATTTAGATTTTTTGTTCCTTGCTGTCACTGCATTGTACAACACATTGTACATAGTGTGTTTAGGCAAGTCTCTACCCTAGAGAGCTTACAATCTAATCTTGGGGCCTCAGGTACTAGCAGATAAAGAGAGTTACTGATAGGTCATAAGGATCCAACCCTGGGATTTGCACAAAGTTTAGTATTATATTGAGGCACAGCTCTTTGTTTGGTCCATTAACATTTATCACAATCCTACCAGAAATCGAAACTTCTCCAGAATCGGGACATGCACTGATACCTCCCTGTACATCAGGGCCCTTCAGCTTGCGATCTGCCAGCCAAATTGGCCCAGGAGGACCCTAGAGTGGTCCTGGGACTATCTGCTCGTCTAATTTCACTGCAGTTGCTCAAAAATCTACATGCCTCCTTCCCACTGAAACTCACTTCTAAGCTTGGTTAATACAAATACTAATGTAATAGATGCTTGCAAAATGTAAGTATAATATTTTGAAGTCTTCTTAAATATCTCCTAAACTACAATATTCTTGTGGGCCTCCTAATGCTATTTCGTACAATCTGGCATCTTTGGAAAACTAATTGAAGAGCGTTGCTCTAAATTGAGCAAACGTTCACTTATTGGCCAGTATTTCTATACATAGAAACATAGAATTGGACGGCAGATAAGAACCTCCTGACCCCCCGCGTCTACCCATGTTCCCATCTGCTGTAAAACCTCAGATCCTATTTGATCTTTTGCTTGCTTTCATATTTAGGATTTAGCCTTATGTCTACACCAAGCATGTTTCAATTTCCTTACTATATTAGCCCCTACCACCTCGGCTGGGAGGCAATTCCATGAATCCACCACCATTTCTGTGAAGAACGTCCTCACATTTCCCCTTAGTCCACCACCCACCAGCTTCAGATCAGGACCTCTTGTTCGCACACTTCACTTTCTCCGAAATATACTTCCCTCCCTGTACTGTACTTTGTTGAAATGCATTGTTATATCCCCCTCTCCGTTCTATCCACTAAGTGTACATATTAGGGTCCTTTAGCCTTTCCTAATACACGTTTTGCGGTTTGTAGATGTCTCCTTAGAGATGGTTATCGAGTGTCCATCATGCATCTTAACACAAAAACATTTTAGCTCATTCAGGGAGCCAGCAAAGTACTGCAGGAACCCCAACACTAAACAGGTTAGTGAAGTCTAGTGATGGAGAACTTCCACTTGCAATTGACCTGGACCAGTTGGAATCTTGACGCAGCTCTCGGTTCACCAGTCTCCCTTCCAGGATAGAAGGGGTTAGAGGAACGTGTAGACTCACAGTTGCCGGAAAGCTCAGGGAAAAAGGAAGCGGCTACACCCACCATCAAAATGAGCCCCGGTGTTTGTGAGCGGAGGGTCCAGCCCTGAAAAACTATTTCCCCTGGCAGGAATCCAAGGATGAAAACAATGACGAGCATCAAAAACTAATTATGGCAGAGCTTTGTATGACGGGACTGTTAACCTCTTCATGGTTGGAAGCGGTATACGCTTTGATAGAAGTCAAAATATGTATAGAATTATAATAGATGATGATAAGTTGTATGTGTTCCTGATGTCTAGGTGTGGAGATATGTGACCCTAATGTAGGGATGGGATAAAAGGTATGTGTTTCTGGTACCTCTGTGGGAGGAGATAAGAGGTTTCCTGGGTGTGATTATTATTTTGCACAGCAGATATAAGTTGCAGAAAGTATATAATTCCACCTCTTCAACCTTTGGGTTTTTGTGTCTCTGGTAGATGAATACTAAGTGCAAAACCAAGGTACTGACAAAACAACAAGGTTTTTATTTGATTTTCCCTTTGTGCAGTGGTTAAAAAAAACAGGTATAAAAACATTCTAGTGCTGCTTGTACATCTCAAAAAAGGTTGGCTGAATATATTCATATACAGAAAATGAGTAATACTGTACTAACAAATATCAGCTTGTGACAACTTCCTGTGCTCTTTAATGTAACAAGGGACAGACACCATGTCATCTTGCACGGTAACAACGGGGGTGAGAGGAATACATTGTATATAATAGGTCTCCATGAACAGTTCAAGTGTGATGGTACTCACCGGTACTCACCGGTACTCACCGGTACTCACCGGTACTCACCGGTATTCACTGGTACTGACGGAGTAACCTCTTTTATTATTTCCAATCCAAAACTCCAGTTCTTGTTCACATAAAAGAAGATCTATTTGAAAAGGTCTCTCTAGCTTTATACTCTTTAATTATGGCTAAAAAAAAAAAAAGATGCATGCGCTGAGCACACGCATTTTAAGTGAAACTTCCTTGTCTTTGGTCACTGTTTTGTCACAGATATTGTATTTGTGATGGTGATATTTTTAATTAAAATTCAAAACAAAGTGTCAGTGGCAAAACGCAAAAACGTTTGACTTAGGGCTGGGACCCGCTGCGCCCGGCAGCGCGGGCGGCTGCACGGGCGTTCCCCACCAGCAGGGGAATCCTCCCGAGCCGGTCCCGGTCCCCCCTGGCTGCACAGCTTACTACACGCTGTGACGCGTCAGCCGCTAGCGGATACAAGAGAATTGTGATCCCTAGCTTCGACGCGTCACGTGGTGTGGCTGTGAGCCAATGAGGAGGGGAGGCTTCGGGAGGAGGAGATGCTTCGGGGAGCGGGGAGGAGTGTGGAGTGAAAGCAGCGTGAGTGCCTGTCTGTGTGTGTGTATGTGTGTGCGTGAGTGCGCGTGAGTGCCTGTCTGTGTGTGTGTATGTGTGTCTGAGTGCCTATCTGTGTTTGTGTATGTGTGTGCCTGTCTGTGTTTGTGTATGTGTGTGCCTGCGTGTGTGTGTGTATGAGTGCCTGTGTCTGTGTGTTGCTTTATTTACTGTACCTTCAATCAGCAGCTCAAGCCTGAGCCGTGGAGGGAGGGAGGGAGGGAAGGGGGGGGGGGAGAGTAGCGGGTCCCTCCGCTCAAGCCACGCCCCCCCTCCCGCTCAAGCCTCCCACTCCCGCCCACCTCCCGCTCCGGCTCCCGCTCCCTACAGACCGCATATCACGGTCTGTGTATGTCAGCGCCCCGCCTGTCTGCAGTGCGGGCGCGCTGACGGAGGGAGCGGGGCCTTAGCCTTAGAACTCGCGTGCTCGGCACACACCTCTGTTTTAGCTATTTGCACTTATATAGTTATACTAACAGTCCCTGTGTGCGCGTGTGTATGTGCGAGTGTCTCTGTATGTGTGTGTGTGCATGTGTCTCTGTGTGTGCGTGTGTCTCTGGTGCCTCTGTGTATGTGTATGCCTGCCTCTGTGTGTGTTTGTGTGTTTGTGCTTCTGTGTGTGTGTCTGCCTGTGTGTGGGTGCCTCTGGGTCCCTGTCTCCCAAGTGCCGAGTCCGGTCGCCCCTGCGCATCTGTGCCAGAGACCAGTCGCCACTGCGCATGTGCAGCGAGAGCCGGCAGTGTTTACTTGCGCATGTGTGAGCGCGACTGCAATGCGCGAGACGGCGCGCGCCTATTAGTATTGTGACATCACTCGTGTTATGGTTTTTTGTTACAACGCAATGATTTTTCCCCATGAAAACCCTGTAGGCGCCAGCAAAGAAGCTTCACTTCAAAAATTATTGATGGATTATGGCACTCAACCCCCCCAAAAATATAAACAATATATATTTATTAAAATATATACTTAGATCAAACTTTTACATACCATTTATCAGAAAAAATGTTTTTCCAATCACTTATCTTACATAAATAAATATGTATGTGATAGGTGCTTTAGGTAGTGTCTGGGCTCTTTAATACACATGCTTTTAAATCATACTATCCATCCACAGGCCAAGTTAATCAACTGTCCAATGACTTAATGCATCAGAATACAGGTCATGTAGCGAGTTAAAAATAAAGAAAACGTGTGCGTGTGTGTGTGTGTCAGAGATTGAGTCAGCGAGTGTGTGTTAGTGTTATCTTACAATAATGCAAAGACAGTCCGGCTGCATGTGTTGAGCATGAGAATTGATAACGTCCTCCTAACCTTCTTCACAGATGGAGGAAATATGTGTTTATACCGGCTTTGGGATGTTTCCCACAAACACACAATACCTGTGTGGCGACTTCCCTGCTTATTCCTGCAATAAGGCATGTACAGTAGGAGTTGTGTCCCTATAAAATAGTATATTCTTCTGAGAATAGCAGATTGCAGCCCAGTTCCTGAGATCCTTATAGCTCTGGTAGTATAATAGATTATTGCAACAACATCTTATGTACAGATATTGTATTTCCTGGCAAAATACAGTATAGTCATTTTCCTTCCAATAAAACATAATAATAATATTAATATGTGTCCACTGTCAGATCTTGGAGTGCAGATTCTGCAGGTCTCTTTATGGTGCTCGTCTTGACAGTGTAGAATGTGCATGTGGAACCCCCTCCCCAAAATGTACCATTGCCATTAACCAACAAGTGGCCTCTTTTTCTCCTCTCAGTGATTGTGAGTGGCACCCTGACCCTATTCTCTGCAAGAGTCCCGGTGAGACCCCACTGAGAGGGCATTGTTCGTGTCCATAAACATTCATGGGTCTCCCTGCTCCTGAACATTCAACTTGCAATGTTCTGGCTTGATCTTTGTGGTAGGATGGCTGCAATGGTCAACGTGGCTTAAAAAAAAAAAGTTTGTGGTACAGTGCGACCTAGCTGCGTGGACCTTAACAAATACAAAAGTGTCTACAATATTTGTGGTTTGAAAACAGAAAGGTCAAAAATTACTTTCTACAATAAATACATTTCTCTTCACAAAGACAGTGGAACTGCAAGTGTATGAATAAAAAAAGTAACGGTACTCTGGGTTTGTAAATAAAAAAAGTATTGGTACTCTGGGTTTGTAAATAAAAAAGTAACGGTACTCTGGGTTTGTAAATAAAAAAAGTATTGGTACTCTGGGTTTGTAAATAAAAAAAGTATTGGTACTCTGGGTTTGTAAATAAAAAAGTAACGGTACTCTGGGTTTGTAAATAAAAAAGTATTGGTACGCTGGGTTTGTAAAAAAAAAAAGTATTGGTACTCTGGGTTTGTAAATAAAAAAGTATTGGTACTCTGGGTTTGTAAATAAAAAAGTATTGGTACTCTGGGTTTGTAAATAAAAAAGTAACGGTACTCTGGGGTTGTAAATAAAAAAGTATTGGTACTCTGGGTTTGTAAATAAAAAAGTATTGGTACTCTGGGTTTGTAAATAAAAAAGTAACGGTACTCTGGGGTTGTAAATAAAAAAAAGTAACGGTACTCTGGGGTTTGTAAATAAAAAAGTAACGGTACTCCTGGTTTGTAAATAAAAAAGTAACGGTACTCTGAGTTTGTAAATAAAAAAGTAACGGTACTCTGGGTTTGTAAATAAAAAAGTATTGGTACTCTGGGTTTGTAAATAAAAAAAAAGCAGTGGTTCTTCATACCCCCTGGTATGTGGCAGAATGCTGTTGTATTGAATAGGTTCCTCTTTGTTTCTTGTGCACCTTTACAGTCTGATGCAATTATCCAATTTTCTGCCATATGGTATCAGTCCAACAATTAAACGGTTAAAAGTTCCCATTCACTATGATCCAAGTCCCTGCTGGAGCCCCCTCTCAGGAGAGGTCAACACTTTCATATTCGCAATGGTCCGAGTCTTCCAGTTCAATGCCAGGCACCAGACTGTAATAGTCTGTGGCCTGGTTCATGTAAAGCTTCTCCCGATCAGTTGAGTCTTTCATAACCTCTGTGACGCTCACCGTTTCCACCTCAGGCTCATCTCCTGCATTCATCTCCCCCTCATCATCCTCCACCTCCTCCACTGCCAGTATCAGCCCTGGACCCTCCCTGCTGATCTGACCCTCTCCCTCCACTAGGGAGTCTGCAGATGTACCCAGTTTGATCTCCACCTCTTCGTAGAGATCTCGGCTGCTCCCCAGCAGAGCAGCAGATGGCTTCAACAAGATGGGGTCCTTCAGCTGCTCCCCTTCAGGCCCCCACCTGTCCTTGTGGAACTGCTGCCGAGGTTCATAGTAGTGATGTTCCCCCAGACTCCCAGCTCCATTGCGATCCACAGTCACTAGGTTGCACTCCCGCCGTGTGTTGGAGTAACTCCCTTTCCGCCTACGACAGCACAGATACCAGCACAGAAGCCCTAACACCACCAGCAAGGGGATGCAAATGAGTATCACGGTTAAATTATGGGACCGGCAGACGCTGCTCCTCTGAACATCTTTGACCTTGAAGCCACTGACATCTTTTGGGGAAGCACAGGTCAGTTCCTCCAGTACCCCACTGGTGTCATTAGTATGGAAGTTTGGATGCAGGCTGTCAAAGAGGGCACAGGTGCAATCCAGGCTGTTGTTGAGAAAGCCAAATCTGGAGAGAGATGGCTTGAGAATGCTGGACGGGACAGAAGTCAAGTTGTTGAAGCTCAGGTTGACCTCCTCTATGAGGTCAGAGAGAAGAAGGAAGTTAGGGGGGAGGTGAGCCAGATGGTTATTCTCAAGGTGCAGAACCTTCAGGTTGGGGGCATTGCTCAAGAAACCTTTGGGTAGCTCTTTCAAATGGTTGTGATCAATATACAGGACCTCAATATGGGTTGGCTTTCTCCCCTCTTCAACGTCCGTGATCTGTGTAATCCCAGAGTGCGACAGGTCCAGCACCCGCAGATTCGTCAATGACGTGAAGATATTCCATTCCAGGGAGTCTACAGAAAGGCTGAAGTTCAGACAGCAGGCCTCAGGCACCAGCGCAGACTGGTTGCTGGCCCAGTTCTCCAATATGATGCAGTCACAGGTGTTCTCTGCAGCTCCTTTTGCCATCACTCTTACCAGTAACAGCAGCCAAAACACAGCTTCTGGACAGCACGGACCTGGACCAAAATAATATACATATATATTTATATATTGCTCTGCTGAGTCATAGTATAAGGGTCTTAACCTCTGGTTCAGGAGAAGGTGGTGCTGTATACATCTGGTATAAAAAGGTATAACATTTTAAGTCCGCTATTAATTTGATAAAAATGGATATATTTATAAAATAACCTTTTCCCTACTCTTCTTCTACAAAAGACAAAGCGTTGGAAAAACGTATCCTAAGAGTTTTGCTTCAGAGGATTGTGCATTAACCCAGCGGTGCGCTAACTTTCCCCCCTGCGCCCCCTGCCTCTTCAACCCCCCCCTCTCTTACCTTGTCTCTGGTGACAAATGATGCCACGGGGTCATGTGACGATGGCAACGCAACATCACGTTACCCCACGGTGACGCGTTGCCATGGTGATGCGCCGTTGGAGACAAGGTAAGAACTTACAGAGGCCACGTGTGTTCCCCCGGCATTTAATTTAAACGCTTTGGAAAAGAGCGTGGAGCCTCTGTAAGCGCCGCGACCCGCTCTGAAAATCTTCCACCCCCAGTATGTGAACCCCTACATTAAAGCAAAGTGCAGCTACACTTTTGGTATTTTGACCACTGCGCCAGACATAACACAAAGTGCTAACATTGTAGCATCATTAATGAGAAAGGACAAATGTCCAAGTTCATTAATTAATTGTTTAAATCAGCAGTCGACGCTGATCAACATTTTTTTGCATCTTATTTTTATTAATTACTATAAGAGGTCTCGTCTTGCCCATTCCAACACTGCTATTATTTTTTCAATCTGATGTTTTGGTCAGGAAATAGAAGTGTTTGGATTATTAAGGATCCAGGAGCTTTAAATGGAGTGGGTTTTCCCCAGTACAGTTTAAAGTTTATCATTGTAGCCCCAGAAGCCAGAGATTTTGAAAAATCATGAATTTTAACACTAAAAAACATTTTTTTTTTAAAGAGCATGACATAATCAGGGTGCCAAGATACTGGCATTATAGGAGTTAAACTCATACAGGCTTCTGGGGGCGATTAGTGATTTAATGCTTTACAATGTCTAACTCAGGGGAGGCCAACCCCAGTCCACTAGGGCCACCAACAGGTCAGGTTTTCAGGATATCCCTGCTTGAGCACAGGTGGCTCAATCAAAGACGGAGCCACTGATTGAGCTCATTGTGCGGAAGCAGGGATATCCTGAAAACCTGACCTGTTGGTGGCCCTTGGGGACTGGAGTTGGCCTCCCCTGGTCTAACTAAACCTGGCCTGAGATATTTATTCTATACTCTATTTCTCAGTTGTTTTACTTTTCAGGAAAACCTGCTCTACTGCTCCATTCTTCACGTGTGCGAATTTATTTCCGTATTGCGATTGTTCGGAGCTTTCATATGATACGTTTGAGACTTCTGGGATCTGTCTCCACACTGATGAGCACAAGCAGTATGCTTCAAGGGACCCCTTTCTTCCTACAGTCTCTGTTCTGTAGGCAGCGTTTTATTCATCAATGAGGTACATACTCACCAGACATGGCTGGAAGGTGGAAGTCACCCAGTAGTTGCGGTCAGGGACAAGTCTGGGATGCTAGCAGCAGCAGTGGTGGAGACACTTCCAGATGACTGAGGGGGTTGTCATTGTGAGCTTGGGCTTTGCTGGAGAAAGGAAGGAATGCGTGAGTATTCTAAACAGCCACTAACTCGGGTCTGTCAAAAGCTCGAAGCTGGTCCACAGGTCAGGAGAGTATCTTCACTGGTCTTTCTGATTGGTGAGTCATATAGGGAATAGTTGGGAACTAATGAATTAGGACATGTATATATATATATATATATATATATATATATATATATCTTTATTTATATGGCACCATCTATGTACATAGCGCGTCACAGCAGTAATACACAGGACATAATAATATAACACAATGGGAATAAGCGCTTGAGACTTAAAAGTAACATTAGGAAAAATAGTCCCTGCCTCAAAGAGCTTACAATCTAAGTGGTAAGTAGGAAGAGTGTGCAGAGACTGTAAGAGGGTGTTCTGGTAAGTGCGTCTGTAAGTGGCCAAGGTCAATGTATGAGGTGCAAAAAAGACACGGTAATATTTATTAAACAGTGCTAGGCTATAAAAATCCTTATGGCCCATAAGGTTTCTTACGGGTTAGCACCCTGTAGTAAATATGATCCACAAGGGGGGTTATGTATCAAGGTTTTCCCAGGTGCAAATCTAAAGCAAAAACACTGTACCATATTTACTAAGGGAAAATATTCCCACTGAAACCAATAAGATTTTCTGGTTTGGTAAATCTGGTTGTATTTTTGAACCATTTTTGCCCTGGTTCTGTAGCCGGGATAATTTGGTAAGACACCGAACTCCTCTCTACAGGGTGATGAATATACCCACACGTGATCATAAAGAAACTTATGCTCTTGTGTTCTTCCTGCTTCATGTCAGTCTAGTATGTTCCATATGGACTCTCATTTCCTATGTAAGGAAAGAGTCTGCAAAACATTGTACATCAGTGCTAAGCAGCATGATATACTGCAAACGGACCGCACATTACTCACATATACAGTATATAAGGCACAGGCAGAAGGGATGTGAAGCCGCGGGTATGAGCTTCTCCACGCCCCTCCAGCCAGCTTCCAAATGCCAGCACACTGTCCCACTCCTCTCCTTACACAGGGAACTAGTGATGAGCACAGGAGAGGAGCGGGCAGTACTGTATTTATCAGCGCAGGAGAGGAGCGGGCAGTACTGTATTTATCAGCGCAGGAGAGGAGCGGGCAGTACTGTATTTATCAGCGCAGGAGAGGAGCGGGCAGTACTGTATTTATCAGCGCAGGAGAGGAGCGGGCAGTACTGTATTTATCAGCGCAGGAGAGGAGCGGGCAGTACTGTATTTATCAGCGCAGGAGAGGAGCGGGCAGTACTGTATTTATCAGCGCAGGAGAGGAGCGGGGCAGTACTGTATTTATCAGCGCAGGAGAGGAGCGGGCAGTATTGTATTTATCAGCACAGGAGAGGAGTGGGCAGTACTGTATGTATCAGCACAGGAGAGGAGCGGGCAGTACTGTATTTATCAGTGCAGGAGGGGAGCGGGCAGTACTGTATTTATCAGCGCAGGAGAGGAGCGGGCAGTACTGTATTTATCAGCGCAGGAGAGGAGCGGGCAGTACTGTATTTATCAGCGCAGGAGAGGAGCGGGCAGTACTGTATTTATCAGCGCAGGAGAGGAGCCGGCAGTACTGTATTTATCAGCGCAGGGGAGGAGCGGGCAATACAGTATTTATCAGTGCAGGAGAGGAGCGGGCAGTACTGTATTTATCAGCGCAGGAGAGGAGCGGGCAGTACTGTATTTATCAGCGCAGGAGAGGAGCGGGCAGTACTGTATTTATCAGCGCAGGAGAGGAGCGGGCAGTACTGTATTTATCAGCACAGGAGAGGAGCGGGCAGTACTGTATTTATCAGCGCAGGAGAGGAGCGGGCAGTACTGTATTTATCAGCACAGGAGAGGAGCGGGCAGTACTGTATTTATCAGCACAGGAGAGGAGCGGGCAGTACTGTATTTATCAGCACAGGAGAGGAGCGGGCAGTACTGTATTTATCAGCACAGGAGAGGAGCGGACAGTACTGTATTTATCAGCACAGGAGAGGAGCGGGCAGTACTGTATTTATCAGCACAGGAGAGGAGCGGACAGTACTGTATTTATCAGCACAGGAGAGGAGCGGGCAGCACAGTGTTTATCAGGCAGGAGAGGAGCGGGCAGTACTGTATTTATCAGCACAGGAGAGGAGCAGACAAGTCTGTATTTATCAGCGCAGGAGAGGAGCGGCAGTACTGTATTTATCAGCGCAGGAGAGGAGCGGGTAGTACTGTATTTATCAGCGCAGGAGAGGTGCGGGCGGTACTGTATATATCAGCGCAGGAGAGGTGCGGGCAGTACTGTATATATCAGCACAGGAGAGGAGCGGGCAGTACTGTATTTATCAGCACAGGAGAGGAGTGGGCAGTACTGTATTTATCAGCGCAGGAGAGGAGCGGGCAGTACAGTATTTATCAGCGCAGAAGAGGAGTGGGCAGTACTGTATTTATCAGCGCAGGAGAAGAGCGGGCAGTACTGTATTTATCAGCGCAGGAGAGGAGCGGGCAGTACTGTATTTATCAGCACAGGAGAGGAGCGGGTAGTACTGTATTTATCAGCACAGGAGAGGTGCGGGCAGTACAGTATTTATCAGCGCAGGAGAGGAGCGGGCAGTACTTTATTTATCAGCACAGGAGAGGAGCGGGCAGTACCATATTTATCAGCACAGGGGGGGACGGGCAGTACTGTATTTATCAGTACAGGAGAGGAGCGGGCAGTACTGTATTTATCATCGCAGGAGAGGTGCGGGCAGTACTTTATTTATCAGCACAGGAGAGGAGCGGGCAGTACCGTATTTATCAGCACAGGGGGGGACGGGCAGTACTGTATTTATCAGTACAGGAGAGGAGCGGGCAGTACTGTATTTATCAGCGCAGGAGAGGAGCGGGCAGTACATTATTTATCAGCACAGAGGAGAGGAGCGGGCAGTACTGTATTTATCAGCACAGGAGAGGAGCGGGCAGTACTGTATTTATCAGCACAGGAGAGGAGCGGGCAGTACTGTATGTATCAGCGCAGGAGAGGAGCTGGCAGTACAGTATTTATCAGCAGAGGAGAGGAGCGGGCAGTACCGTATTTATCAGCACAGGAGAGGAGCGGGCAGTACTGTATTTATCAGCACAGGAGAGGAGCGGGCAGTACTGTATTTATCAGCACAGGAGAGGAGCGGGCAGTACAGTATTTATCAGCACAGGAGAGGAGCGGGCAGTACTGTATTTATCAGCGCAGGAGAGGAGCGGGCAGTACTGTATTTATCAGCACAGGAGCGGGCAGTACTGTATTTATCAACACAGGAGGGGAGCGGGCAGTACAGTATTTACCAGTGCAGGAGAGAAGCGGGCAGTACTGTATTTATCAGTGCAGGAGAGGAGCGGGCAGTACTGTATTTATCGGCACAGGAGAGGAGCGGGCAGTACAGTATTTATCAGCGCAGGAGAGGAGTGGGCAGTACTGTATTTATCAGCGCAGGAGAGGAGCGGGCAGTGCTGTATTTATCAGCACAGGAGAGGAGCGGGCAGTACTGTATTTATCAGCGCAGGAGAAGAGCGGGCAGTACTGTATTTATCAGCACAGGAGAGGAGCGGGCAGTACTGTATTTATCAGCACAGGAGAGGAGCGGGAAGTACTGTATTTATCAGCGCAGGAGAGGAGCGGGCAGTACTGTATTTATCAGCGCAGGAGAGGAGCAGGCAGTACAGTATTTATCAGCGCAGGAGAGGAGCGGGCAGTACCGTATTTATCAGCACAGGAGAGGAGCGGGCAGTACTGTATTTATCAGCGCAGGAGAGTAGCGGGCAGTACTGTATTTATCAGCGCAGGAGAGGAGCGGGCAGTACTGTATTTATCAGCGCAGGAGAGGAGCGGGCAGTACTGTATTTATCAGCACAGGAGAGGAGCAGGCAGTACTGTATTTATCAGCGCAGGAGAGGAGCGGGCAGTACTGTATTTATCAGCACAGGAGAGGAGCGGGCAGTACTGTATTTATCAGCGCAGGAGAGGAGCGGGCAGTACTGTATTTATCAGCACAGGAGAGGAGCGGGCAGTACTGTATTTATCAGCACAGGAGAGGAGCGGGCAGTACAGTATTTATCAGCACAGGAGAGGAGCGGGCAGTACTGTATTTATCAGCGCAGGAGAGGAGCGGGCAGTACTGTATTTATCAGCGCAGGAGAGGAGCGGGCAGTACTGTATTTATCAGCGCAGGAGAGGAGTGGGCAGTACTGTATTTATCAGCACAGGAGAGGAGCGGGCAGTTTTTTTCTTTTTAAAGTATTTTATTTACAGTTTGTTAGTTTCACATGGTTTACTTTTCGGAAAACAAAAAACAGGAGAGGAGCGGGCAGTACCGTATTTATCAGCACAGGAGAGGAGCCGGCAGTACAGTATTTATCAGCGCAGAAGAGGAGCGGGCAGTACAGTATTTATCAGCACACTCAATAAAAAGCTCAGGGAGCGGAGAAGCTGCAATTCACACCTACAACACCTCCTCTCCCTTTGTACTGGGGAGAGGGGGAGAGGTGGTTGCTGGGGTGGCCAGAGCTTGGAGTGCCAGGTGAAGCCTCCAAGGTCCACCTGTATCCCACCAATGTTCTACAATAACCTTTTCTGCATCAGGCCCGCAGTGTTATACCTATAAACCTATACTTAGGTAATAAAGACACCACTGTTGTTTATTTACTTTATTAAAAACACAAGGAAGCTTAACCCTTACAGTGAAGCATAGCTCTTTTAACCCTTTTCCTGCCAGAGATCTGCAGATTGCTTCAGTTACACAATTAGGAGCACTTTCTCTCTAACAATGATTAACAACAGTGCATATTATCAAGATGTTATCAGTATGCAGAGAGTGGGGTGCGGCTGGTAGGAGGAGGCGCAGTGTGTCACCCATAGTGAGTCAGAGAGAGTTTATCATCTCCTGCAGTGTGTGTGCATCAGTGGGCGACATATCGGAAGCAGGCGGCGTGTACAAAAAGATCTACAAAGTGTGTGTGAGAGGTAGTGAGGCAGAAATAGAAAGAAACCGTGTGTACATATAACAGGTGTACAGTTATTATTAGGAGGTAGTGTGTATATAACAGGTATTGAGTTATTGGCAGTGTGTATATAACAGGTGTACAGGTATTATTAGGAGGTAGTGTGTATATAACAGGTATTGAGTTATTGGCAGTGTGTATATAACAGGTGTATAGTTACTAGGAGACAGTGTGCCTAGAACAGGTTATAGTTATTATGCTACCTTGTGTGTATAACAGGTGTGTAGTTGTTATTAGGAGGCAATGTGTATATAACAGGTTATAGTTATTATGCTACCTTGTGTGTATAACAGATGTATAGTTGTTATTAGGAGGCAGTGTGTATATAACAGGTGTATAGT
The DNA here is from genome assembly GCF_040206685.1 of Ascaphus truei. Lineage (NCBI taxonomy): Eukaryota > Metazoa > Chordata > Amphibia > Anura > Ascaphidae > Ascaphus > Ascaphus truei. Next base: position 21,533,436 of record NC_134492.1, on the reverse strand, counting down.
TATTTTGAGAGTGGAAGACAAAGGAAGACAGAAGTGTAATTTTCCAGCCTCATGCTACATGAACAAATTAAGTTGTACTGTAACTGGCTATTTGCACAGACATGAAAGGGTTAAAAGATGAGACGGGTCCTTGTTGCGCTGGGCCATCCTTTACATTACAAGGTGAGGCTTTTCCATTTCAGGATCAAAGTTTAAAAGATAAACTATAAAAGACATTGACTTGGTACTGTTGTCAGTTGTTAGGTGTCCCCTTGTGTAATGGGTTTATTTATTTTTGGGTGTAGCCTGTGCTGCAAACACACACTGTATCAATGATTAATTTTTACATTATTTATTTATTTTAGGGTGTATTGCTTCATAATGCTTCAAAATTAGAAGTAACACAAACCACTAAAATACTGGCTTCAAATCATTTAGATTTATACCTTCTCTGTATGCAAAAAAAACTAGTATTCTAACTGGGCAAAATTCCTGCAGTTTCCCCATCCCAGGGGTGGGCAACTCCAATTTGCAGGGGCCACAAACAGGACAGGTTTTAAGGATATCCCTGCTTCAGCACAGGTGGCTCAAACAGTGGCTCAACTAACCCATCAAACAATTTCTAGAGATACATATAAAGCATTATTTTATTCAAAAATCCCTAAATGTTTCCAAATATTGACTTCACAAATATCGGCCACCAACGACTAGGACATTACCAAAATTAAAAGAAGTTAATCTTTTGGAACGTCTCACGTCTGTTAAAAAGGCAATCCATGCAGCTTCAAAAAATAAATAAATACATTATTTTAATATATGCAGCCTTTGATTACCTTTAGTGAAAACTAATTACATAAGCTGCCGATCGATTTGTTCTCCCGTGATCGATCAGCAAAATTCTGCTTCCCAGGGTTCACTAAATGGCTGCCTTTCAGTTTCAAATCAATCCTTCAGTCAATGTTAGGCTGCGGCCAGGCAGGGAGCGAGCTGGCACTCGTACGCCGTGACGTCATGCGCTCTGCTCGGCCGGGCAATTTCTGGCCAGCTAGTTGCGCGTGCAGGGGGGCGTGTCAGGGGGCGCGGCCATGATGTCACGGAGCTGGTTCGCCCTCATTGGGCGAACCGCTCACGTGACGCATCAGCGAGCAGCCAAATCAAATTTGGTTGTCTCGTCAAGCAGCAAGCGCACGCATCCTCACCCTGGACGAGGGCATTCAGAGCACTGTGATCGCGCCGAGCGTGCGCGCGGTTCGCTCCACCCTGGCCGCAGCCTAAACTCAGCAGCTACAATGTATTCCTATATTACTAAGGTAACATTAAAGTTTACAGCTCAAACTGCCGGGAATATTGGCAACTAATTATCACAAACAGGAAAGTGTTACAAAGATCTTGCACTGCTTGGGTGGCTAAAACCTGCTGGAGAAATACAAAAAAATGCTCAGTTTATTAAAACTAATTGAAAAGGGCATTTAGAGTTGAATTTTAAAATAGAAAAAGGTAGTAAGTATTATCTAATACTACAGAACTGATTAAGTTTTTGAACACGTAGGATATTGCTTGGATTGCCCCTTTAAACGTATCTTTTGATACATTCTGTGAGATTTGGCTCCCCTGGAAATCATCTCAATTCAATCATAAAAATATGCAAATTTATTTTATCTGAATTGTAAATGTATGATCAAATAGAAAAGCATATGAATTTTACCCTGACCCCCCTTATCCTCTCTTTCCTCATTCCCATTATTCTTTATTATTATTTTTTTTATCCTTCCCCATTCACCTTTATAATTTAAGAAAATGTTCAAAATAAACAAGTTAAAAAATGTTTTTTTGTAAAAAACCTGACCTGTTGGTGGCCCTTCAGGACTGGCCACTCCTGCGCTACCCTTTCGATACTTTTTTTTAGATCCCACAGAAAAATAGAAATGGCTGATTTTATATTATAACTGCTTGTTTACTATGTAGCACTAGATGCTGTGTATCTACTGGAAGCTGGTTGCATGGTGATCAATGAAACCGTGTATAACGTGCAGTAGGATAATTATAAACCGCCAGCAAAGCATTTCAAAGTTGTAACCCTTTAAACTGCTGAAAGGAAAGGGATTGTGCTGCTCTCCTCCCGTTAGTTATCTGTCCATAGACGGTTAAAAGCTGAATGTTAATAAGCGGAGAAAGGTTGCCATGGGGACAAGATAAACAGCTCAGTGATGCCACATCCTGGCATGGAGAAACCAGCACGATAGTCGCCACAAGACACTGAAGAGGTTAGGTTGTCCATAAATAATTCACCTCTAGGCAGAAATTAAAGTGTGAGAGTGAATATATAGCACAACAGCTTTTTTTAATTTACATTTTTTTATTTTTTTTTACTTATAAAAATTCAATTTTCACCTTCTTATTAATGAAAATTAAAATTATTTGAAGGTTCGCCACATTTATGCTTTCAGAGCATAAGTATTGTGTAAACATTTTTCCCGTGACAAAGTTCCTCGCCACTGTTTAACCCTTTCTCTGGCCGAGGAATCAGCGATGCATTGCAGCGAAATTTATGGCTGGTCTCATTGGCAGGGAATGGGTGGAGAAACTGGGGCGCTGCCTTGAAGAAAAGAAAGATGAGGTATGCCGCCACCAATGTAGGGAACAAGATGGCAGTGAAAGGGTTACAACAGGATTAGAATTTAAAATCCCCCTCAATTACCTTTTTTTGCCCCCCCCCCAACCCCCAAAATGAAAAAAATAAATAAATAAAAGGAGGTGACCTGGAGATAAAACTGGAAAGAAATCACTAATGTGAAGCGCTATTTACACTAATGGCGCTATATAAATAAAGACATACATACAATATGATTCTTATCATTGATAAATCTGGTTTATTTTTTGCACCATATTAGTACCAGTTTTGTCCTTCACACAATGTAGATTATTTACTAAAGTCTTCCGGCTGCAAAACTGGGATAAAGTCCGGGCAAACAATATTTATCAAAGGAAAAACGCCCCAATACTTTCAATGGAAGTCATTTTCTTTGTTAAATATGGTTCAGATTTTTATACTGGGTTTGCCGGACTTTTGGAACTGGGAGACCCCGATGAATGAATGAAACTCACTCCAAATGAGTTAATCCAGGGGTGCACAATCTTTCCCCGCTCCGCCCCTCTGCCTGCTTCCCTCCGTGCCCGCTCCCGTTCCCTTACCTTGTCTCCGGCGTCATTTCACGCCGCGTTGCTGAAGACAAGGTAAGTGAAGTTGCAGAGGCCTCACGAGTTCCCCCGGCATTTAATTTAAACATGCCTTGGGGAAGAGCGCGGGGCCTCTGCAACCGCCATGCCCGCCTGAAAAATCTGGTGCCCCCCAGTTTGCGCACCCCTAAGTTATGCAATATTAATAATAACTTTATTTAATATAGCGCTATTCTACCAATGGGACACAAAGCGCGTCACAATTACAGCACAGCGTGCGGTACACAGCATAGGAATGTTACAGACACAGCCCCTGCCCACATGAGCTTACAATCTATGCTTTTGGTGCCTGAGGCACAGGGGGATAAAGTGACTTGCCCAAGGTCACAAGGAGCCGACATCGGGATTTGAACCAAGTTCCCCTGCTTCAAACTCAGTGTCGTTGTGTACAGTCAGAAGTGCCAGTGCTATAAATCTCAAACACCACCCAGAATGAGATTGTATCACTGGGAACCACCTGCACAAGAACAACAAGTGATTTATTATACTGTATGTTATTAACGAAGGGACTGCACAAAGTAAATGGTATCGAGTCACTTTTCAGGAAATGTTAACCCCGTTCAACACTGGGGAAGCTTTTTTGTCCTAATTTTCCACACTTTTATTCAGAGAATGAAAGATATGTTTTCACATCCATTCCCACTTTTTATTTTTTAAAGGAATGAGAACTTTTTGGGGGGGGCTTTCTCAAAGTCTCCTGAACGCAAATCTGATATAAAACTAGTTCACGATAGCGCGCCAGGTTTACCAACGGGAACAATCCTGTTTCAATGACACGTTTGACGCAGTTTCGTGCCCGTGCTGGGACACTTTGGTAAACGGCTCCTTTAAATTTGCCAATGCAAAAGTATGGGGGTGGTTTGTAAATATAGAAAGGTACGTACTGTATATCTTTATGTATATAGCGCCATATTGCGTGTCGCAGCAGTAACACACGTGACATCATAACACATAATGGGAATAAGCGCTTCAGACATAAAAGTAACATTAGGAAAAGGAGTCTCCTGCCCCGAAGAGCTTACAATCGAAAGGTAGCATTATGCTGTAGCTACTGGCGCCTCCCACTGCAACTGATAAACTAAACTCCCATAGAAAGTAATGGGATGATTATTCTTTGGGTTCCTGTATATATATATATATATATATATATATATATATATATATAAATATATATATATATATATATATATCACCCCGGTTATGCAGCCAGAAGTCTTTGAGAAGTGATGCCCGGGTTTCTTACCTTCGCCCAGCAGCTCCTGCCTCTCACATGGGCAGCTCCTGTGTATCAATGGTCCTATCTATTCTGCTTGTGCAATGACAGTGGGAAAAGCTCAAAGTCCCAGCCCCTTCTCCCTCCCTCTCTTTCTCTCTCCCTCCCTCTCTTTCTCTCTCCCTCCCTCTCTTTCTCTCTCCCTCCCTCTCTTTCTATCTCCCTCCCTCTCTTTCTTTCTCTCTCCCTCCCTCTCTTTCTCTCTCCCTCCCTCTCTTTCTCTCTCCCTCCCTCTCTTTCTTTCTCTCTCCCTCCCTCTCTTTCTCTCTCCCTCCCTCCCTCTCTTTCTCCCTCCCTCTCCCATTCCACCCGCCACTTCTCCCTCCCCTTCTCCCCTCTCACACACTCTCCTCTTTATTTCACTTCCCTTTCTACACCTCTCTTAACCCTCTCCGTTCTGAAGGCCCCGGGGGCGTGGAGCCCTCTGGTGCCCAAAGGGTAAACTCCATCGCCCTCCAGCGGCACCGCGAGACCATTTGGGAAAATGTAGGGGCTGTCAAGTGTATTCCTGGGAAGGAAGGGGTTAAACACGGAAGGTGTGGTCGGGTGGGAGGAATGCCGAGTTGTTGTGGAACCAACTCATACAACAGTCACCTTGGGCAGAGTACTACATCTTTTATTATACAAGATTAATTACAGGAATGGGTATTAGAGATGACCCAGGCCCATGTTTACTAAGCAGTGCTATTCCATAAGTCACCTCCCCCCTCCCCTCTCGCACCCCCTCCATTCAAGTACATTGGAGGTAGGGTGTTTTACAGTACTGGGAGGTATGTTTTGCCAGAGCACTATTTAGTAAATATGCCCCTGAATATCCATTGTGTGTCTTTAACCACTTCAAGGCCAGCAGCAGCAGCAGGCTCTGGCAGTGAAACAGTTATTGGGCCAGCGAGGGCAGTTAGATCTTTTTATATACAAGGGGGTGGGGGGAGAGGGCATTAATTCAGTGTCTCAGATAGTAGATGTACAATATACGCGAATATCATTAACCCTTCCAGTCTTGGCGACGCTAAATGAAGCTGCCGTGCTGTCAAGCGGGAGTGGGCAACTCCAGTCCTCAAGGGCCACCAACAGGTCAGGTTTTCGGGATATCCCTCCTTCAGCCCCGGTGGCTCAATCAGTGGCACAGTCGAAGACTGCACCACCTGTGCTGACGCAGGGATATCCTGAAAACCTGACCTGTTGGTGGCCCTTGAGGACTGAAGTTTCCCACCCGGCCTCGGCTGTAGAGGCAGAGGTGGCTCACCCTTCTATTCCCCCCAAGCCACTGAGTCAGTAGGAAATACGTGCACCTGCTACACCCCGATCACACACGCTTTATACGTTTCAGCAACTTTGCATTCTTGCCGCCCCATGTGTTCCTGGGGGGCCCCTTTAGCACTGAAAGGGTTAAGAATCGTAGAAAAGAAATCAAACGATAGAAGAGGGATAACGTCCTGAGATTGTTCACTTTTTATTTTATTTTGACTCTTCCATATGTAAAACCGTGATCCTATGTGAAGCAGCAAATCATTATAATGCACATTCCCCCCACACCTGCATCTCTCCCCTTCCTCTTGCACAAGTTCTCTTTATGTGATGTCTCCCTCCCTCCTCCCCGCTCTCTCCCCCCCCCCCTCCCCCTGTGTTGTAATGTCAGCTGTGGTTGTTGAAGGAATGCTGACCTGCAGGTTCTGTTTGTCAATGACCCGACCTGAGCAACCAGCTCTCCCTGTAACCAGGTGAAGAAGAGAGGGGCAACTGGCCCAGGTATTATCTATGTCTGAGTATGTGCTCTGCTCGAGGGGGCTGTCTCCTTTCCAGCTCTCTGGTCTCTATTGTTCTCACACACCCAAAACCTTTTTCACCCACTGCCCCAGTCTGATGGACACCCTTCATCCCCAAAGCACTTTCTCTCCCCACCTTGAAGTCCAATCTGCAAACATAAAAAACTTACTAAAAGCAGCATTTAAACAGCTGGACATAGACTCGTGCACCCCCCAACCACATACCAGCCCTCGTGTACAGTCACTGGTCTCCATTGCACTCCTCACACCTTCTCCGACTGTGTATACAAGGCAGCCATTCTATTTCCAATCATGCAGTTGCCTTTTGTTTCCATATATTGTATTGTAATATCTATTCTGTGAAGAACTCTATATATATCATTGAGGCTATATATATATATATATAAATGCATTGTGATCCGTCGGATAATTCGTTCAATGTAAAACGAAACGACGCATAGCGAGGACCACCTGTGTGTATGTGCGTGTGGTGTATATATATATATATATATATTATATATATATACACACCATGTATGTGTGTGTGTGAGGCAGACCTCAGATAATCCCTCATATAATGTAACACACATACCACAGGTGAGAGCGTATGGTTCTGGGTGGTACAACTCTCCACAGCTTTACAAGAATTTATTTTGAAGAATCGTCTCTTCATTACAACATAAAAAGAAGGCAGCACAAGCTCCTCCTGGTGATGGTGGTGGCGGTGGTGGTGGTGGCGGTGGTGATGATGGCGGTGGTGATGATGGTGGTGGTGATGATGATGGTGGGGGTGGTGATGATGGTGGTGATGATGATGGTGGTTGTGATGATGATGGTGGTGGTGATGATGGGGGTGGTGATGATGATGGTGGTGGTGATGGTGGTGGTGATGATGGTGGTGATGATGGTGGTGATGGTGGTGGCGGTGATGGTGGTGGCGGTGGTGATGATGGTGGTGGTGATGGTGGTGGCGGTGGTGATGATGGTGGTGGTGATGATGGTGGTGGTGATGGTGGTGGTGATGATGGTGGTGGCAGTGGTGATGATGGTGGTGGTGATGATGGTGATGGTGGTGATGATGGTGGTGATGGTGGTGGCGATGATGGTGGTGGCGGTGGTGATGATGGTGGTGGTGATGATGGTGATGATGGTGGTGGTGATGGTGGTGATGGTGGTGGTGATGATGGTGGTGGTGATGATGGTGGTGGCGGTGGTGATGATGATGGTGGGGATGGCGGTGATGGTGGTAGTGTTGGTGATGGTGGTGGTGGCGGTGATGGTGGTGGTGATGGTGGTGATGATGGTTGTGATGGTGGTGATGGTGGTGGTGGCGGTGATGGTGGTGGAGGTGGTGATGATGGTGGTGATGGTGGTGGCGGTGATGGTGGTGATGGTGGTAGTGTTGGTGATGGTGGTGGCGGCGGTGATGGTGGTGATGATGGTTGTGATGGTGGTGATGGTGGTGATGGTGGTGGGTGTGTGTACCTGATGTTCAAAGCCAAACCCTTGCTAAAACATTCACACAATTCCTTGTCTCCACTCCTCTCCTTGTCACACAATGTTATTGTTCTGACTCCCACATTGTACTGCGCTGCAGAATAAGGTGGCACCATATAAATATATGGTTTTTTTATACATATATTGAAAACTGGAACTAAGAAGTATCTCTATCTTTTTTTTTGGTATTATGCTCTCGTACATTTGAGATTAATACCACTATCTTCTTTTTAATACATTTCAACCAAAAACAGATACAGGTAATCCCAGCAGTGCTGTGATGTGGCTTTAAAGAGGGCAAAGTAAATGTTGTAGGTTATAGGGTGGATTGCACAGGCCTAGTGGCCCTAGGACATGCTGCGGTGAAGGCGCTGAAGACATGCTGTGGTGGAGGTGCCCTGCGGCTGGGAGAGGTGCTGTGGACATGCTGCGCTGGGAGAGGCGCTAAGGACATGCTGGGGGGGAGGTGCCCTGAGGCTGGGAGAGGTGCTGAGGACATGCTGTGGTGGAGGTGCCCTGCGGCTGGGAGAGGTGCTGAGGACATGCTGTGGTGGAGGTGCCCTGCGGCTGGGAGAGGTGCTGAGGACATGCTGTGGAGGAGGTGCCCTGAGGCTGGGAGAGGTGCTGAGGACATGCTGCGGCTGGGAGAGGTGCTGAGGACATGCTGTGGGGGAGGTGCCCTGAGGCTGGGAGAGGTGCTGAGGACATGCTGCGGCGAAGGCGCTGAAGACATGCTGTGGTGGAGGTGCCCTGCGGCTGGGAGAGGTGCTGAGGACATGCTGTGGGGGAGGTGCCCTGAGGCTGGGAGAGGTGCTGAGGACATGCTGCGGGGGAGGTGCCCTGCGCTGGGAGAGGCGCTTAGGACATGCTGCGCTGGGAGAGGTGCTGAGGACATGCTGCGGGGGAGGTGCCCTGCGCTGGGAGAGGCGCTTAGGACATGCTGCGCTGGGAGAGGCGCTGAGGACATGCTGCGGCAAAGGCGCTGAAGACATGCTGTGGTGGAAGTGCCCTGCGGCTGGGAGAGGCGCTGAGGACATGCTGCGGGGGAGGTGTCCTGCGGTTGGGAGAGGCGCTCAGCAAATGATGGGGGGGAGGTGCCCTGCAGCTGGGAGAGGCGCTGAGGACATGCTGCTGGGGAGGTGCCCTGTAGCTGGAAGAGGCGCTGAGGACATGCTGTGATGGAGGTGCCTGTGGCAGGAAGAGGTGCTGAGGACATGCTGCGGGGGAGGTGCCCTGCGCTGGGAGAAGCGCTGAGGACATGCTGCGGGGGAGGTGCCCTGCGCTGGGAGAAGCGCTGAGGACATGCTGCGGGGGAGGTGCCCTGCGCTGGGAGAAGCGCTGAGGACATGCTGCGGGGGAGGTGCCCTGCGCTGGGAGAAGCGCTGAGGACATGCTGCGGGGGAGGTGTCGTAGCTGGGAGTGTGGAAGGTGGTGATGGCGAGGTGACCTGCAGTGACTCACCCTGCAGTCAGTAGTTATGGAGGTGGAGAATCGGTGGCGATTTGGTCTCAGCCAAATGGACATGACCAAAGGTCCCATTCCGTTAGTACTATGGAGCAATGGGAGGAGTAGTCTAACACAAATATTAATGCTGTGTTTAGATCTTACCCATCTGTCATTGTGCAGGTTATACAGTGGTCGTTATACAGTGGTCTTTATACAGTGGTCATTATACAGTGGTCAGGACATAGTTAGTCGGCCATAGGTCTCTTTTATCTCTTTGTCACTGTCACACTTCAGTGACATGGACAGTATTACTGAACTATAGGTCCTTCCAGTTTGTACCGCGATCCTGCTGTGTTACCCTGTAACGGCAGGACGGGCTCACTGGGTTTGCTGTCTCTGTGTCACTATGTCCCTGAGATGGAAAGTGCACACTCAGCAGGACACAAGTCCGCATGCAGTAACACGTGTCTATTCTGTAACATTGTCACTACATGCACAACCCTCCTGTTGCTGTGTCACTTGTTCTGTGGGTAAACTCTCAGTTTAAAATCATACCATCCCCAGAGTCTCCAGTGATCTGTGCTGGAAGCAGGGAGACAAGGTAACCTCTTATACCAGGGGACAGACTCCTAGCAACAAACACCAGCAAATTGCAACAACACACTGGGCAGTACGTATGCAGCTTCCCCTGCTGCCGTAATCTGCACCCAGGAGCACCCCAGGGCTTAGAAGTGGCAAGAAATCATGTTTAACCCTTTCACTGCCAGATGCATTGCCGGTCCCTCTGGCAGTAAAGGGTTAACTCTTTATTAGCTGTGATGGTTTAGATTATCAATGTTTATTTGTAAAGCGCCAGCATATAGTGCAGCGCGGTACAGTGGGGGGTACAGAGTAACCTCAATTACATAAACAGACTGACATACAAGTAAGGACAGACAAGCGCAAACAGATACGGAAAGTAATGAGGGCTCTGCTCCTGAGAGCTTACTCTCTAAAAGGGAATATGGGACAATGTTGAAACAAAAGGTAAAAAAAAGTTGTTGCTTATTGTGGGACAGAGTGGGCCTTAGGATGGAATATGGTCCAGTCACACAGCTGATCCCACTAAGGTTTGCGGGTGTGGATGTTGAGGGGTGTTAGATATGCTAAAGTTTGGTCTAGCTGCACAACTGGTACAAATAGAGTTTGTGGGGGAAGGGGAAGATTTTGGGGTGTGCTAGATAATAACTTTATTTCATATAGCGCTTTTCTCTGAATGGGACTCAAAGCGCGTCACAATTATATTATATTGCGTGGTATGGAGCACATAGGAATGTTACAGACACAATCCCTGCCCAGATGAGTTTACAGCTTACAATTTTGGTGCCTGAGGCACAGGGAGATAAAGTGACTAGCCCAAGGTCAGCAGGAGCTGACAAAAGGCATTGAAACAGGTTCCCCTGATTTAAACTCAGTGTTGTTGTTTATAGAGTTATTGCTTTTACTCACTGAGCCGCTTCCTCAGCCCTAGATAGGCTTCCTTGAAAAGGTGAGATTTCAGGGAGTTTTTAACTGTCTGAATGCTGGGGGAGAGGTGCGTGGGAGGGAATTCCAGAGGGAGGGCAGCACGGGAGAAGATGCACAAGTTTGTTTACCACCAAATATAACATAATAACAGTGTTTATAGTAACACTAGCACCGACATTGTCATGTCTCGCTGGTCCTGGAAGTATCAGCCTGTGGACGTGGTTACAGGAGGAGTCCCCGGATGTACGTATTGTGCTATTAAATTCTGTGTCTGGATGCATCACTTAATGCAATTTTAGATGCATCCCGATTCTGCGCCAAGGTCGACTGCCTCAAATCTATTACTGACAAACAAATTCAAATCTAAGACTCTTGTTTGGCAAATTATTTACATTTGGTGTAGACAGAAGCAGGAAAGGACAGAACACAGAGCTTTACATTGATGCACTTTCCAAGACCTTTAGACACAGCCCCCTGTTTATGTGATTTGCAGACGTTTCACCACAGAGCTGGCTGCACGTGGATATGTCAAGTGGGATTCCAAAAAAGTGATCCTGTTTTTAAAATTAAGCATTACTCTTTGTTTTCACCCCTCCCTGTAAGGCCTTGCTTTTTCCCGTCCCCTTTTCCCCACCTTACTCTCTCCTCCACCATGCCCTGCTCCTCTTTGCACTCCCTGCCTTAGGCCCCGGACATGTTCCCTGCGTGCTTGCGGAAGCGTGCTGACGCGCGCTCCCGCTCAGCACTGAGCCCCTACAGCCGCAATTAGAGCGGCTTTAGTAGGGGCTCACCTGCGCTTCCGCGAGCTTGCGGAAGCGCAGGTCTTCTGTGTCTGCTCCTCTCTGTGCACAATATATATACATATACTAAATAAGGAAAATAAAAAATATGCAGTGAACTGAACATATACGTAAAGGCCTGGGCACTGACACCTACTGTATGCTTTCAGGGTAGGGCAATCTTATCTGTGTGATAACCTTTGTCCTGTATCTGCACATTCTCTTTTTATTTTATCTCTTTTATTACAGGAGGGAGGGGGGTGCGGGCATGCGCCGGGCTGGCGGGGAATATTGCGGGGCTCGGTGCAGGACATTTGGTGCGGGGGGGCCTCTTACCTACTCCTTCACCATCTCTTCCTGCAGGGTCCCTCGTCACGGCGCCAGCGACGTCAAGTGGCGTTGCGTTGCCATGACAACGGGACATCACGTGACGTCGTGACACCACGTGGCGTCACGTTGTCACGGCAAAGGGGCACCCTGCGGCGCCACATTGCCATAGCAATGTGCCGGGGCATGGCGATACTGGTGCCACGTCACATTGTCGTGGCAACGCCATGCCATGTGACGTCGCAGGCGCCATTACGAGCGACCCTGCAGGAAGAGATGGCGAAGGAGAAAGTAAGACAGTTACAGAGGCCCCGTGCTCTCCCTCGGCCATCAGTTTAACTGTTGTGAGGAAGGGCGCGGGGCCTCTGTAATCGCGGGGTGCAGTGGCACCGACATCACGCCGGCACTGTCCATGCGTGATCATGTTTTTGTATTTTGGCTTTCTTTGAGCCCTCAAACCTTAACCCCTTCGCTGCCAGGGGGAACAGCACCGCATTGCAGAGCTCTGGCAGGGTCAGGGTTAAAGAGTCAATCCAAGCGACACAAATTTTTTTTTTCAATATATGCAGCCCTTTGATTACCTTTATTGAAAACTAATTGCGTAAGCTGACGAGCGTTTCGTTCTGATGCGATCAATCAGCAAAATGCTGCTTCCCAGGGTTCACTTAATGGCCGCCTTTAAGTTTCAATGAATCCTTCAGTTAGTGTAACTCAGCAGCTACAATGAATTCTTATATTACTAAAGTAACATTAATTATTGTTACAGTTTGCAGCTCAAACTGCTGGGAATATTGGCAACAAATTATCACAAACAGGAATGTGTTGCAAAGATCTTGCACTGCTTGGGAGGTGGGCTAAACCTGCTATAGAAATAAAAAGATGCTCAGTATATTCAAACTCATAAAAAATGGAATTAATGCAGCAGTCCAAGCTGCTGTTTCTCCTCTTCCCCCCTTTAATACGTGCATTAATACAATCCAAACAATGATAAGTAATTAGCAAAGTTGCCATTCTCCTGTGATGGATCGGTCGATGATTCGGCTCGGTGGGTTCACTAAATGGCTGTCAGTGCAGCAGAAGAAGACCAATTATGCAAAGTTCTGTGGGTTAGATCATGTGACCAGGCAGTCACTAGGTACAATTGGTGCACTGCTAGTGAGAGGGCAGGGCTCAAAAAGGGGTGTGCCAGAGCCTGTTTCAGAAGAGGAAGTGGATGTGACTTTGCAAATGGTTGCTATAGAAACAAAAAATGCTTGTTACCTTATAATACATTAAGATGGTAGATCTCCTGACGCGGAAAACAGGAGAGCACTGCTTTAGAAAAAACAGGGAACATAACAGTAATTGCTAATAAAAATGGGTTTTAATTCCCGGAACCACTTGGCAACATTGCAGTCACAAAAATAGTAGTCCTCTTACATGTTCCACGCTCTAGGTGCTTTATCAAAGAATCCAATGTAATTCACAGTGGTTTAAAAAAAAATGCTACAATTATTTTCTCATTGTACAGAGCTGATTTATTTAAACAAACACACATGTAGGATATTGTTTGGTGTGCAGCTTTAAGAGTTGGAAAAAAAAAAAAGGTAGTAGGTATTATATAATACTTCCGAACCGATTTATTAAAAATAAAAAAACCTGTAGGATATTGCATGGATTGCTCCTTTATAGGACCCCCTATTTATCTGGAAGGTTCCATAATGCATCGCGGGAAAGGGGATATCTTGTTATATTTATCGTGATAAAAGTTCCGTCATCAAAATGCATGTCAGTAGGAAGAGATTTCCACGCAGGTCTCAGTGATGGGGTCTTTCACATTATCCTATGTACAGTATGTGCCCTGAGACCTGAGTACTGCACGCTGCAACCAGCCCGGAGAATAAAAAGATTCTATCGGCCCCTGGTGGCCAATAAGTAGAAGGCAGGAGCTCACTATGTCCCAGGTTCACAAAGCACTTAAGCCTTGATTGTACCAAGAGCTGCTCGGCGGCGGCGCTATCCTGTGACGTCACCCTGCGCTGCCACCGAGCAGCATCTTGATTATACCGGGGAGACAGAGTAGGAGGCGGCTTGGAGGCGTGGCGGAGGCGTGGCCGTGAGCGGTTCGCCCTCATTGGCTGAACCGCTCACTTGACACGGCTGTCGCCAGAGAGAAAAAAGAATTTCGAAGTCTCTTCCCCAGCCGCCCGCGTTGCAGTACAGCGCGCCGCGACCGTCGCCACCGCTATGAGCACTTTAATTGGATTTATGCTATTTGTTTTGGCGACGCGGCATGCTTTTTTTTCGTTATAATCATGGTGGGAAGCAGGGGATCCATACAGCTCCGGGGACCCCACAGTTGCCAGGATGTGTATCCAGAAAGATGCCACCGGATACTTCTTTGCATTTAAAACCCTGCGTCACACCGGCCAATAGGAAGCCGTGACGAATGATGTTGTAGCTTCCCATTGGCCCATGTAACAAGGGAGATTTAAATAAGGTTTGTTGCCCGTGGCACAGTATCCCGGGAATCAGGAGGCCCCCGGCATTGAAATGACTGCAGTTCATATCCGGAGACTCCTATGTCCCATCTATGTGAAGAAAGAAAGAGCATAGTGTTAACTGTACCAGACGTTAGTGATAATAATGGTAAATGCTATGAATGAGTCGTTAGCATGGGGGCCGCCATCTTATATGTGGACTGCATGAAATAAAATAAAACAACTTCAATCATCTTTCTTAAAAGTTAGGACACAATTAGATAGGAATTGAGTGTGTCTCGTTTTTAGAAGTTATTTTTCACGCGTGAGTAAGCGGGATTCGCGTTTTTGAAGCCCCCTCTGGTCTTTGATCTTGTGTTCTTTGTTTTCCGGTTGATGTAGCTCATCACGTTTTATATTCCTGAACTCTCCAGCGGTTTTATGATTTTATTAACACGAAGATTCGACTTTAAAGAGCACAGGTACGTTTACACTGATGGTAAAGTTTAATATCAGCCTTTAAAGCCCAACGCAACGGGGAAGGGCTTATTGAGAAGTCTTTAGTGGAAAGGGAGGGGTGTGAAAATGTCAATCACAAGGCAACTATTAAGGGCTATATAGTCACATGGGCATGAACATGCTCGCTATAATTACCAGCGTGAGGCACGTTGTGTAAGTGATGGAAGGCAGAAATGGAACAACACATTTAACCCCCTCTGTGCTGGGAGGGCTTGCAGTGTGTTAAAGAGAAATACAGCAGAAGGCACATGGGCAGTTCATGCATTTGAGTGGGGGGGGGGAGGGGGGTGATTTATCGTAATGTGCTAAGCTGTATAAATAAATGGGGCAACGATTGACATTTAAAGGGTGTACAGAAGGGGTGGCCAACTCCTGTCCTCAAGGGCCAGCAACAGGTCAGGTTTTCAGGATATCCCTGCTTCAGCGCAGGTGGCTCAATCAGTGGCTCAGTCGAAGACCACACCGGATGTACAGTGTTAGTGGTAAAAACCTTAGGGAAAGATGTGCAAGCTGATCGCCTTGGGCTCCGCAGCTTCCCGGGGCCCCGCGTTCCCTCCTCTCCCTCATCCTGTCGGCGCTGGGATCCAACTTCTGACTGACTGAGGGGGGGGAGCTGGAGGAGAGGCGGGAGCACGGGGCCCCCGGACTGGCAGGACCACTTCTCACCCCGAGGTAAGGTGTGTGTTTTGAGGGTGGGTCTTCCCTTCTCCGGAGTGGCCCCCCTCCTGCAGCGTCGCGTTGCCACGGTGACCGACGTCACATGACGACATGTTGCTATGGCGACGTGATGTCACATGTCGCCGTGATGTCATGGCACCACGACGCTGCAGGAGGAGGACCACTCTACAAGGTAAGTACCCTTACATTTTTCCACCCGAGGGACCCCCACTGCCAGCGTACCGCCTTGCGCCCCGCAAAGGCTTAGAACGGTCCTGCGGAGTTTTTGTTTATCAAATTCTCTTCAGTTGCAAAACTGAAGCACCAGGATTATTGAACAAAAAAATTCCAATTGCTTTCAGTAGGATTGTTCTATTTTCTATGTGCTGTTTTCTGTCTCAGTTCTGCAGATCAATAACTGATCAATAACTGTAGAGGTTGGGAGCAATAGGGATTTTCACTTGAAAAACATTATTTTTGTCTGCTTGAGTTTTGTTTCAGGAAACCTTGGTAGGTAGCTCTCTACATGCTGCCCACTATACCATTTAGATTGTCAGCTCCCAAACCAAGAACTTCCTTTTTCAACTGTCTACTTATATCTAGCACTCCTTTCATTGTATTATACCGTTATCTCTCCAAAATGTTACTTAGCTTGTGTGCTTATACTGTAACTCTCTGACACATAGTAGTATAAACTAATAAGTAATTACAATTATGCAAATAATGCCTACACAGCTATTTATATGAAAATACTAAAACAATAGAGTGACCAGGCTTTGAGTGGGTATTTTTAGTTTGAATCAAATATCTATTCTATTTCTAAGACGACTTAAGTAAGTAAGTTCTGTAAAGTACACCACATGCAGCACCTATCACCTGAGATCAGACTCCAAAAGACTGTTCATGGTCCCAAGGCTCAACAAAGTATCCGGCCGCTCCTCCTTCTCTTACCGTGCACCCCAAAACTGGAACAACCTAACGGAGACTCTTACATCCACCACCAGTCTAAGTTCTTTCAAATCTAAGGCTGTCACACATTTTAATCTGGTCTGTAACTGTTTCATACGCTCATAATATAAATTATCTTTAACTGTGCATGCAATGTCTTGTATATAATGTATACCCTGCTCATTATGTAACTGTATTTGTAACCATGTATTATTTGTCTTAACTCTGTGACCAGGACATACGTGAAAACGAGAGGTAACTCTCAATGTATTACTTCCTGGTAAAATATTTTATAAATAAATAAATAATAACCACAGAATAGTGATTCGTGACTAATAGAGACCACAAGATGTGCTCAGATATTTTAATAGAAAATGTTATTCCCTGAGTTATAATTGTGATGAAATGACACATCTAGCACAGCTAGGGGAGCGCTGTTATGAACCTGTGGGCTGGCTTCCTCTCATACTTGTAATGAGAGGGTGGGCTGTGGACAGCACTTGTCCGTACATGTTCTGAGGATTGTTCACGGGTGTCCTGTGCAGGTGGAACAGCTGATCACCCCCTCTCCAGGTCAGCAGCATAAACTGCAGCAACACACAAGGCTTCTGCAGAAAATCCTTTCTTTATTATCCCGCGTGGGGGCCCTTTATGGGAATAGAACCATTGTTTGCTGTAATAGACACCGAAGGCAGTTAGACCTCAGAGGGTTGTGTGGTGAGTTAAATGGCACAAGAGCAGTTACAATTACCTCAGTGGTATCTATGCTGATACTTATTTTAAAGAGTGTGTGCCGAACACGCATGTTCTAAATTAATCTTCTTTGTGTTTTGTCACTGAAATTATATTTTGATTGTTTTGATTGAATAAAAGACTTTTGAGAGTAAGTATTGGTACTGTGTCAGGTTTGGATATAAAAGTACTGGTACTGTGGCAGGTTTGCTTATAAAAATACTGGTACTGTGCAGGTTTGGATATACAAGTACTGGTACTGTACTGTGGCAGGTTTGGATATTAAAGTATTGGTACTGGGCAGGTTTGCTTATAAAAGTACTGGTACTGTGGCAGGTTTGCTTATAAAAGTACTGTTTGCATGCCTGATTGCATTTTGTCTGCATGAACGACATTTAGTGCTGTGAGAATTTTGAGCCAGCGGGGGCGCGATCGAGCACGCGCCTGATCGGGACGCATTTTCGTCTCCATGAAGGAGTTTTAGTTCTATGAGTTCTATGAGAATTTAGCTAGGTGCCAGCAAAGAAGTTTGACTTCAAAATATTGAAGCAGGTAGCACTGTTAGTAAGCATGTTTGTAGAAAAGGAAAGGATTTTACTTGGAAGATCAGACCCACCCCTCCCCCCCAAAAAAGTGGTTAAAGCTCACTCCATTTCACCTTCCACACTCATGGGAACTTGCATGCAGTTTGATTGCGACAAATCTAATACAGAGTGCTTTTCCTGGTATTGTACAGGTTAATAAGAGCTTCAATCAGACTTAAAACTAGGCAACTAATTTTGACAGATTTATTATAAATCATTCTTCCTGGTAATGTACAGGTTATTAAGAATTTATATAAGTGTTAGGTACCCATGAGACGTGGTCTGCCTTGGAGGGGCTCATGGGCTTACGACACTTTGGCCAAAGAGTTAAACTACAAGACCATTTTATTCAAAAGATATCTATATATATAGGCACTGTACTGTATATTTGTGTCAATGGATGTAGCACTGGGCTCTCTGTGTTTCATGTTTTGTCTCTGATTTTAAATTTAAGCACTGTTAGTAAGCATGTTTGTAGAAAAGGAAAGGTTTTTACTTGGAAGATCAGGCCCACCCCTCCCCCCCAAAAAGTTTTGCAAGATCACTTATGACTTGGGGCCTATTCTTTCAGGCAGTTCTTTTCATCCATTCAGTGCAAAGCGGTTTATAGTAACCTGCACTAACTCATTTGGCATGTGCTGCCTTTTAAGTAATAATATAATAATGTATTCTTTTTTTTTTGGTACAAATATTTTTATTGCATTTTTGTGGTGGGAGGAATGCAGAAAGGTGGGGTAGGGGGATTGACATTTACCTTACAAATACAATACAATAATAATGTATTCTTATACAGCACCAACAGTATATGTATAACTTTATTTATATACAGTAGCACCGTCTTGGTACATATCGCTTCACAGCAGTAATACATGTGATATAATATTATAACACGTAATGGGAATAAACGCTTCAGCCATAAAATAGGAAAAGGAGTCCCTGCCCGGAAGAGCTTACAATCTAAATGGAAAGGTGGAGAGAACATACAGAGACAGGAGTGTGTTCTGCAACGACTATATGCAGCACTACACTGTACATAGACCCAGATACACAAAAAGGTGCAAAGCGTTAGCACGCCTCAGCTCCCATTCATATGACTGAGAACAAATGTGTGCCAAAGCTTCACACTCTTTTGTGGATCCGGCCTAGTGTATCCTGGCCTCAGAGAACTGTCACTGTCATTATGTTTGTGCTAGTGACAGAGAGGGAGGGAAAGTGACTTTTCCAGGTTCACGGGGAGCTGTCCCCGAATTGCTAGTCCTGTTGTGTCCGCGGCAGCAGAGTGGTAAATAAAATCGCTCTGCTATGAATGGGGGAGATCAGAGGACACGCTTGGTGAGGAAATGCCATTCATTGGTGAGCTGAGTTTGCAGCGTTTAACAGGAGCGCATGTTTTATCCGAAAGGGTTTTAATTTCAGGTAGCTATGCTGGACTCTCCCACTTCACGCCAAGTAATGTAGTCTGGTGGATGGAGTAGGAAAGGTGTCACAAATTAACCCCCCATTCCACATCACAACATCGTAGCAGAGTGTGTTATTGTATCAAGGAGTCAGGAATTTGGGAGACATCTGATCTTTGCAGGGGATGCCGAGCAGTTAGCAACACAATGGGGCTGCACTAGTGGGAGGAAAAGCCCCAAAGTTAGTAGGTTCAGGTTAATGGGGCGTAAGGTGTGCTAAGGCTTAGCACTGTTTAGTAACTTTGGGCCTTGATGTCACTTTGTAACACTTTGGTGGAAGGACGGGTTTCATGAACCATCCCGTGTCTGCTTAACCTTTGCCGTGCCGAAAGTCTGCCACCGCCCGAGTGCCACCGGACTTCCGGGATTTGCGGCAAGCAATCGCCCGGCAGCGAACGCCGCCCGTTTCGATCGGGATCACCGCTCTGATGGAGCAACCAGCCAGAACAGCCCTTAGAAAAGGGGCGATAACATGATGACGTAACTGATACAGTGCAAGGGCCTCTGGCATGACAGATATGCCTGTATGGCACAGAAAGGGTTAATGCCACAACCCCCCCCCAGAAACCTAGATGAGTTTAACTCACATAATGTTAGTATCCCTGCACCCTGAGAATGGTCCTGCCCGTTAATATGTTTTTCTTTAATTGACAAATATCATGAGTATTTTCATCTTTATCTTCTCCGGTTACCATGGTAACCTCAAATACATCTGGGCACCAGGGATAGCTTCGTTTTAACCTCCCGGACGCATCATATGTGAAACGAAATAACAAAGCGGTGGATTTTAAAAAGAAATCGGCGCCAGAAAGGGTGAGAAGAGATCTCTAAGAGCAGGGGTGTCCAACACCCATCTTCAAGGGCCACCGACAGGTCAGCGTTTCAGTATATATCCCTGCTTCAGCACAGGTGGCTCAATCAGTGGCTCAGTCTTCGACTGCTTCACCTGTGCTGAAGCAGGGATATCCTGAAAACCTGACCTGTTGGTAGTCCTTGAGGACTGAAGGTGTGCACCCCTCTTTTAAAGCATCAATCCTCCTACGTAATCCCTCCTTGCTAAACCGCAATATTTTCTGCTCTGGGACTCCCCGGGTCGAGAGATCTATACCAGTAACTCTGTACATCACTTCTTGGTTCTTTAATCTCCCGCGGGCCCCGTTAGGAAGCTGCAGGAGTTTTAAACCGCCATTTTGTTTCCCCTGGGAGGAGACCGAAGTGCCTGTAAGTATCTTGGGATCGAGGGCATAAAAAAATAGTGAGGCTCAGTGCGGGGGACCCCCAGGTTTCCATCCTGTAAATAAAAAAGGGGATAGGGTTAAAAAAAGAGAATAATCGAGCAGCTGGGATTGCTGCTTAAAATGCAAAACAAACATAAAGAGACGACGAGCGCGGACTGCGGCTTTAATTAAGCCAGGGGGAAAAACAGCGTACAAGAAGAATACACGAGTAAGACAATCCCATTGGAATGAAGACTTTTTGGTTTTGATACATCTGGTGCTGTGTTTTGTGGGTGCTAATATTACAGCAGTTTTGCAAGAAACTGGGATAATGTCTCCCCAATGATTTTAGAGTTTTAATTTTTGTATCTTGTTATCCAAAAACACTTTTAACCCCCATCACTGCAGATTATTGCTTGGCACTGAATGCCCCCTCCCCTACCATGTATCTTCATTGCCTTGAAGTCAGTGCAGAGAGGAAAGGGTTGGGCGATCCAGCCTGGGAGAGAAACAGTATACATGCAAATTATTATGATGTGCTAAATGCAATCCGCATCTGGTGAGGAGCCATCTATTGTGAATTACAATAAGTGACATCTCTAGTGCCCCAAACACTGCAGTACTGTGTACACACACAGATTTGCTTTGTCCGATAGAGCAGCTCATGGAGGTCTGGGACATTTCCTGTCTTGTATTTCCTGTAGTTGCCAGACCCATTTTACATAATCGCTGCTGATTTTTATGGCCGTGAAATGTGTTTATTGTATATATAATTATATAATGTTAATGACACACACGTGATGTGATATATATACACACACACACACACACACACACACACACCATATCACATTTTAAGTTATGGTGGGTGGGAAAGGCATCAAAAAACATCCACGTTAGCATATAGCCAATAAAGAATATCCCTTGTGAGCACATTCACATGTCTTAGATAGGTCTGCAACCCTGCCTTCCAACATTATCAGACATACAACAAAATAGGAAGCGCTCTAACTAAATAAAGTCCAAACTTGAAAAGGGTAGATGTGGTGCAGCGTGAAGAGTCGAAATTGTTCCCAATTCCCAGCAGCAAAAAATGTCCAAAATAATCAGCGCACCTCGTTTCATAGGAAGAAAAAGAAAAAGAGCACAATAGTGAAGCAAGTTCACAACACAATGCTTGTATCTGTAAATGGTGAGATCTGCACTTACATTTCAGTGCCGGTCTCAGGCATGTAATGGTATCTTTAAGCGTCCTGACCACCATGAAGTCATCACAATTTTCAAAGAACTTATTTTTCAAAATAGGTAACATAGGCCTTAGGACAATAGGCCTAAGGTAGACTCATTTCCTTAACGGTTAGTTACGAAACAACCTCCTGTCTTTGTGATTAACCTTGGTTTGATGGACAATTTAATGCATAACTGGCCCCTTTGGTAAAAGCTTATTTTGGCATACTGCATAAAGAGGAGAGCAGATTACTTCAGTTTTTGTGCTTCTCAGCTTTGTGCAAAACCCGTATATTATCTCCCTGGGACTGTTTAGTCCTAAAATCCAGCCTGGTATGAATCCCAAGGTTGAAGAAAACACATCAGATTCTATTTTCCCAAGACATGCCTTGTATTTTATAGCCCAAGCCAGCACCTACTGAATAATGACAAGAACTAAGAGGGACCAGCATTGTAGATATATGAAGAAGGGATATACTGCATGTATTCTCATCTCTCCTGCACAACACCCTGCCTGTGCTGTTTTATGAAGCCCAAGGCCTGCAAATAATCCAGTCTTTCCTGAGATCTATGTGAGGCCAATACTGACGGAAGAATGCATCATTTTTCTACTTCTCCTTTAAGTTTGCTAAACCCAACACAAGTCAATGGAAGATGAATGGATCTTCCCTCCTTTCTTTAACAAATGCTCCCGGTAAAAGCCTTCACATGGGTTTTGTATGTGTTACTATGATTACAGATTGCAGCTGCCCCTGTTTTCTGATTGCACCCGTGTATTATACGGCATATACAGGATTCTCCATGCGTCCTCCCAGGCAATTTGCCACTAAGAGCACTTAACACACATTGTGAATATAATCACCAAGAAAAGTTTTTTTTTTTTCTTTTTTCAAAGCTGTTACTAATACAGTTGAGCTCCATTCACTGCTGTCTACTGCCCGTCAGACTCCCGCTGAGAGCATCAGCACCAGAACCTAGAGCCCGGTTAGTCAGAACAAGCGAGTGGCTTTGGGTGATGTGGCGTCCCGTGAAATTATTCTGGCAGCTCATAATATCCAAATAAACCCCAGAAGATGTTTAGAAAACGTCCCATGTAATCCCTGATTTTTTAAAAGTCTTAACTGTCTCTTAAAACATGGGTGGTCATGAGGATTATGTGGAAATGGGTGGAAATTGGCTTCAGCCGGCAGAGAACGAGCAAAGAATTGGAAGGTGCCAGATCAGAATACAACAATATGAAGCAGCACCATGCAGCTGACAATGCAGATCCATTATCAGGAGCGGTCAGCAGTAATGTGGCAAACAAATACAAAATACAGTGTTACAGCTTGTAGCCCCCATATCACTTTACGCAGTGTTAGTTTCTTGTAACATGGGGGTGGTCACTTTAAAACCACTACATGCCAAATGCCATTGAGTGATGAGATCCTTTAACCTGTATCTGTAAGGTACACCATACACTGCAGAATGATATCAGAAAACACAGGGGCTATGTGTCAAGGTGATTGGTGGTTCCATTTTGGGCAAAATAAACGGCAAAGTAGAATCCTGTTGATCTCAGTTGTTTTTTTCTTTTTGATACACATGGAGCATATTTTTTGCCATGAATTGCCCGTAATTT
Source organism: Ascaphus truei (assembly GCF_040206685.1). Classification (NCBI taxonomy): domain Eukaryota; kingdom Metazoa; phylum Chordata; class Amphibia; order Anura; family Ascaphidae; genus Ascaphus; species Ascaphus truei. The sequence continues at coordinate 21,510,205 of NC_134492.1, read as the reverse complement.
CATACATTTTGTCTTGCTACATATTCCCCACAGTATTATAATAATAATAATAATAACAATACTGTAATTATTATTATTTTAGTCACTGTGGTCACATAATGAATATTAGGAATTGTTGCCTAGGTCTTTCCTAAATGATCGATTCCTGCCTGGAAAAATCATGATAGATTATGTATACTCTAATATCAGCCATTGTGCTGTTTATATTATTGCATTCTAACTAATATTTAAAGAGCTCTTAAATGTGCATTTCATTCTGAAATATTATAACGGGAAAGGGCTTGTTGAGTGGATGAGTAAAATATCGCACCTTCCAAAACTCTTGAGGGATTATTTATCAAAGTCTCCCGGCTTTCAAAACCACTGCAAAAAAAGAGCAGCAGGTTTCTGAAAAAAGAAACTCCCGTTGAAAGCAATTGGGATTTTTTTAAATCTATACTATAATTCTAAATTGGATTCCGTTTTCCGTTTGTTTGTATGTCCGAAGCATCGATATCTCACAAACGGCACCACGTAGCACAACGAAACTTGGACTGGTCTTTCTGCGGCGGATTTGTAGGTCAACGCAACTATTTTGAGGTTCCAATGTGACTCACCTCCCAAATTATTGACATGCTAAGTTTCCCTCGGCTGTCCAGCAATAATGTTAGAGCAGGAGCTGGGGGCACACACAGACAGACACACACACATATACACAGACACACACACACAGACACATACAGGCAGAGACAAATCTCACCCCGCACTACATCCAGCAGCGGGGGGTTGATGTATTATATATTACATTCCCCGGGTGAAGCCGGGCACAAAAGCTAGTCTTTAGTAAATCTGGTAACATTTTCTTGCACTAGTTTTGATAAATGAGCCTTTTGGGAGAACAAGGATTAGATGTAGTAAGAACGTGCCCCATTTCCACCTGTGCTTGATTCAACGTGTGTATCCGACACTGCTCTGATGAATCATACGGGAGAATAGTTTTAAGGAACAGTTTCTGGGGGTCCGGATGATATGATGCATGTCTCTTAAACATCGCTTTCCTGACCGATTTACACTTCAGTAAGTGCGCAGACTGGAGTGCTTGTGTATTCTTCAGGATTAGATCACCTGTTATCACCTGAGGCTCATTTAAATATGAAAGCTAGTCAGGTACTCCAATTACTGAATCCCATAATGGCTTTAATTCTAGGTCTTCAGCATCTTCAAGGAGCAGTTCATGTTACTTTATTTAAACACATTTACTGCTAGGCTTGAACTCTTAAATTCCATTGTTATTGTCTTTGTGCCATTTTACACTTCAGAGATACCAAGCCCTGGAAAACAGGCCAGCAGGAAGAGAATAATAGATTGTCAAAGACCTTTAAAATCCCAACCAGAACCAAATAATAACAACTTATTTATTTTTTAGGGATTTCTGACATTTGTTTTTTTCATTTAATTTTAGGAAGTGAATTTCTATGCATCAATTTCTATGCAATTTCCGGCAGCAAAATTCCGTCTTAATTGTACTTTGGGGCATGTAATGATAATGGCTGTAGTGAGAGCACAAGGCATAATAGGCGGTGTTCTCAATGTTAGTAAATCAAACACAATATATATAGACAAGTGTGTGTGTGTTCTTTTCTTTAAAAAATAATCAACATTTTATATATCTATATAAACTGTATGTGGACATTTGTATATAGTTTACCCATTTAGTATTAATACTACAGACAGCTAGGGATTGGTAATATTGATATGAGACTTTTCAAGGCTCCTTTGGGAAGCCGTTGAGCTAGGGAAGACACATTTATTGCACCATTTGGTGTGCCTGCATTGTTTGCCCCTTCTACATGGTATAGTTTAGTATGTTAGCAGAAGCGCCCGCTCCAATCTGTTGGATTATTACTGTTATTGTGTGCCCTGACACCTATTTACTCCCCTGAGGAAGGTCCTTTCTGGACCGAAACATTGGATTATGTGTGCTATGTATTCTTAAATACAGGTTTTTTTGCATCTTTTACTGAGTGCTGTTTCTTGATTTCTCTTTGTGCAGTGCAAAGATAACACTGTGATCCCCACCAGAGTAGAAATCACAAAGTAGCACGAAAAAGTTGATATATCAAAAAAGTGTATTGAAACACACAAGCTCCTAAGCGTGGAACTTGTGTGTTTCTTTGTGTTTTAATACACATTTTATAATATCAACTTCTGAGTGCTGCTTTGTGATTTCCACTCTGGTGGGGATCACAGTGCTATCTTTATTATGCGTATAGAGCAAGCACTGGACCATACTGTTTCTATTGGAGTGCCAGCTGTTCTTATATCTTACTATATATTTCTGAAAGCGTCCTATGTGTCTTTGTCTGTATGTGTCTCCCTGTGTCCCTAGCGGCAATCACATTGGACCTTTGGCCTGTCACTCCGCCTCAGGCCAATGAGATTGCTCCCTTGGCCCGCCCGCCCCCGCACACCTCTCATTGGCCTGAGGCTGAGTGACGGGCCAAAGGTCACACACACACACACTCACACACTCACACACTGGCGCTCTCACATCCCCACAGCTCTCTTTGGCCCCCCCCCCACACACACACACAGAGCACGCACTGTGCGGCTCTCCCCTCACATAGGCCGCTCCCCGTCCCCGAGAGCGCTCCTCCGGCTGTCTCCGCCTCTCCCCGCGAAAGGCACAGCACCTCCTCACCGGAGCATTTCAGCCTCTCCGCTGAGGAGCCCGAGGTGGAAGAGGAGGGCAGCCGGTACCCGGAGGAACAGGAGCGCGGCCGTGTGCAAGGTGAGTAAACGCAGGGGAATGGGTTATTTTACACGTCCAAGACTCACCCTGCCCTTTGCCCCCCCCTACCCTCCCTGCCCCCCTGCCCTCCCTGCCCCCCTGCCCCCCTGCCCTCCCTGCCCCCCTGCCCCCCTACCCTCCCTGCCCCCCTGCCCTTTGCCCCCTGCCCTCCCTCCCCATGCCCTTTCCCCCTGCCCTTTGCCCTCTGCCCTTCCACGCCCGGGCAACGCCGGGTATATCAGCTAGTATATATATATATACACATACAGGAAAAAAGGTCCGCAGCACTCTCTGGTAAGTATCCAATGTAAAAAAGGTTTATTGCATCAAATTAACATCAGGGGTGAAGTACAGGAAAAAATGGAGCAACGTTTCGAACCTCGCGGTCCTTTGTCAAGCCCCTGGATGGTGATCCCAGGTACACTGCTAGCACCCTGCTCCTAAAAGATAAGTTATTTGTCCTACTCTTGCCCAATTAGAGTGCCCTGAACATATTTTTGTTAAATATATATATATGTGTGTGTGTGTGTCTTCTATTTCTTTAACCTATTACTATGGTCAAATATTTAGCAGTGCACTCAAATGAAGCTCTTCACATGTAATGGAGCTATACTTATGACTATTTGAAAGTGAAGACCATAAAACCAGGGCCGGATTAAAGTCTTTGTAGGCCCTGGGCACTCTCATAATCATCAATCACCACTCCGGGTTTGGGCCACGTATCTCCGGGCTAGGGGTTTACCTCGAAAATCTCTGGCTCGCGACATCTCCCCTCCCCCTGCAGGGTCCCGTCAACATGGCGCCACGTTGCCATGCCAACAAGACGCTGAGCGACGTCACAGCATCACGTTGTCATGGCAACTGGACTCTTACGTGACGCCCCATTGCCATGACAACCGAACGTCACGTGACACCTCTGCGACATAAGGTGTCCCATTGTCATGACAACTTGACACTGCATGGTGCTGCGCCGTCACGTTGTCATGGCAACGCAGCGCCATTTGACGTCATGGAGCAATGTTGGCAGGGCCTTGCAGGGGGAGAAGCTGCCGCCGAAGGTAAGAGAAGTAAATAAAATAAATACATTTAAAAATGTGTAGAACGTGGCTACTCTCATTCATCGTATAACCCCAAGATAGATCTATAGATAATCCACGGGATTGAAACAATAATCTTCACTCACACCTTAAGACACACTTGCTTAAAGAAGCATATGAATAGCACTGTGGATATTCTGTACACATGATACATAAAGCTTGGCCCCCTGCAGACGCACTTACCAGAACTCCCTCCTACTGTCTCTGTACGTTCTCCCTACCTACCAATTAGACTGTAAGCTCCTCGGGGCAGGGACTCCTCTTCCTTAATGTTACTTTTATGTCTAAATCACTTATTCCCATGCTCTGTTATTTATTTGATTACCGCATGTATTACTACTGTGAAGCGCTATGTACATTAATGGCGCTATATAAATAAAGACATACAATACAATACAATACACTACTCTCAATTGAGAATGAGCTTTTGCCAAAATTGAAATTGAAAGATGCAGTCCTTTATTTTGCTAACAAAAAGAGCCACAAAGTTAATGTTTAATGTAAATGTACTAAAGTCCAGAGCTAATATCATTAAACTTAATTCTGATGTCCAACACTCTACATTGTACTATGCTGTCACGCTACTCATTATTAATTCTTGATTATTCAACTTTCCAGAATATCTCAATTTTATTTAACGTTACATGCATGTGTACATATACACACTTCAACATGTGTAGATGTATTCTCATAATAAAAAGGTTTTGCAAAGTAATTCAATTAAAGACCATTATTAAGTTTGATTAAACAGTTGTCATTTCTCATTTTTGTGTCATCTGAGATTTATTTGGGCCTAAAACTATTTTGTAATCCCTTGAGAGCTTCATAGGCCTTCGGCCTTGTACCCATTATGCCCAATGGATAATCCAGGCCTGCCTAAAACCATCTCAGAGGCGGTGGCCAAAAAAAGGGCAAAATAAAGGTGACTGTTAAAGTACAGTACTTACTTGGCTTTACAATTCTGCATTTGTAGTTGCTGTGGCAGGACAAAATAGGGAATACACCATAAAAAACAACCATTTTTCCCTTAGTAAATCACCTAATGGTTTAACCAGTTTTAGCTCGGGAAAGACGGGCAAACGGAAGAAAACTCACCAGAACAAGCTATATGAATGCTGATCAGCAGAAAAACAAGGCCATCGATGAAATCCTGGTTTTCAAGGATTTTTGCCCGTTTTTCACTTTTTTAAATTGATACATACGATATGTATGTATGTATGTATGTTTGATACTTAGCAGCTATTTACTTAAAGTGATTTTTCTTTGCATTTCCACCAACATGCTGACGCATGCTTTTTCATTCAATACCCTAATGAATGCGCTTGTCCCTAATTTATCTTGAACCATACAAATGCAATCTTACCTTTAATTGATTGCAGGATTGTAGTGTGACCACAAGCAATCCTAATTATTATGCTGTGGAGTGAATGAGTTTCAATGACCTGCAAATCGCTCGGTGCATTGTGAGTGTGTAACTTGTGTGAACATTGCAAAGTATATACAACACTATTGACAATGACAATACTTATTACTCAGTTATAATAAAATTATTTTAATATGCACACACTAATGAGCAACACATTTAGTTATGCTAAATAAATTATACATTTGTATAGATGTCAATGGCTGAAACAAATAGTTTCTTCTATAAACACATATCTCTTTATATGCAGGTATATACTGTACAATACAACTCTATATACATGTATATAAAAAATCTATCTAGATTAGATGTATATCTCTATAGATGTATATATATATCTACATATGATATAGATTTGGCGAATATATATATATATATATATATATATATATATATATATATATGTGTGTGTGGTCAAATTAGAAAGACTGTTAAATATGTATTTAGTATTTTAATCAAATGCTTTCTCTGAAAATGGTCTGAAAAAGTATAAGCAGGGCTTGAAAATGAAGTTATTTAACAAGATCGGTGCTAATCTAAATTCTAATTGTTTGTAGAATATTGACCCACTAACTCTATCTCAGAGGAAGCGGTAAAAAAGGGCAAAAAATAGGTGTCAACATACTCCTTTTTTTTTTACACTGCGGCGCATATTGTTCATATGCCCCGGACATGCCTCTTCTAAGTGGCGCAAATAGCTTTCTGTGGCTAGGAGTATCGGCTGTCGCACAGCGAACCAATGTGGAAGTAAGCGCGTACAACGAAATCGGACATTTGGCTGCACCCAAGTCTCCGGTGGTATCTCGCCGCCAAGGGATCCTTTGCCGCAGCCGCTCCACCGCTGGACACTCGGCCGCTGGCCATTTGCCAATAAGGTAAATTCATTGAAGTGGTTTTAGCGGTTAGGGCAGGGGGTTAAGGATAGAGGTTTTATGGTAGGGAATTAAGATAAAGGGTTAAGGTTTTTAGGGTAGGGGATTAGGGTAAGGGTTTTAGGGTAGGTGATTAGGTTTTTAAGGTTGGGATAGCGTTAGTATTAGAGCATTTTTAGGGTAAGATATGGGGCTTACCTTGGCGGTGAAGCAGCCGGCGGAGAGCTGTGCCAGCGGCGGGGTGAGTGGCGGCTAAACCCCGGCGGAGATTTGGTCGCCGGCAAACACGACCAAATGCCCTAGACCTCATTGCGATCAATTTCTGATATGCCGATCGGCAGACACAGAAGGAAATCTAAGGTTTGCTGTCCGATTTCTAGAATTGCGCCCCATTTTGAAGCATCGTACATAACCCCCAATCAGATCGTTTTCTTTTTATAGATCTGGCACTGTTTTATTTTCATACCAGTTTTGCAGCCGGGAGACTTTCGTAGATATACAGGGTATATTGCACACTCCTCTAGCTCAGGGGTGGCCAACTCCAATACTCAAGAGCTACCAACAGGTCAGGTTTTCAAGATATCGCTGCTTCAGCACTCAGTGGAAGGCTGAGCCACGGATTGAGCCACCTGTGCAGAGGACTGGAGTTGGCCACCCCTGCCCTGGCTCCTAAAGGGTTACTTCCCAGACTACTTCACTCTCTGCGAAACCTCTTTACCCCATAAACACCCTGGGCTGCAATTATATGAGCATCTTTGCACTTATCATCCCCACCCTTTCTCTTCATGTATCGGGCTGTGTATTAGGAGCACTGGGAATGCTTTGTCTTGCTAGCATTCAAATCAACTCTCGCTGACTTGATGATTGTGCTATTGTCTCAGCACAACAATATGGGAAATAAAATATGGCAAATAATGTCCTCAACGTGTGTCTGTGTCCCACCTACAAGATCTGCGACTACATCCAACCAGCCAAGGACTGTTAAATAACCCTGCTTCCATCCAGAGACATCATTATCAAGAAGAAACTGCTTTCTCTTTCAACGTTATTCATTAAACCAGAGGTATCCAATTCCAGTCCTCCAGAGCCACCAACAGGTCAGGTTTTCAGGATACCCCTGCTTCAGCACAGGTGGCTTAATCGGTGGCTCAGTCGAAGCACGGACTGATTGAGCCACCTGTGCTGAAGCAGGGATATCCTTAAAACCTGACCTGTTGGTGGCCCTTGAAAACTGGCGTTGCCCAGCGTTAGAGAATGAATCCATAATCTGTCAGGTTCTATTATCTTGGAAATGATCCCGTCCTTCGTGAAATCTGCTCACACCTTGAAACTCTGGTAAAATGCGAAGTGAGGGGAGCCTGCTGACACTTAGCTGAAACAGACACATTCCCCGGGCCTCACCCGACAAAGGAACCGGAGTTCCCAGATAAGATAACATTGTAACCTTTAGCAATAATACCTGAAGCTTTACTGTAAGATACTTTCTCTGAAAGACATGTGGTTCACTCTGAGTCCTCAAATACATTTTTATTAAAGCAGCAATACTACTTTCCAGCTTTGTTTCTTCTTTTTTGTTCTTAATTTTATGTCAAGCATGTGGTAATGTATAATTTCTACATTCTTACCTAAGATGGCCATCGTTTCGTGCTCCTGTCAAAATCCTGATTGTGTGCCTAACATAATGGCTGTTTCAGTCAGTGTAACTCAGCAGCTACAATGTATCCTTATATTACTAAAGTAACATTATCTATTGTTATTGCATTATTATCTAATACAGCGTATAAGATTTCCTGTTTTGCTGCTTTAAAGCTGTCAGCAAGGATGGGACCCTGCACCACATCGTATTAACCTGTTAACTGCTGGAGATTTAGCCAGTGCACACGGTATGACGTTTTGCTATTTTTGTATTAAAATTGGTGCCTGCCAAGAAGCTGCATGTTCCACACTGTTATCCTGCACAAGTATTCAATTGCATTAATATCACTTTTAATTAAAGTCCATACACTTTATTTTTTTATTATCATCTGATATTAAGGAGTCATTATTAAAGTCTCCTGGCTGCAAAACATGAACAATACGCATCAAAATAAAAATCCACTCGCTTTCCCAGCATATTCCAGACGTGGGAGGGTTGTACGAAGTGAAGAAGAGACCACCTATTTATTAAACCAAGGAGACACTAATTTCCAATTTTAATTTCTTCACCCTTGTGACAATGCCACAGACTTTTGTTTGGTTTTAAACCCATTCATTCTCTTTCTTCTCTCTTTGTCTTTTGGATAATACCCAGCATACATCTCTGTATACTTTTTGGCGCGGTCTGAAGCTTCTGAATTATCTTTGCATTTAGGGTCCAAGTTTCACATCAATACGTCAGCACGGGCAGAATACACAGGTCGAAAAATTTACTCTTGAGTCACCGTGGAAGATTTCCCTTGAAATATTCTCTTGTTTCTTCCAAATGCCTCCATCCCATCTTCAGTTTCCTATTGCACATATATGCAGGGAGAAGGAGCCGCTCAGAGAGTAAAGACACTGACTCTGTAAACAATGACTCAGAGCTTGAATCAAGGGAACCTGGTCCAATTTCTGGTGTAAACACTACAAACATAGATTGTAAGCTCATCCGGGCAGGGACTGTGTCTGTAAAATGTCCTATGTGCTGCGTACTGTGCCCTACACTTTAATTGTGAAGCGCTTTGACACACACACACACACACACACACACACACACACACACACACACACACACACACACACACACACACACACACACACACACACACACACACACACACACACACACACACACACACACACACACACACACACACACACACACACACACACACACACACACACACACACACGTTGTATGAAGAGCAATGGTCAGAAATTCCACCAGGGGGAGCTATTTACTTTGTTTTGGGATACCGTGGACTCCGCATGACTCCTCTCACCTACTGTACCAATATTGGCCTGCAAAGGGAAGGTGATCCACGGGCAGAGATGGACACTGTACATGGCCATCTTACAGTATTTTCAATCATTTTGAGCCAGTTACAAAACCTTACTAAGAGGTCTAGGAATAAAGACAGTTTGGGCATTAAAGGGTCTCAGCTGTATTTTTATCTGGCATATTTTAGCATTAATGTATCCGGGCATCTTGTGACGGATTTTCCCTGTGCACCAGCGTTGTGATTAGTGTTAACAGGACGAGTTAGGGGGAAGTTAAGTGATTCACATAATAAAAAAGGGATGTGTCAGATTCTCACCATCATCTGTTTCCGGTTAGCCTGAATCAATTATTTGTAGGCCTGCGGAGCTGGTAACCTCCCTGGATAATGATCTGACCCATAAGGAATCTGATTAACAAGCTTCTTACATTGTAACCACATGAAATACGCAAGATAAGTATTTTCTGGCCTGGACACATTAAACATGTTGGCACAGTCATGTCCTTATCAGCTTATGGTGTCTAGGTTTCTAAACTCCTAGGATTAGTATGTTAGAAGTCAAAGCTCTATTAAAAAGTGGTGTTACTGTGTATGTGGCAGAGGCACAATCCTCTAGGTTATATACATAGTTACGTTTTTTATAAGGTTAAATTAAAAGACGTGTATCCATCAAGATCACCCTATGTAACATTTAATTGACGGAGATACTCATCCTATATTTGTATTTATGGTATATTGCAGGAGAGCTCAACTCCAGTCTTCAAGACCTCCCAACAGGTCAGGTTTTAAGGATATCCCTGCTTCTTCGACTGAGCCACTGATTGAGCCACCTGTGCTGAAGCAGGTATATCTTTAAAACCTGACCTGTTGGGGGCTCTTGAAGACTGGAATTAAGCACTACTTAAAAGCTGTTGATTATAAAGAAGCTTTCTGGCAAGTTTCTGCATGAAGAAAAGCAAGGGACTGTTTTTAATAGCATATCTCTCAACCATGAAAAAGTACACGTTTATGTCTGTAAATTAGTGATAGATATCTGCTACTTTGTACTATCACACTGACTGCCTGTTATACCCCCAATACGCTTCAGCGTTCTTTAAAGCAGCAACCCTTCTCAGAGGCCTATATGAGTAAACCCATATAATGTTAGCATCTTCACCCCTGAGCATGCCCTGCTCTTCATTTCTAGACTGCACTGAACTCCGACTCCATTTTAACCTCCCAGACGCTCAATATTTCAAATGTTTATATCTCCTGAACGAAGCCTTGGATGTAAAAAATAAAAGCAGCCTGGGAAAGGGCGAGGGATACATTTTAAAGTAAGAAATAAAATAATAATAAAAAAAATATGGCATCAGGGTTGACCGCTGCTTTAATATAAAGCTGGTAACTGATTCTCAGCATTGAGGACTGTGGATTCAGAGCAATCTAGCACTGAAGGTGTTAGGGCTTGAAAAATGTAACCTAGCACCCAGTCCCAAAAGCTGCCCCTCCCTCTGCTCCTAGCAGCTATCTTATCTCAGGCCTGCACATTCCCTGTTTACCTTTCGCTCAATTTAGCTCGTTTTATTGCTGTGTTTTAAAGCGTGGTCTCCGATTACCACATTCCGATGCAAGCTAATAAAAATAAAATCATTAAGTCTCACGCAGTCGGCTTATATTTATAGTATGACAGCCTGGACTGTAGTCACCACTTTTTAATTTTTTTTTTAGCATTAAGATCAGCATTAAAAAGCTGTCTCACATTTGAATGTGATCTGTAACTGTTACATACGCCTATAACTTATTTTATCTTTAACTGTTCATGCAATGTCTTTATATTTCGTGTATAACCCTGTTTACCTAATGTACCCATGTATTTGTAACCATGTACCTGTCATCATAACTCTGTGCCCAGGACATACTTGAAAACGAGAGGTAACTCTCAATGTATTACTTCCTGGAAAAACATTTTATAAATAAATAAACCCTTCCACAGCAAACGTGATCTTTACATGTATTATTTCTGGGATGAATGCACTTTGTTACTTTGGTTTTTAGAAACCCACAATATCACTACTTTTTTATTTACAAACATAAAGTTCAATAATTTTTTTAAAACTTTTTTTTTAAGCACTCTTTTGTTTATGCAGCATAAATACTGCAACCTTTCTAAATATGACAAACAAAGCTTTTCTGGGCAGTGATACATTGAGCGTGCGCTGGGTGCTTATCAACCTATAATTTCCATGTTTCTAGACTCCTAGGATTGGTATATTATCAGCCAAAGCTCTATTAAAAAGGACTCATTCCGTGTGCGCCGGAGCAGCCAATCGGGACGTTTGTGGCTGAAGTTCCCTATTGACTTCAATGGGGGATTTTAGCCGACGACAACCCAATCGACTGCTTCGGCGGATATATAATAGGGCCCTAAAGGTCTAAAGCAGGGTTCTCAAATTCAGCCCTGAAGGGCCACCAACCGGCTAAGTTTTTATGGATATCCCTGCTTCAGCATAAGTGGCTCAATCAGTGGCTCAGCGACGGAGCCACTGATTGAGCCACCTATGCTGAAGCAGGGATATCCATAAAACCTAGCCAGTTGGTGGCCCTTCAGGACTGAGTTTTAGACTCCTGGTCTAAAGAGTCGCTTTATTAAGAATTTCTTTAAATTAGGTATAGTACCACGGACAAAACCACGATGAGATGAGCAGCCAAAAAACAAACCACAAAATGGGTGCTAAGCGTTAGCACATTCAAATGAATGGGAGTAAAGACATGCCATAGCTTAGCATCCTTTTGTGGATCCAGGCCTCGGAGAATGGGATCCGTGCTCTGCCCTAAAATCTGGGTAGTACAGTTAGTGTGGGTAAAATCCATTAGTAATACCGGTCGGCTGCTAAGGATATACAAGACTATGGGATCCAATGACACTATAATAATGGTTGAGTGATAGGATCTATTTATTAAAGTCTCCAGGCTGCAAAAAGTACAGCGTAACTGGGGCCAGAATGACACTAGACTTATTAAAGAAAATATTAATATTCCTACTGAAAGTAATGAGATTTTTCTCGGGTGCCGTTTTTTTGCTCCAGTTTTGCTCTGCTTTTGCAGCTGTAAGACTTTGATAAGTGACCTCATCATTTTCCATCTCTAATATTATATTTTCAGGTCCCCAGACAGCATATATACATTAAATAATTATCAGAAGGATAAAGAGTTTATTTGTGGAGGCGCAGACAGCTCCTCTCTCCCAATCTATCCATCTCATCTTTTAATTGTCCTACCTTGCTGGTAAACCCTTTCACAAATCCACCTCCCACCCCTCCTCCTTCTCTGTCACTCACGTGAGTCTCCGATCACACATATGTCCAACTTTATAACACCTTTTGATGCATATTGCTTGCTAACCTCACTAAACTCATTAAAATAAACTATGCAAAGTATCGAGACTTTAAAAAAGTATTTGACAATACTTGTACTGTACAGTATGTACTTGCATTGCAGCAAAAGGTCATATTATTTAAAAACAATAAAAGCCCCAAGAAGTTGCCTCATGTTCCAGAAAGGTGTCCTGTCAGTTCCTTTGCTATGTAGCACAGGGATAAAGGCAGAAATTATACAGAGAGAGGAATCTAAAGGCCTTGTAGAGAATGTTTATATTGTAGGGTGACGTTATGGGAATAATGTCTCTCTGGGCTTTCTTATCTCTAAGACAAATTCTTTTCCTAACACCGTCACATTCATTCAAACAAACGTAATAACTCAGCCACATTCTCACATTTGCAGAGCTGGCCATTTTGTTCTATCCCTGTTCAGAGAGCAGTACCTCCAAAAGTAAGCTTTTGTCTAAAGTGAAAGTTAATGCCCCCAAAGACAGGGTGATCTCTATTATCAATACATGAATACAGTTGACATTAATACACCGTTAAACAACATTTTTGGACTAGGTGAGTTTACACAATGGGTTAGTTAATCTGAGGATTGGTATTGTCACTTTCCTGGCGTGACATATTTACTGACATTACGCTTAAAGTGACTTCAATATTTTTTTGTACCCTGAAATATATGTGAGTCACTGGCTGCTCCAGGAATTGATTTTTTGTAAGAAGTGTATCATTGTGGCAACTTATTTATCTCAATACTATTGAACTGCTGGCCCGCTGGGTAAGGCCGAGTCCATGGCGTTGCGCACGCCTGTCCATGGCGCCTGTCCATGGTGTTGCGCACGCCTGTCCATGGCGCCTGTCCATGGCGTTGCGCACGCCTGTCAGCGATCTGTGGACTGCAGATCCTCGCGACCGAGAGGCGTGTCGGAGGCGTGGCTGATGACGTCACCAAGCTGGTTCGCCCTCATTAGGCGAACCGCTCGTGTAACCTGGCCGTCGCAAGACAAAATCCCAAACTGTTGCAAAAAAAACAGCCGCGCTATCTCTCAAGTGCACGTGTGCACTGTGGATGTCTGCATAGACTGTAATGTGTTTGATCGCGCCGCGCGCGCGGTAAGCATGGATGCGGCCTAACTCTGAGCTCTGACACTCCTTGATTCTGGATTCTGAAATAAAAGTAAAACTGGCCTCTAATATAGTATTTTTCAAGAGGGGTTCCAAGGAGCCCTTGGGTTCCCCGGGCATCCCTAAAAGGTTTCCTGCAATTTTCAGGTCATTTGAAAATGTACAATGCATCTGATCTCGGGTGCGCTATTGGAGAGGGTTGGGGTTCCTTACAATGCATCTGATCTCGGGCACACTATTGGAGAGGGTTGGGGTTCCTTACAATGCATCTGATCTCAGACGCTGTATAAGAGTGGGTTAGGGTTCTGCAGAATTTCACAATATAATTATAGGGTTCCTTAACCAAAAAGGTTAAAAAAAAACACTGCTCTAATAATTGTCTTGACATGCCAGGATAAAAGAGGCTGGGGTTTATTCATTAAACTGTGATAGTGCAGATAAGGGCTCTATCACGCAGTAACATAATACCCCATAATACCCCATATATACAAGGTTCCACACAAACATCCCTACTTGTTAAGAGTTTTCTGTAAAAAGTGTGGGTCACATTGCTTCCATGTATCAAGCTCATTTTAATTGATTCTAACTGCTTTAGCTCTATTACCGCCGACAAGCAATACAAGGATTGACTATATGAAGCAAAATAAAGGAGTGCATGCATGGTACTCATAATTCCTACATTTCTGGGTATAATTTTTCTCTTCTTTATATCCATCAATTGATTAATGTGTTGCAGGCCTCTTCAGCAGCCAATGGGTTAAAAAGCTGGACTTGCCCATCTGAGAAATTAGCATTATAATGTGACCATTACCCAAGTCATTCATTATATACAATGCACTTTACAAGAGGGCACATTGGACTGCTGTCAGATTACAGTAATAACCTGTTTTATGCACACCCAAAAGATAATGCAGTTTATTTCTGGCTTTTTACATGATCATTTCAGCTCAGCCTGTAAAGTATAGAGCGCTGCCATGTTTTTGTAATTAAAAAAAAAAAAACGTTTGAGGCCAAGCAACGCATTAAAGGGCTGAAATAATGTAACCCCTCAAAAAGCAGCTATACATACGACATGTGGGAAATGAAAGATATAACACCATTTGACTAAACCTGAGACAATGTAACTCCCCAAATAACTACACACACATATCATGTGGGAAATCATAGATATATGATAATTAAATAATAGACCATATAATTAAAGCACTGCAGCAATAATAATATAAATAAAGACGCAGACATTGCATCCACTCTCACTTTCCCACCCGCTGAGCAAATACACACGTGGCTCCCCTGCTGCAGAAAACCACGCCCCCTTTCCCTATCACTGCCGCCCTGCGCGTGCGCCGGTGACGTCACTCAGAATCCCATTGATAAAAACGCCGAGCGGATGCCGGCCGCGCGGACAGTCTGGGTTCAAGCTGAGTGTTGAGCGCGCGGTTCAGCCGGCTGTCCACCAATCAGGGGCGTGCGCTGGCGAGAGCACGGCTGGTGCTGTATGTGTGGTCGCACCGTGCGCCCTCTGCGTGTCACAAGGTGATTGGGGGTACGCGGGAGTCGCTTCAGCCATGGAGTCTGCATGCTACGTCCAGTCCCACCCGTTCCGCGGCCACCTGCTGGGCACGGACCCGTACAGAAGCCCAGCGGCGGCCCACCCCCCCAAACCCGCGCAGGACAGGAGCGAGCCTCCCCGGGCTCAGCAGCAGCAGCAGCAGCCCTGCAGGATCATCAGCGACCCCTGCACCGGCAGGTCCTACAGCAAAGGCAGGCTGCTGGGCAAGGTACGCACAGGGGCGGGGCGCGTTGTGGGGGTGAGGGGTATTCCCCCTCATTTTTAAGGCTTTTGTCCGAATCAATTAGATAATGGCATGTTCTTGTATAGCGCTGCTAGTTTTACGTAGCGCTTTAGAGACATTTTGCAGGCGCAGGTCCCTGCCCCGTGGAGCTTACAATCTACGATTTTTGTTCCCGAGGCACAGGGAGATAAAGCGGCTTGCCCAAGGTAACAAGAAGCAGGTTCCCCTGCTTCAAACTCGGTGCCAGTCAGTTTTTTTACTCACTGAGTCGCTCCTTCTCCCTGTTGTAAGCTCTTTGGGGCAGGGACTCCACTTCCACAATGTCACTTCTGTCTGAAGTGCTTCTTCCCATGACCTGTTATTTGTATTTATTTGTTATTTATGATTGTCGTGTGTATTACTGCTGTGTAGCGCTATGTACATTAATGGCACTATATAAATATAAAGACATACATGTGCAAACCATGCCTGGCCATGGAGCCTAGTCACAGTGCATGTGACTGCACGAGCATCTACTCATTAGGGCTATTCCTATCTATTGAACGTGCAGGCAAGCCCTGTGCCTCCTGTGTATTAGGGATATAGAACCCCTCCACCCTATATAAATGCCTGAGGTTAAATCCCACCTCGTTATATTTGACCCTTTTGCATTGCCGTTTCGTGTTCTCATATTGGTATCTGTAAGATGTTGTTGCAAGACTTGTGCCTTTAATACCGTATATAATGTTTAACACAACTTAACCCCATCGCTGCCGATGACTCCCTGGTAGTCTTTTCAGCCGTTCTTGGGTGACCAGTTTCATTGATCCTCCTGTTTTCTGTCTTGGTCAGGCGAAGGGATCCCTCCCAGTTCCCCCTTTCTTTAGTCCATCGGTCTGGCCTGTTTGTGATCCACATGTATCCAGGCTATACAGTTACATTGTATCAGGCTGACCCCAGACCTGATCAGTGAGAAATCACTGCTTTCCAGGGGATAGTCACTGGACTTCTCCATTTACAACCTTTATCTTTCTGGGGCTTATAAGAGGCCTTCCCTTTATCAGCATGAATGTGGCAAGGTTTCTGAATATTTTGCCAGTTGTATAGATTGTTTGTGGCTCTGGTATTGTCACCTTTTTGTTGATTTGGACACACCAGTTGTCACTGTAACCACTGATTGGAAAGCATTGTCCTTGATCTGGGACTTGTTGCCATTCTGTGGTTTTTTTTTTTTTTTGTCACACGGTCACTTCTCCAGGGTTCTGTTCATGTTGCGTCTTATTTGGGGTGTGCATGGTGTATAGTGTTAAGTGATCTCCAGCCAATGCTGGTGCACCACATCCACTCTAAAGCCCGCATTTCCAGTTTGTCACCAGAGCCCAGTGCAGGACTGAAGGGGTTAAACGAATACCAAGGCCATGTTTCTCACCTTTGAATTGTTGCTTGTTCCTCTGGCAGCGAATGGGGATAATCGGGGTTCATTGACATGGTGGGTGGGGGGGGGGGGGGGTGGGAGAGGAGTGTGGTTTGCAGTGTGGATATGATGCAGCAGCGGTTTGCTGTGAGTGGATGTGCTGGCATGCCCGGGCATGGTTCTGTGCACATGGCATTCCTAGGGCTAGGTGTCACCCCCCAGGAGCTGGGCTCATCCTGTTTCTGCATTCCTCTGTCTCCTGTCTTGGGAATATAGAACTCCCTATATAAATGTCTGAGGTTACATACCTACTTATTATATTTCACCCTTTTCCTGACCCGTTTTCATATTGGCATAAAACCTGATTTGTTCTGCATTAAGTATCATGTATAATGTTCAACCCTACTTAACCCTTCCTGCTGCCAAACGGGACTGCAGCATAACTGCTCCTCATTATGTCGCATGCCCCTCTGATGGGGTTTGTCACATTCACACATGGCACCATTCAGGCTGGTTTTAAAACCTCTTTAGTTGACGCTGGGAAATCCTGTTCTAACCTTTTGGTATTCAGTGAGAAGTAGATGCAGTAGTTAAATAAAGGTGGCTTTTTATGGTGATAAGTGGGGTTTATGGTAAGTGGGGTTAACTAGTAGTCAAACAATTCTTCATGCAGCATATTTAAATACTGTGCATGGGGAAGTGGGTTAATTAAGCGTTCAAGCTCAACATCCCCTGTTGTATAACCAGAATAGATATGCTATTTATGCCATTACCCAGGAGCCTGATTTAGTCGTGTGCTCCTTTGGTTTGTAAATTAAAAATGTTCCATAACCTTGAGGTGTGTGTGTCACATTTGCTGTTGGTATTCTGCTGTATGCTATCCACGGGGGTTAGTGTGTCTACATCTACACTAGACAGTTCTTGACTTGCCTCTTGTTTAATTGAAACTGCAATGGCTCCCCACCACATTTGCATCTGGCTGCTATTGTCTCATCTATTGCCGTAGGCAGAATGTGAGTTGTGCTACATATGTCACTTGGATGTCTTTAACACCTCTTCTGTGCTGTTATCAGAGCTTTAGAAATTGTAATTTGGTTAGTGTGCGTGGTGCTGTACTTGGGTTAACACGTTTGATATCACATGGGTCAGAAAAGCATTGCAAGGCAAACCTACAGAATGTTCAACTGCAAAATAGTTTTATTTTTATATCTAAATGTGTATTTCTTTGTCATGGCGGCTTCCTAAATGACTAAATTAAACCAGTCTTATGTCACAGATCTGCTTTCTATATGTTCACATGTTCTGACCACTGCCATGTGTTTTCCATGTGCTTGTGCTGTATCATGAGACCTAATCGGCTAGAATCAACAGGGAAACGGAAGTGGAAAATGTTTCCCAGTATTGCAGGGGCTTAAATTTTAACAATTCTATACATGCATCTACACAATGTATTGGGGACCATAGAGCAGACAATCGGTCACAAGGAAATTCAGTGCTAATGTCTGCCTTTAGTGGGTGAGCCTGGCTTGAATCCCAGTGTCCTGTTCCTTGTGACCTTGGGCAAGTCACTTTATCTCCCTTTGCCCTGGTCACCAAAAATAATTGGCTATATCTGCATCAAACTAATTGTTCCTGCAAAGTTTTATGTATCTGGTCAGCGCAATGCGGAGCACAAAATAATTCAGTGCGAGGTTGTTGCAACGTATGACATTGTTGCAATGTATGACACGTGTTGGACTGGGCTTGATTTGGTCAGCTCTCCAGTGCATGAGCAGTCAGCTGATTTTGGTTCATGCTGCTCTGACCCAGTCCACAGTGCAATCTTGGTATAATTACAGCCACTGCCCTTATACATCAATATACTGAAGTGATCTTCACAATGCTTCAGTGCTTACTAAATTATTTAAAATGGCGTACTGTGCTAGCATTTGCACGAAGGGGGTCCCCTGACTGTTTGTTTTAGGTAATAACTGAATACTTTTGTATTAAGGCTTTTGGTGGCATGTGAAGCTTTTCTTGCCATGTTCCGGGGGTATTTGCCTGGTAATCGCTACATGAGCAGCACTCAGTGCTTACAGACTTTATCTCTGTCAGAATCGTTTCAGTGATTACCTTCTGCCTTATAGATGTGCTCTGCCATGCCCTCTGTTCTTAGGGGGAAGACCTGATGAATTTCATGTGTCTGTTTTCCAGGGTGGGTTTGCCCGCTGCTATGAAATGACAGAGGTCTCCACCAACAAACTTTATGCAGTCAAAGTCATCCCACACAGCCGGGTTGCAAAACCTCACCAGCGTGAAAAGGTGAGCACATCTGTTATCCACAGGCTCCAGTGGTTCGTGGCAGGATTGAATATACATCCTAGTGATTATCTTGGTTTTTACTTTTTAAATGTTAACCTTTAACCCCCTTGCTGTGAGGGAATTGCAATTTTTCATTTCATCTTTAAAGCGGAGCCTGGAAACGTCCACCTATTTTATACAGCACTTTTGAAAGCAATGCAAGACCTAAAATAGCGTGTTGAAGATTTGTTTTGTCAAAACATTGCATTAAGGGAGGCGTTCTGCTTAAAATAGATCCGGGAATTATAGAAGGACACACCTAGCCTTAATAGGCCTATAGAGTCCTATAATGAAACTTAATGCTACTTTCAGTACATATATAGCAAGAACAACGGTTTCAATATGTGAAACTGCAACACCTGCATTTCAAAACTTGCTTCAATAAACTTTTGGAAAGAAAGATGACGTCTTTACAGATTTAGTTTGATACTTAAAAAAAAAAAAAAAAAAAAAGCGTGCTAGTCTGAACCATTTAATGAAATGATTTAAGTAAATGTATTTCTTTATTTTTAAGATTGTAAATGAAATAGACCTTCACAAGGAACTCCATCACAAGCATGTGGTCAAATTCTCTCATCACTTTGAGGATTCGGAGAACATCTACATTTTTCTGGAACTTTGTAGTAGGAAGGTGAGTTTGTTTTGTGAGGTGCGTCTGCCTTCTATCTAGACTTGTCCTTTTGTCAGGAAAGTGTTAACACGGGTCTTGTCCAAATGGGTTGTCAAAAACACTTTCCCTGCAAGAGGCCTGCAATAGTGTTTCATGAACAGGTTAGTTTTCTGACTGTCGGAGCCTTGGTTAGGAAAGTGTTAATTCGTCTGCTTTGTCAGTAGACTCCTGTTGATGGTGAAAGTCTCTTGTCATCCCTATGATTAACGCCCTGCTTCCTGAAGTTGCCAAATTAGCTCCTTATTCAGATGATTCTCTGTAGCGTAATGCTGTTTCCGGCTTTCTTTCGCTATGACTGTCGTGGGAACCAAAGCGCGAGGTTCTCTTCCCTTCCCCATTTACATTCTCCACTCGGGCAGCCACCACCTGGTAACAGCCGTGAGCATGGGCTATTAAAGAAGGCATGTTAAAATCCCATTACATTTTCTAACAGCAATACCTTTTATCTTATTGGACCTTTGGTGCAACACCTTGCAGAACCTTCTGATACCTGGGCATTGCTTTTTAATTTTTTTTTGTTCATAAAGGTAAATGCAGGTATTTAGTTAAAAGGGCATGTCTACATAATGCTCCTTTTATATAGGACTAATCCCTTCCCTGAAGACCATATTCTCTTGTTACACAAAGTATACAAGGCTAAAGGTTTCCATTGGCTTTTGTTTTATCGGATTCATAACATGTGGTCATACAGGGCCTTCAAGGCTGAATTAAAAAATATATATTCAAATACACCTGTGTACTGTAGGCTGTTTATAGAGGGAAATGAGAGGATGTGCGATGTGCCCAGAATACGTTTTTGTTCATTCCAGTGTTTTGCATGACCTCTCCCTGCCCAGAGTAAGTAATCTAACCTGGGTTCCAGCTGTCACACCCCTGCACAGGCTGCAGCTGCTTCTGAAGGGTCTCTGTAATCTTGCTGGTCAAAGTAAATTCCAGTCTTATTTTGCCATAGCTCAGTCATTGAATGTATATACAGGTTTCATATGCAGAGGACATCTGGAAGAAATACAAAAGGCCTACTATATAACCGTTTATCCCTTCCACTATCTGTTTGTACTATTGCAGGGACTGTTGCAGCAGTAGATAAAACATTTTGTTAGTGACCTGTTAAGAATGCCAGAGATAACCATGACGAGCTTTCATTGTGCTTCTTGGGTTTCACAACCTGTGTATATTTTTTATATAGATAAATACTGTGCCTGACAGGAAATCGGATACGATGTAAACCTGTTTTATATGCATGAAATATAATGGTAACATTGGGCTATTGGAGTCCCTGCCATACAGATTTTATAATCCCGTTTTTATTTCACGAGCTCTTCAACTCTGCGTTTGACCAGAGTCCATTGGCAATGTGGTCTCATTATTCACTGAAGGCGTTAGGCAGTAGATTGGTGGTTAAATTGTAACTGGGGAGGGGGGTCCCTTTGCTTGTTTTCATTAGGGTTTCTCTTCCGTGTCTCTGGGTGTTGATCCATTTTGCTGCCTCATTTTTCATGTTTTGAACATGTCCATATACTCCTGCTGCAAGCACGAGCAGCATGTAGATTTCACTCTTTAAATGATGTTTGTCCCTCCTGTTTCCAGTCCCTTGCGCACATCTGGAAAGCGCGACACACACTTCTGGAACCAGAGGTGCGGTATTACATGAAACAGATCATTTCCGGACTGAAGTATCTACACCTTAGAAACATCCTACATCGGGACCTCAAATTGGGTATTTATACTTGCTTAGATCTGTGTGTGTATTCTGACAGACAGATACACATAGTATCCATATATAGTGTGTATAATAAGAGATGATTTTGTAGGATTGATCCCCCAACTCCCATAATTCTGTCAATGACAATTTGTAAGGAGGGCTTTAACACCTTATTTTCTGAGTTTAATAATCGGCCTAACTTTTTCATTTTTATGTCCACAGGTAATTTTTTCATCAGCGAGAGCATGGAGCTGAAGGTTGGGGATTTTGGGTTAGCTGCCCGGTTGGAGCCTCTAGAGCAGAGGAAGAAGTAAGTCCTTGTGGTGGTCTGTTCTTCAACACTGACATACTAGAAGACTTGTAAGAACCACTTGATCCCATGTGTATTGGGGGATTCTATAAAGGGATGTGACAGTCAGTGTATCTATGACTGTCAAGGCCAGTCGATCTACAATGTCTGAGAAATGTAGCACCAGTTGTTTCTAGGGTGAATAAGATCAGGCAGTGGGGTGGCCCTGAGACTTTATTTTTTATGCTGACCCCAATACATGCTATGCTCATTTTGTTTGTATTTGAAAATATTTTAGACCCCCTAGTCGCAGAATAGAATTGCTTGACCTTTAACACTATTTGACCTGTACTGAATGTTTGTTTCCTTAACCTTACTCTCTTCGCATTTTTAGGACGATATGTGGGACTCCCAATTACCTGGCTCCTGAAGTGCTTTACAGACAGGGACACGGGCCAGAGTCTGACGTGTGGTCTCTGGGATGCGTCATGTAGGTTTAATTTCTGTATTTGGGTCCCTTCACATTTAATTTCTATCTCTTTATACGAGGATCTCCTTGTCTGACCACAATGTGCTCTTCTGTTACTGCATTTGTACTCTGTACTGTACCAGACCCACACAGAGCAAGAGACTTCTAAAATGTATGTGCATTGTCAATCACTTGCTGAAACGGTGGTTCTTGTGTGGGTGTAGATGCAAAGTAGGGCATGGAAAGAACATGCTGCTTGTTTGCAACCAGCTGTGTTGCTATTTGTATCTGGTGACACAGGAAACTTGTGGCCGTCTCAGCCTGGCATGTACCTGCTGTAGTTCCTGCGATAAGTTTCCGATGTGTGTGCATTTATGGGTCTGAGCAATGGAATTGTCATGCCTTGATAGATTTGAGCTTTTCACATCTAGGTCATGCTTAGCTAGTATTTGGCTTGTACGATCAAGGTCTTGCAAAAACAAGCTGCTTGCATTCATGCTTTAGTGTTTTAGGTATTAATCCATTGGCAAGAGCCCCCAAAGAATCCTATAGTGATTGCAGATTGTGACCTTCAAATTCACTTAAATCCAGACTAGATCATGGCCAGTTTTGAGCCGCAATAACGTCAGACATTCCATTATACAAGGAGTTCTAGAATAAGTGTTTAGTGTAGTACGTGGATGTAAAAAGTACAATTCCAAGATTATTTGGAGACAATGTAACATTAAATGGTGTCTCAGAGTTGCATTTTAATATACTTTTGCTCTGGTGCTTGGATTTAAGGTTTATTTTGTGCTGTATTAAAAAATATTTATGGTAACCAGTCATTCTGCAAGTTACTTCGCTCATGCAGTGACACTCGATACCTTCAATGTTACAAGGTCTTTATAGCATTTGCACAGATATTGTACTTTCAACTGCATTGCTTCTTGGACAAGCCCATGACTCCATGTTTCATTCCTCCCCTACAGGTACACCTTGCTCTGTGGGAGCCCACCTTTCGAGACATCGGACCTGAAGGAGACGTACCGCTGCATCAAGCAAGTGAAGTATACGCTACCCGCCTGCCTCTCTTCCTCTGCCAGGCACCTCATTGTGGGGATCCTGAAACGCAGTCCCGGTGAGCGTCTAACGCTCGACCAGATTCTGGACCATGAGTTCTTCACCAAGGTAAGCCCCATTACCCGCGTGATCCTGCCTGGGTGTTTTATACATCTAAGACACTATAGCCTACCAGCTCTTGGCTGGCCCTGGATTATGTGTAACCCCTTATTCTTTGCACTGTTGCTGATTTCCCTACCCCACCCCCAGCAAGAAATAGGTTTATGAAATTATTAAACTATACTTTTACCCCTTTTCTAGGGTTATACTCCAGATAAGCTTCCCCCCAGTAGCTGTGTGATGACCCCGGACCTGCACCCACCCAATCCTGCAAGAAGCCTCTTCGCTAAAGTTGCCAAAAGCTTGTTTGGCAAAAATAAATCAAAAAGTGAGTGTAAATGATTTTTATTTTTTTTCCTTTATACTTCCACTAGTCATAACACACACCTCACTGGCAAAGACCTATTTCTTATGCTTGCAGAGTAAAGCACTACCGGTGTTAACTTTGCCCCATATGTTTATTGTAGGATGTTGTCTGGCAACAAACGTTTGCATTGTTAGAGGTCATTATACGGTAGGAGTCCGTGAGAGAAACAATCAGGCCAAGATTTCTCCAAATAACCTAGCTCTAATGATCAATAAGACCACTTGCTTAGATGTGTTGCCCTGAAACATTGGCGTCTATTGTTCTGTAGAGCCTAACCATACTAGCTTGATGGGCGTGCTGTCGATGCCTGTGCACCGCGGTTAGAGGCCCCCCGGGCTCTTCCGCGCAACAATTTAACCGATTGTCGGGGGAGAGCATGGGGGCCTCTGAAACTTTCCTTCACCTGCGCGATCTCTTCCTGTCAGTATCCTTCCTCATGGCGTCTCGTTGCCGTGATGTCATTCTGAGTCTTGTCATGGGGCCCCTGTTGCCATACCAACGGGACACCGCATGACGTCACAAGGTGTCCCATTCTCATGGCGACACCGTTTGACGTCGAGGCGCCATGAGGAAGGACACGTACAAGAAGAGATCATGCAGTAAAAGGCAAGCCCCCTCCACAGAGCCCCGCAATTTTCCTAGCCGTTCCTGTATATAAGATACAGTATTAAAACCTGGATTTCTTTTCCCCCCTCTCTGCCTGCAGCAAAGAAGAGCTCAGAGGAGAAGGATGACATCTCTAAGCTGGTCACTGGCCTGGTGAAAACCTCCATCTGCCGGCAGCTGAGTTACAAGACTGTGGATGGGAATGAGGTGAGGAGGCTGTAGTAATGTGTTGACTGGAAGGGAACGGGTGGGGCGCAGACATGACTGCATCGTATTAACTTCCTTTGACTCTGGACAGACTGTGGGGGTGGCTGACATTTATTACTGATCCCCAGACGCATGCTTCTCCCACTTTCGTCTCCTCTCAAGATAACCCTTTAACAGTAGTCTTTCAGAGCTCAATGTTGCTGCTTTCTGGCAGGGAAGAAATAATGGAATTCTACTGTTGCTGGGACTACATGTTTAGTTAAGCCTTATTACAATCTTCCCCCTCACCGGATGCACCTAAATTACACTTGTCATCACAGCTTCCCTGTAAGAGTTTATGGGTACACATGACCTTTAGGACAAATGGGTTTGGAGATCATGATGCCTCATTCAGCTGTTGGCAGATGCCTTTGACTGCACTCTCCTAACACTCCTCTGTGGGGTTTTCATTCAGATTGCCCCAGTAAGTGGTCACGCGCTCACTGGCAGCTCCAGTCCTGTGGAGACACTGACAGAAGAGGCCTCTGGGAAATCTGTGTCAAGGTCCATTCGTGGGAGCTTGGTCGGCAGCAGCGATGGTAAGAGACTACTCGGCACGGCCCCAGATAACAGGCCATTTAAAAGCAAATTGTTGGCCTCTGGCAGTTAGTTGATGGGTTAATTAAAACCATATACTGGAGGGAATAAATGATACAAAATGTACAGCGGCATGTCGCCACATCTGCACAAACGGGTGTTTTAAAGTATTTGTCCCACTTCTACACAAGTAGGTCTATAGATAATACCTGATGCTCTTTGATAAAGGTACCTAAGCCATTTACTGCCAGATGCGTCAGCAGTGTTACTGGCCATTCTGAGAGTCACGGGGTTAAAGGAGTTTTGTTTATAGCAGCTGTAAGTGAGATACATCCGGGGTACAGTGTGCAATGGGTAAACATCATTAATATTGTATTGCTTCCCTTGATCTGACAGCGTTTGAAGATGGTGTCAGTGCATCAGGGGTGATGGAGACTGCCCTAGAGGTCCTGAAAGACTGTCTGTCTTCTATGCCAACAGGTAATTATCCTCCTCTCCCTGCTGCCCTCTATGTTAAAGCTCTTAACTCATCACCAGAAGAGCCTGCAGTGCATTGTAGGTCTGTTACAAGCCCCTCTGGCAGTGAAAGGGCTCTGGGGGTCTGTCTTCCCTTCGAATCCAAACTGCCCATTCACAGCAGAAGAGCCATTATAAGTGCTTCTCTTTCTCTTCCAGTGGAGGGCAAACCCACCAGCCTGGCCATACATGAGCGGTTTGTCTGGGTGAGCAAGTGGGTGGATTACTCTAACAAGTACGGCTTTGGTTACCAGCTGTCCAACCGCAGTATCGGGGTCCTCTTCAACAATGGGACTCACATGGCGCTTCCAGCCAATCGCAGGTAAGGAGCAGGACATCATGCACCCCTTATGTTAACATTAGGACCATTTCAATGTAGGCGATCCAGCAAATACTTCTTGGGTAGGAAGATACTTCCTGGTAATTGATGGTTGGAGAGGAGCATTTTGTTTTCGGATGGCATTGAGGTTTGTCATGAAGTGATATCAGTTAGTGATCCAACAGGCGTTGAATGTTGAACATATGAAACCTCATGAAAAATGACCTGTGAGTGTTTGTAAGCACTCCAGTCTTGTATGTGAAATGCCCTCTTGGACCATTACATGGTATCACTTTAGACCGACTAATGCAGCTACTAGAACTTTGATCTAGACCAGGGGTGGGGAACGTCAGGCCCGAGGGCCGTATAAGGCCCTCGAAATCATTTGGTCTGGCCCTGCTAAGGCAACTGCTATAACCGGGGTCGCGCTAATTTAAAAAAAATGGCCGCCCGGCGCCCGATCGGGAGGAGGTGGTGTGAGGCGCCGGCAGCCCTACACGATCCCCAGCAGCCACCGTACTAGCCCCAGCAATCCCCCAGCAGCCACCGTACTTCCCCCGCAGCATTCCCCGCACTTCCCCCATGCTTCTCCAGCAGTTCCCCCCGCACTTACCCCAGCATCCGCCCTACACGATCCCCCCAGCAGCAGCAGCAACTACCAGAGGTAGGGGGGCGGGGTTCTGTGCCTACATGCCTGCCTGTCTGTGTCTGTATGGCCCGCGAACGATGTTATAAATATCCAAATGGCCCTTGGCAGAAAAAATGTTCCCCACCGCTGATCTAGACCAATGGTTTTCAGACAGGTCCCAACTTTGAGATTGTATTCACTCCATCACTGCAGAGCTGGGCAGGACAGTGCTTGTTATGCAGTGCTGACCTTTTCAGCATGTAAGGGGGGGGGGGTGAGGATTTGACCTTTTTGTTTGCATATCTTTTATTACAGCTGCCAATGGCCGTTCTGCCTTAGTGGGTGGGGGTTAGTGGGGTCTAATAGAGGCTTTTAGTAAATTACAGGCATGTAAGAATTGTAAAAGAAAAAAATGTAAAAATGGTACAGAGCAGTTTTCTGTTTCAAAATAGGTCTAAATATAATGGACTATATATACTCCATCCCGAGACATACTCTGTCCCACAGCGGGCAGCCATGTCACCTGTTTTAACATTGCCCCTTACTCCCTCACGAGCAGGGCCCTCATTATCTTTGTCCTTATTTGGTATGTCATCCTGTTTATGTAATATATCACTCTGTACCCCGCTGTACTGCGCTGTGGCATATGTTGGTGTTTTACATATAAACGATAACATTTGCATGACAGCAGAGCTGTACAATTAACCTCAATGATGCACGTGCCTACCTAAATGTTCATGTTGTAGTATCAATTTTCATACACTTGTTCGTTTGCCAGAACCTTGGTTGCTGGCATTAGAAGCCCACTGTGCTACCATACTGTAAAAGGCATTATGTCCCCTGCTTATAAAATGATTTCTCCCTGGGAGCCCTGGCAGATTACAAATCACTTCACTCTACAGGGCCTGGCAGGCTGGTTATGGAATATTAAGCGACCTTCCTTAATAAGGATGCTCCAGCGGCTGCACATCTGTTCCCAGTCCAATAATCCACCTTGCACATTCTGACTTCCAGTCCTAATTTGGTGGGACAGTTTACAGTTTAAATTAAAGACTAGGCCTTTTTAGGAATCTCCAGTGTCTTTGGGGCAGAGTCTGGAAATCAGCGAAGTCTGCTGGCTGCCCTTCTCATCAGTTATTATCCTCCGGCTGTGGGTGACCAGGACAGGGTTTACATTACTGTGCCTGCCTTTCTCCATTCCTGTTGCATTGCTCCCACTGACCTAATTACCAGTTTCAATATGAGATGCATTAAACACCTAAAATAGTAATGGTAAATGTGAGGTGCGTTGAGTCCCATTGGGAGAAAAGCACTATGTAAATATATGTATTTTCCTCTGTATGCAGAAGTTTACGGCGTGGTTACATATGGCAAAGCCATACTTTACTACATGTTGCTAACACTTGTGGGTGCAACGAGTCAAATAGAGCTTAGATTATAAGCTCTTTGGTGCAGGGACTCCTTTTCCTAATGTCTGAAGTGCTTATTCCCATTGTTATATTCTGTCATGTATTACTACTGTGACGTGCTATGTACATGGATGGCGCTATAGACGCAGGCATGCAATATACAGATTATCTGAGGCTGTGTAGGAAATGGGTTGGTGTGTGCCTACAATAAGGGATTTTAATGTTGTCCTTTTTTCTCTTGCTCAGGAATGTTCACTACAATTTGACAAATAGCCGCCATTTTGTGTTCCCGGCTGCCTCGGTCCCGGAACAGCTTCAGGGCCAGATGAACATCCTCAATTACTTTGCCTCGTACATGGAGAGAAACCTCATGAAGGTGAGCAGACTGGCATCACCCAGCACTGTCCCCATGGTCATTATTAAGTGTCGCAAATGGGTTCAGCATTTTATCCGAAAGTCAAATTCTTCATCAAACCATCATTGATGTAAAGTATTTGTTAGAAGATCTTTCTGTGTACATAATGCTCATACTGAATCCAGTGTGTTAATGGTGCAGCTAAGAGGTACTGTGCCAATAGAAGGGAGACTCTGCTGTTAAGACTTGCTGTTTAATTTGCTTAGTCTGCTGAGAATTTGCATTGCAAATACAGGCCTGGCTGCATGTGAGAGCTCTCATATTCCCCAGCATCAAGAAAATGTCAGCTTCTCTTACTATACATTGATTTCCATCTTCATCTCAAAGAGAAACATCTAAAACAAATGAACTGCGCACTGTTAGGGAGGTATAGGTCAGGGGTGACCCTCTGAGCCAATAATGCGTTTATCTTTTAGAAGGGCCTGTGTCATGAGAACCTCCTACTCTTTCATCTCTTCTTGAATGTGGAGAGGTGACATTTTTATAACCTTGCTTTGTTCATAAAGGGTGTAGGGTAGGTGTGGTAAATCCTGTGCTGTATGTAGGTCACTGCTGACTCCAGTGTTTCCATCGCACACTAGTTCTAAGGCCTCGGTCCCGCTGCGCTCGTTGGCGCGGGCGGCCACACGCGAGTTCCTCACCAGCAGGGGAATCCTCCCGAGCCGGTCCCCCCTGGCGGCACAGCGCACTACACGCTGTGGCGCGTCAGCCGCTATGGGACACAAGAAAATGGTGTTCCCTAGCGTTGACGCGTCACGTGGTGTGGCTGTGAGCCAATGGGGAGGTGAGGCTTCGGGAGGAGGAGAGGCTTCGGGGAGCGGGGAGGAGTGTGGAGTGAAAGCAGGTGAGTGCCTGTCTGTGTGTATGTGTGTGCCTGAGTGCGTGGGTGCCTGCCTCTGTCTGTGTGTGTGTGTGTGTGTGTGTGTGTGTGTGTGTCTCTGTTGCTTACCATCAGGAGCTCCAGCCCGAGTCCGTGGAGGGAGGGGGGGGGAGAGTAGCGGGTCCCTCCGCTCAAGCCACGCCCCCCCTCCCTGTCAAACCTCCCACTCCGTCTGGCTCCCGCTCCCTACAGACCGCATATCGCGGTCTGTGTATGTCAGCGCACCGCCTGTCTGCAGTGCGGGCGCGCTGACTCTGGGAGCGGGGCCTTAGCCTTAATGTCTGCTTCTGCACTGATGTGCTTTTAGTTTTGGCAAAGCATTCTGGGTAACCATATGCAAATGACCCGAGAGCAGTTGGAAAGCTTCAATCCCTCCAGGAGTTAATGGGATTAGATCACAATTATAGTGGAGTAATTCATTTTATTTTGCTGTGACTGGAAAAAAAAAAAGACGATCTCAGAAATGTAGCACATTAAATCACCACAAAGCATATAGAGGCCTAACAATATCGTAATTGATTTTATTGGTATATGGCATTGCACATCACATGTACAGTGTCATTTTCTACCTGTAGAGATGGCTTCTTTATTTTATTTTTTGCAAGCTACCTTTTCCATTTTGAAAAGTTGCTACAACTGGCACCTGATTTGGGTTCACCCCCAGGTGGATCTATTAATGTGGCAAGGGGGCAGAGGGACTGGCTTTAAAATAATCTGGTGACAGGTTTATTGTTTAAGTATCAGTATTTGCACCCTGGAAACGGTCAGTCACTTGCTCCCCTGGGCTGCATGGATCAGTCTTGGTCTCTAAGAGCCTCTCGTGTTGGGGAGTGGTGAGGTACTGCTCCGACAGTTTCTAGTGTCAGACGTCCAGGAATGCCACG
Organism: Ascaphus truei; assembly: GCF_040206685.1. NCBI lineage: Eukaryota > Metazoa > Chordata > Amphibia > Anura > Ascaphidae > Ascaphus > Ascaphus truei. Next base: position 21,479,972 of record NC_134492.1, on the reverse strand, counting down.
GAACCAGTTGTGCAGCGCTGAGTGGAGAACCAGTAGAATGATTAGAGCACTAGAATAAATATTATTCATATTGTAAATATTTGTCTTGCCTGCCCTTTCCCAGCGCGCAAAATAATTCCTCATCTAGAGCATGGTTTGTTAGTAGTTAGAAGTCCCGTTTGACTATTCTTAACTGCTGGAATACAGGAGGGCAGTCACACAATTGTACTGCTCTGGTGGTTTTTGTATGCTGCTTTCACCCTGTACCATGACAGCACAACCTTATTCTGGTGTGCGTTATTCGATATAGCCACTTACATGCCTGTTTTTGCTTTTGTAGGGTGGGGACTTGCCGTGTCCTGATGAGGAGGGTCGCCCCCCCTTGCTGCTTCTACAGTGGGTGAAAACAGAGCATGCGCTGCTGATGCTTTTCAACAATGGAACCCTTCAGGTAAGAGGAACACGTTTGACCATTTGTCATTTTACACCAAACCACTGCTACAAGAGGGACCTTCATTGAAGGTCTATGGTTGAGCGTCTCTCCTGCATATAGTAACATAGTTCTGAGCACCACACATTTTTCTGGTCTTCGTAACCTTTTACTGCCCATCTCTGTTCTGTCCCCTCTGACAGAGAAGGGGTTAAATCTGAATATTCCAAAACATAGATTTAATTTTGCATCTGTATTGCATTGGTGAACATTTAATGCCCCTTTGTTACTGTGATAAAACAAGAATGTTTCATAAAAATGCCACTGGTAATTGTACCTAAGGTGCCTGTGGTTTCTGCCCTAATCTCTTGATGTCCAGTTTGTGGGTATTAATGCCTCTGTGCAGCATTGGCTGATTTAACATCCGCTTCTTTCTTTTTCCAGGTGAACTTTTACAACGACCACACTAAGCTTGTCCTCAGCAAGCCCCAGGACTCCTACCTGCTCACATATATTAATAGGGACCGTAACTCCCAGACCTTCCTCCTGAGCTCCTTGCTTGAGACGGGCTGCAGCTTGGAGATGTTCCACCGCCTCAAATACACCCTGAAGCTTCTACAGCAGAAGGCAGAGTCCTAGATTAGCCGGCACTCGGCCTGCGATCCTTCATCCTTCTGTGTCCCTACTCTTGGTCACCATTGTGGGGCAGGAGCCCATGTTGGGTTTGACTTTTAATGCTGATATCAGTGGGGGACTGACTTTGCCAGGTAGTCCGGTGATGGCTTAATGCCGATTTGGAAGGCATGACGGTTTTGTGACCACTGATCATATAAGCTCTTGATCAGTCTTTGGCTATACAAGAGTTTGATTACAATCAAATGGCTCATCAGAGTATTTTAGTGCCACAATGGCTTGTTATAGAAACTCCACGCACTGAAATCATTCCTAAAGCTGTGGATTTGTTTTTTGATTGCCAAATACCTACAATGACTTTCAACCAAATGTGACTGTTCAAAGGCATATCATATAGTGGTTTGTGTGGGGATGTTGAAATGCAATGAGCTGGAAGTGGGATCTCCATGGCCTTTACAATGTACCTTCACATGCTGTGACTGTGGCGATGACCTCAGATCACCATCCGTGCTGCCATCCTGGTGAGGTGATTTTTGCCATAATCTGGAGTGAGAAGTCACTGGGTGTCTGGGGCAAGAAAATGTTCCTCAAACTTTGAAACCCAATCATCGGTATGGAGACCTGGAACACATTGCAAGACCTTGATTGAGGGTCTTTCTCACTTAAATGGTTTCCTGATTTGTGGTCCCCTAGGGGAAATATTTAGACACGAAGCAATGGCATGAGGCAGCAAGGTAATCCTTTGGGGCTGGCCAAAACAAAGGATTGGTCTTCTGCAGCACAGCAAGACTTAAGTTATTGGCTACTGTCTCTTGGTCTGCAGTGATCTGTTTGAGATAAGGGGGAATACCAAGGAAGAGCTCATTTCTGTGGCTTTCTACACCTTGCCCTCCCCCCCACCTTAATAGTCTACTTTATACAAAGGAGCAGCTGCCTTCAGTGGGTCGGATATTCCAAAATTGAGTGCTCAAACCCACTGAAGTCCGTTAGCTGCTGCCAATTGGCAGCCAGACACGCGTCCATATGCGGACATGCATATCTAATCTCTGCTCTGCGCAATGTAGTTGATGTTCCTAAATGCTTACAAAGTGTGATAATCAGTCCATCTTGGACTGTGACCTGAATATTCTGTTGGAAGGGAACACGTTTGCACCAAAATAAAGGAGTTAACACTTGGTACAGTACATACTGTAATCAAGCAAAGAGACACTAAGGTTTCAGCTACATAATGTAATGACTGAAAAGCATTCTGCGTTCCTCATTCTGCGTTCCTCATTCTGTATTCCAGACTTTGCTGTGATTTTGTTTAAATTATGCAGCGCCTCTTCTGCATAAATTGTCGTCTTGCCTTGGAGAGAAAATGTGAAACGTAGCAGATACTGTAGCTGCCACCTTTCCCTTTCACCAGTGAAACCTAGTTCATTTTGGCTTTGGTAAGGAGTGCACTTTAAGGGTTCTCGGTATTGTGGCACTCTGGTTTAGTTGTCATGGTTACAAATTTTGTAATGTTAACTTGTCCTATGGCCCTAATATTTTTCTAACCCCTCTGCTTCTGGCTACACTTGGCACCGTTCTCTATATACTCCAGTATCATATAAAATCACTACCAAAGGAATGTTTTTTTTTTAATTCTTTTTCATTTGTCCACACTTGCTGTGCAGCATAAGCGAAAAACAGCCTGTGATTTACATTTATTTATTTTTCCTTCACTAAAATGTAACTTAAGAAAACAAAGATTTTGTTTTGGAGGGATGGGGGCTTATTCTTCATGTATCTATGAACTCCTCTACCAAAGACCCTTCAGTGGAAATAGAAATTGGTGCTGCCACTTATAGTGCTGCAAAGTCCTTAAGGCACTTTCAAAAGTTGGGTCTCATCAGATTTCTTTGAACGCTACATAGGGGGCAGGTCTGTCTCCAGCTTTGCAAGTGTCTAGCAGCAAAAAATCAAGGCTGAGCCAAGAATTTATGCTTTTTTGTTTTTGTTTTTTGGTCTCGCCCCTCCGAAAAGCCGGCTTAGTAAAGGCTGTTACTTGAAGATGAATTCCCATCTTGGAATTCTGTGCTTGGTTCCATGGTACTGACCCCCAAAACTCTGGGGGTTATCCTCTTTAAAGCTGTTATTTTGTTTATTCTTAATTATACAATTTAATGTATTAAGTTTTATTTATATGGAATTATTTATTTTAAAATGTATGGTGTTTTTTTCCTCTTGTAAATTAACACGTTTATTCAAGTGAACAGATTGGAGGTGGATTAAGCTGTTTTATACAAAAGCAACAGAAATAAAGTAATTGATCTCGAGCTGTGTATTGTTTAATATTTTGTGTTGCTGCTCACATTTGCAACACGGGCAGGTTATCCTTTGAAGGAGCATTCCAAGGCCCCCCTTTCAGCATTGGTGGGGGAAGTGGAGTGTCTCAGGAGCAGAACAGGTTTCATATCGGCTCCAGGGGCCCCCTGCTTCCTGAGATACCGGAGTGCTGCCAATACTTCCTGGTTCCTACATGTGCAGCATGGGAGATTTAAAACGCCATTTTGTTTCCCCAGCTGCGGCTGGAACCGGGGGCACCTTTGGAGGTAAGTATCTTAAAACAGTGGGTCCCCAAAGCTAAATTAACATGATTCCGCTCAACACCCCCCTTCTTCCAAATTATGCTGGGGGGAAAAAATGTAGGTGGATCCACACTTAACACCTAACTCCCAGCATAATTGTTTCTGGGATTAAGGAACCACAAGGTAGCTAAAGAAAAGACCTAGAAATTATATCTGACCTGAAGCACAGAATTAGTGATGTGTTGAAGTGCGTCAGAGACCAGCTCTCCCTACATGTCCCCCACAGAGGTGTTAATTTCTAATAACTGCCACAGGTTATTGCGTGATGTCTGGTAAAATGTGGAATATGAGGGGGATGGTTTCAATAGTGATGTCGGCATTAGAGCAATCGGGAACAAATGTTACATTTGGCAACTATTCACACCTTTAACAGCAGACCAGTGTAATCTTTGCTTCAGATAGTTAACACATGTAGCTCTTCTCTATGTTCTATGTATTTTAGCCTAGCAGTTCATATGGGTTATTTATTAACGAAAGAAGCTCCTTGAAGCCATGGCATGGAACAGAAAAGTAATTAAAGGATTTTTCAGGGACAGTCATTTCAATGGATTTCATTTTTGTTTCAACTGGTGAAATCAACAAGTGTGTACAATAAGTTAGGCATCAAATGATCACAAAAAATAGTTCTTCACGATGTTGGGACTTTGCTGTCGGCGGCTTCCTGACACTGTTCTGGATCCTGGATTCACATAACTGGTGCTGTTAGCCAGTATCCTGTGCGCATTGGGCCCTGGCTGCTAAATTCGCTCTGTATTTGGCTGGCGCAGACACTAGGCTGGTTCTAACTGTTAAAGCCGCAATGTATGGAAATGTATTTAAGAAAAACACGGGAAATTAAAACATTGATTTTATTTTTATTTTTTCCTAGTAAGTGAGCCTATGATGTGCATTTAATCAATGGGCAGCAAACATTCCCCCCCTCCCCCTCCCCCATCATATAAACCATAACAGGTGCTGGTTTAATCTCTCCCAAAGAAACTAGTACAAGCATGTGTAGATATAAGCTATGGTGGCATAAAAAAAAGTAAGGCACTGCATACTAAGTGTGAGATGTGCATCACAGGTGATTATATTTTCAAGAAGCAAAACATTGAATATCCTACATGTGTTTTTAATAAATCTCTTCTATAGCATTAGAAAATAATGTGTAAAAGATTCAACGTTTTAATGCTGTTTTTAATCAGTTTTAATAACTGAGCATCCTTTGGTTGCGGTAGCAGGTTGGCACACCTCCCCAGCAGTGGCAAATATTTGGCAACAAATATCACAAACGGGAAAGAATTGCAGTGTGCCCAGCAGGAGAGACTGTGCTGCAACAGTAGACGGTTACCGTAGTAACATGGTTACGTTGTATTTGAGGCATTCCACCAACTGAAGGATTGATTCAGTGTTGGCCATTACGAGACCCCAGAGTTGGATTTTTGCTGATTGGCAGCTTGGGTAATTGGTTTTCATTAAAGGTAATCAAGTGTTGCATATATTAAAATATATTTTCTTTAACGTGCTGTGAGTAATGTGGCTTTCCATCAAGTAGGTCAAATTAAGGAGGAGCTTAAAGTATCTTTCAATTAACTCCATAACACGAACCTGTTAGGTGCTAAGGGGGCTTTCAACACCCTGAAAGGTTCCACCACTTTTGTTGCTGTAGAAGTGTTTCTGGAATTGGTATGTATGATGTGATGACTGTCTTTCTGTAAAGCATTTGTCCTGGCCCTTGGAACACTTGTCATTTTTCATTTTTAATGTTGAAATGGAAAGTGGCTTTTTAAGGTCCCATATAGATGAGTAGCAAGACTTGCTGTCCCTGACGAAGTGAACGAACAAGCAAAAGTCCACGCTGCTGGGGGGCAGTGTCTGCTGCAGGGGGTGCTGGGGTTTCAATGCAAAAGCAGCATTAATCCTTCGGTACCTTGACTGCATGTAGCCCCCGGCGCACACACTGACTGCTTCCCAGTGAGACACAGCGACAGCTACCGTACTCTTCCAAGCCTGTCGCTCACAGCAGCACGGACCGTACACACAAAGTGTGCGTCACATGCACAGGCGTGCGCTCACTATATTACGGGCCTGTCTTGCTACATCTGTGCCAGATGTAGGTGTGGAGATTCATGGTAATTGGCCAATATTTCTGCATCATTAAGTGTACAGATAATGAACACGCTCGCTGGTCTCTGTGTACAGGGGGAGGTGAGCCAAAGGGGTTTAAGTGCTGATTGCTGCTGCAGACTGAATGGTAGGGCATTCACACACCTTGCAAGGGAATTATCCATTTTAAAACCTGTCCTTGGTTATCCAACATATTTTCATTGTGATTTTGTAAATGATAAAGAAGAGGTCCTTACTTAGTCACTTGCACAACAAAGCACCTTGTGATCCTGACACCTAGTGTGCAATTTAATTCTATAGGTGCACAACAACAATTTAACTGTTACCATTTAATCTTAAATGGGTGGTGATGACCCTCCCCCCCCCCAATCTGCACCACTGTGTTGGCCTTTTTCAGGATGAAAAATGATGAACAAGTAGACCACTGCTCATAACGGTGAGCAGATTGCATTGTTACTTTAGATATGCTATATTTTGTATAATGCGCCCTAAGGATAGCTAATGCATGAGAGTTGGAGGCTATTCGTAATACAAGCCATGCACCATAGCCACAGCAAACAGGGATGCATTGGCATAAGTAGCCGAGGCAAAGTTATCATTCTGCTGGTCCCACAGAGCGCGGCTAGCCACCTTCACGCCTTGGTGGCCCATTTGCCCCAAGAAGACATTGCAAACCAGCTTGTAGCGGGGAGGGCTGCGGTCCTTCAGCTTGCTGCGGATGAGGTCAGAAAGGCTCTGGGTCAGATACCCGCTGGTCAGCGGGTTGTATTTAACATCCCCAAGGTAGCTGCTTAGAGTGGTCTCCAGAATCTTTTGGACTCTGCACGGGTTGAACCGGCAACCTTGGTCTGGGCCAGTCTTGTAAGTGTTCTCATATTGGACCTCCTTGATCGGCTGGAACAGGGGCAGCCCTGAAAAACTGACCCGTCCATAATGCATCCAGGGCCCGAGAGACAAGCGCTTGGATGGACTCACTGCGCACAGGGAGTTTTTGCGAGAAAACGGCACGTTCAAGTTGCTGACGATGGAACTCCTTCGGGAGTGGATGGGGGGGCGCTCGTCTATGCTTCTCAATCGCAGGAGAGGCCGGGGGGACACGTCAATAGAGTGGGAGCTGCGACGGGTGGAAAGAGAGGCTCTCCTCATATGTGATGTCCCCATGTCCTCTGCACCCACTGCCTGGTTGAACTGGGCCAGAACCTCCTCGGACAGAGGGGGTGGGTTTCCTGCCATTGGCCAAGCGTGATTCCTGAAAGAGATGGGAGATGGGATATGTTGGGTTGTGCACTCAATATTTTTAAGTGAAAATAATGAATTGGGGATTATTTATCAAGGTATCCTGGCTGTAAAATGGTGCAAACCAGCATGAGATTTATCACAGACAAATATCCTATAGAAAGAAATTAGATTTATTTTCTTGCCCCAGTTTTGCAACCAGAAAACTTTGATACATAGCCTCCCTATTGTGTACACAATATATTTATACAGGCATTCCCCGCATTAACGTACGCAATGGGACCAGAGCATGTATGTAAAGCGAAAATGTACTTAAAGTGAAGCACTACCTTTTCCCCACTTATCGGTGCATGTACTGTACTGCAATCATCATATACGTGCATAACTGATGTAAATAACGCATTTGTAACAGGCTCTATAGTCTCCCCGCTTGCTGATAGGCGCATGCGTGAACTGCCGTTTGACTATTGGGCGATATGTACTTACTCGCGAGTGTACTTAAAGTGAGAGTCCTTAAAGCGGGGTATGCCTGTAGTTACTTGATAGAAGGTTTGAAATGAACCTATTCTTTGTACTTATCTATAATAAGGTAACAAAATCATCATATCATGATTGTCCAGGAATGACAGGGGAAACAGATCACCCTACCAACCACAATCTATATCTGTCAGGGTACAAAGGAGGGGAAGTCCGCCCTGTGCACTGTTATCGCAGAGCTGCACAAAGAGAGAGCAGATTGACCCAGTGATAAATATACCTGCAGGGACATCCTGACAGACTCATCCTCCCAGGTTCACACATAGGAGATAAGAAGAGCTTGTTTCAATGTTTCAAGTTAAAACATGTTTACCAGTTGCAGATATTGATCGTGGAGTCATGGAACTGGAAGGGTTACAGCTGCAGTCCCAGACTTGTCAAAATAAGGTTTTCTTGGAACTGTACATCTTACACTGTTAAATACTCCAGCATTTTCCTATCTGAGAGAATTATTGATCTAAAATAAATCATCTCAAATTTGTTCTAAATTTGGTCTTGGTCACTGGAAGACAGTCACACTCACCAGGAGTGAGTCTCATGTATTAGAAGACAGTCACACTCACCAGGAGTGAGTCTCATGTATTAGAAGACAGTCACACTCACCAGGAGTGAGTCTCATGTATAAGAAGGCTGTCACACTCACCAGGGGAGAGTCTTAGTCATTGGAAGTCAGTTACACTCACAAGCAGTTAGTCAGTTATTCGAAGGCAGTCACACTCACCAGGAGTGAGTCTCAGTCACTGGAAGGCAGGCACACTCACCAGGGATGAGTCTCAGTCACTGGAAGGCAGGCACACTCACTAGGAGTGAGTCTCAGTCACTGGAAGGCAGGCACACTCACCAGGAGAGTCTCAGTAAAGAAACAGTGCATCTCAGCATTAACAGCCTCATTTACTTTAAACGAAGCCTCACTCTTTGAGGTCATAATAATATGACATTTGAAACTGACTAATCTTTTAGTCCAAACCCGTAAACTGTTAACCATTTGGATCCTTAGATCTTCACAGCATTACCTCTCTCTTTAATCACAGTCCCTGGGATACAGCATGTGGGGAAGAAAGTGAAAATAACAGCTATATAGTTCAATATTTATTAAATGGTGCCTCTTAGTTTGGATGGCTAAACTAATTGAGTCAATCTGGCGCATAATCCATACCCTGCCTGAATCTCCAGTGGAAAGAGCTAAACAGAGCCCTACAGTCCCTGGTCATCATTATTCAAACAGCTTAGAAACATATGTTCAATCAGTGATCTTACATCAGGATCCCTTCAGGTTTAGCACAAACACTGTAAATGAGAAAAATACCATTGGTTAAATACTTCCCTGTGGTGGTGTAAGTGGTGGACACACCACATTTCACATAGTGGAACAATCTAAAAACAATTCATGTCAAACCCATGGAGTTTACGAATTTAATTTGTAGCTGTTGTGGTGCCGGAATAAAGCGAAGGTGGCATAAGCTGTTGAAATAGGATCTCCCACTTCAGAGGTCAATACCGTTACTACATAGCTACACTTGCTGCCTTAGTTTAAAGACCCAAATGCATGATAATACTCTTTATTCACACGTAGCATGGACAGCGATTGCATAACTGCACATTCAGTTTGCAGTCATAACAGATCCCTACTTCCAAGAGCTTACAATCTAATTTGATGCCTCAGACAGAGAGAAGTGAATTGCTTCATCATAAGTTGCTGACATGACATTCCGTGTTCATCCACTTCAAAGACAGCGCTGTTACAAGCTTACTTGATAAGGATTCATTATGCGTGAGACAGTTCTGTGTATACTGTACATGCACCGTATATAAAGGATTAACCCTTTCAGTTCTGGCCGTAGCCCTGTAATGAGTTGCAGGCTCCTTCAGCACAGATAGAGCTAAATCAGGCGTGGGCATCTCCAGTCCTCCATGGCAACGAACAGGTCAGGCTTTCAAGATATCCCAGCTTCAGCACAGATGGCTCAATCTGTGGCTCAGTCGAAGACAGTGGAAGATTGAGCCACCTGTGCTGAAGCAGGGATATCCTGAAAACCTGACCTGTTGGTAGCCCTTGAGGACTGGAGTTGCCCACCCCTGAGCTAAATAATAATCAGAATAATGACAGCGACCTTACCTGACAGCGTGATTAAAGCGTGCGGCCCCGGGATTTTCTCTGCCTGTTACCTAAAGCTCTTCCCAGGGGAGTTCTTATATCGCCCATCAGCCCTGCGCCACGTGCCCAGGCTCGCTATCAGCTCCCACACCGTCCGGCTTAATGTTTCCACAGGCAGCTGTAAATCATTGCCAGCTCAATGCCAGCTGACCGTGTAAGGCAGTGGGGCAGGACGGAGAGCAGGCTACGTGCCACACCGAATACAGAGTCACCCTGGCAACACCTGATGATTTGCCCTTTGTTTGTTGTCCTGCTTTTGTTTTTTTGTTTATCATATGAATGACTAACCCGTGCACCGCCAGAGAGGCCTGTAATACTTTGCTTCAACCTCCATTCACTTCTAAGGTCGAGTCCATAGAAGGACAGGCCGCGCTGAGCCGTGCGGACGCTCAGCGCTGAGCCCCTACATCCTCAATGAGGATGCCTTGAGAGGTGGCTCACGCGAGCGTCCGCAGGCGTGCGGAGGCGCTGGATTTTTCAGCCGACAGCCAAGCTGTTTTTCAGCACGCTGTCGGCTGAAAACATCCAATGAGCGCGGAGCAGCGTCAACGTCACGGCGCCGTGACGTCGACTTCGGTGCGTTGCGGGCGATTGGCCGAGCGACGTCACTGCCCCGCCTCCCTCAGTCTGACCCCCGCCTCCGATCGCGCCCTCTGGCTTGCCTGCATGGGCATGAAATCGTGCAGATTTCAGCAGGCGAGCCTCAGCGTCAGCGCGGCTCGGAACTCCTCACCCCTCTATGGCCCGGGCCTAAGGGAACGAATCTGCCGCAACATTGATGAACACTGTCCTACTTCTCTCCTTACACAGGGAACTAGTGATGAGCGCAGGAGAGGAGCAGGCAGTATTGTATTTATCAGCACAGGAGAGGAGCGGGCAGTACTGTATTTATCAGCACAGGAGAGGAGCAGGCAGTACTGTATGTATCAGCACAGGAGAGGAGCGGGCAGTACTGTATTTATCAGCGCAGGAGAGGAGCGGGCAGTACTGTATTTATCAGCACAGGAGAGGAGCGGGCAGTACAGTATTTATCAGCACAGGAGAGGAGCGGGCAGTACTGTATTTATCAGCGCAGGAGAGGAGCAGGCAGTACTGTATTTATCAGCGCAGGAGAGGAGCGGGCAGTACTGTATTTATCAGCGCAGGAGAGGAGCGGGCAGTACTGTATTTACCAGCACAGGAGAGGAGCAGGCAGTACTGTATTTATCAGCACAGGAGAGGAGCGGGCAGTACTGTATATATCAGCACAGGAGAGGAGCGGGCAGTACTGTATTTATCAGCTCAGTAGAGGAGCGGGCAGTACTGTATATATCAGCACAGGAGGGGAGCGGGCAGTACTGTATTTATCAGCGCAGTAGAGGAGCGGGCAGTACTGTATTTATCAGCACAGGAGAGGAGCGGACAGTATTGTATTTATCAGCGCAGGAGAGGAGCGGGCAGTACTGTATTTATCAGCGCAGGAGAGGAGCGGGCAGTATTGTATTTATCAGCGCAGGAGAGGAGCGGGCAGTACTGTATTTATCAGCGCAGGAGAGGAGCGGGCAGTACTGTATTTATCAGCACAGGAGAGGAGCGGGCAGTACAGTATTTATCAGCACAGGAGAGGAGCGGGCAGTACTGTATTTATCAGCGCAGGAGAGGAGCGGGCAGTACTGTATTTATCAGCACAGGAGAGGAGCGGGCAGTACTGTATTTATCAGCTCAGTAGAGGAGCGGGCAGTACTGTATTTATCAGCGCAGGAGAGGAGCGGGCAGTATTGTATTTATCAGCGCAGTAGAGGAGCGGGCAGTACCGTATTTATCAGCACAGGAGAGGAGCGGGCAGTACTGTATTTATCAGCACAGGAGAGGAGCGGGCAGTACCGTATTTATCAGCACAGGAGAGGAGCGGGCAGTACTGTATTTATCAGCGCAGTAGAGGAGCGGGCAGTACCGTATTTATCAGCGCAGGAGAGGACGGGCAGTACTGTATTTATGAGCGCAGGAGAGGAGCGGGCAGTACTGTATTTATCAGCGCAGGAGAGGAGCGGGCAGTACTGTATTTATCAGCGCAGGAGAGGAGCGGGCAGTACTGTATTTATCAGCGCAGGAGAGGAGCGGGCAGTACTGTATTTATCAGCGCAGGAGAGGAGCGGGCAGTACTGTATTTATCAGCGCAGGAGAGGAGCGGGCAGTACTGTATTTATCAGCACAGGAGAGGATGGGCAGTACTGTATTTATCAGCACAGGAGAGGAGCGGGCAGTAATGTATTTATCAGCACAGGAGAGGAGCGGGCAGTTCTGTATTTATCAGCGCAGGAGAGGAGCGGGCAGTACAGTATTTATCAGCACAGGAGAGGAGCGGGCAGTTCTGTATTTATCAGCGCAGGAGAGGAGCGGGCATTACTGTATATATCAGCACAGGAGAGGAGCGGGCAGTACTGTATTTATCAGCACAGGAGAGGAGCGGGCAGTACAGTATTTATCAGCACAGGAGAGGAGCGGGCAGTACTGTATTCATCAGTGCAGGAGAGGAGCGGGCAGTACTGTATTTATCAGCACAGGAGAGGAGCGGGCAGTACTGTATTTATCAGGAGAGGAGCGGGCAATACTGTATGTATCAGCACAGGAGAGGAGTGGGCAATACTGTATTTATCAGCACAGGACAGGAGCGGGCAGTACTGTATTTATCAGCACAGGAGAGGAGCGGGCAGTACTGTATTTATCAGCGCAGGAAAGGAGCGGACAGTACTGTATTTATCAGCGCAGGAGAGGAGCGGGCAGTACTGTATTTATCAGCGCAGGAGAGGAGCGGGCAGTACTGTATTTATCAGCGCAGGAGAGGAGCGGGCAGTACTGTATTTATCAGCGCAGGAGAGGAGCGGGCAGTACTGTATTTATCAGCGCAGGAGAGGAGCGGGCAGTACTGTATGTATCAGCACAGGAGAGGATGGGCAGTACTGTATTTATCAGCACAGGAGAGGAGCGGGCAGTAATGTATTTATCAGCACAGGAGAGGAGCGGGCAGTTCTGTATTTATCAGCGCAGGAGAGGAGCGGGCAGTACAGTATTTATCAGCACAGGAGAGGAGCGGGCAGTTCTGTATTTATCAGCGCAGGAGAGGAGCGGGCAGTACTGTATTTATCAGCGCAGGAGAGGAGCGGGCAGTACAGTATTTATCAGCACAGGAGAGGAGCGGGCAGTTCTGTATTTATCAGCGCAGGAGAGGAGCGGGCATTACTGTATATATCAGCACAGGAGAGGAGCGGGCAGTACTGTATTTATCAGCACAGGAGAGGAGCGGGCAGTACAGTATTTATCAGCACAGGAGAGGAGCGGGCAGTACTGTATTTATCAGGAGAGGAGCGGGCAATACTGTATGTATCAGCACAGGAGAGGAGTGGGCAGTACTGTATTTATCAGCGCAGGAGAGGAGCGGGCAGTACTGTATTTATCAGCGCAGGAGAGGAGCGGACAGTACTGTATTTATCAGCGCAGGAGAGGAGCAGGCAGTATTGTATTTATCAGCACAGGAGAGGAGCGGGCAGTACTGTATATATCAGCACAGGAGAGGAGCGGGCAGTACTGTATTTATCAGCACAGGAGAGGAGCAGGCAGTACTGTATTTATCAGCACAGGAGAGGAGCGGGCAGTACTGTATGTATCAGCGCAGGAGAGGAGCGGGCAGTACTGTATTTATCAGCGCAGGAGAGGAGCGGGCAGTACAGTATTTATCAGCGCAGGAGAGGAGCGGGCAGTACTGTATTTATCAGCACAGGAGAGGAGCGGGCGGTACTGTATTTATCAGCGCAGGAGAGGAGCGGGCAGTACTGTATTTATCAGCACAGGAGAGGAGCGGGCAGTACTGTATTTATCAGCGCAGGGGAGGAGCGGGCAGTACTGTATTTATCACCACAGGAGAGGAGCGGGCAGTACTGTATTTATCAGCACAGGAGAGGAGCAGGCAGTACTGTATTTATCAGCACAGGATTGGAGCAGGCAGTACTGTATTTATCAGCACAGGAGAGGAGCGGGCAGTGCTGTATTTATCAGCACAGGAGAGGAGCGGGCAGTACAGTATTTATCAGCGCAGGAGAGGAGAGGGCAGTACTGTATGTATCAGGAGAGGAGCAGGCAGTACTGTATTTATCAGCGCAGGAGGGGAGCGGGTAGTACTGTATTTATCAGCGCAGGAGAGGAGCGGGCAGTACTGTATTTATCAGCACAGGAGAGGAGCAGGTAGTATTGTATTTATCAGCGCAGGAGAGGAGCGGGCAGTACTGTATTTATCAGCGCAGGAGAGGAGCGGGCAGTACTGTATTTATCAGCGCAGGAGGGGAGCGGGTAGTACTGTTTTTATCAGCGCAGGAGAGGAGCGGGCAGTACTGTATTTATCAGCACAGGAGAGGAGCGGCAGTACTGTATTTATCAGCACAGGAGAGGAGCAGGCAGTACTGTATTTATCAGCACAGGAGAGGAGCGGGCAGTACTGTATTTATCAGCACAGGAGAGGAGCAGGCAGTACTCTATGTATCAGCGCAGGAGAGGAGCGGGCAGTACAGTATTTATCAGCGCAGGAGAGGAGCGGGCAGTACTGTATTTATCAGCGCGGGAGAGGAGCGGGCAGTACAGTATTTATCAGCACAGGAGAGGAGCGGGCAGTACAGTATTTATCAGCGCAGTAGAGGAGCGGGCAGTACAGTATTTATCAGCGCAGGAGAGGAGCGGGCAGTACTGTATTTATCAGCGCAGGAGAGGAGCGGGCAGTACAGTATTTATCAGCGCGGGAGAGGAGCGGGCAGTACTGTATTTATCAGCACAGGAGAGGAGCGGGCAGTACTGTATTTATCAGCACAGGAGAGGAGCGGGCAGTACTGTATTTATCAGCGCAGGAGAGGAGCAGGCAGTACTGTATTTATCAGCGCAGGAGAGGAGCGGGCAGTACTGTATTTATCAGCCCATTGTCATTAGGAAGCACGGAGAAGCTAAAATCCACACCAGCAACATCTCTCCTCCCTCTGCACTGGGGAGCGCGGGCTGCTGGACTGGTAAGCAGTTGGCGGCTGAGGGGCCGCCTATTGCTCACCAATGATCAGGGGTCTCTAAACTCAGTCCTCAAGGGCCACCAACAGGCCGGCTTTTATGGATATCCCTGCTTCAGCACAGGTGGCTCAGTCTTTGACTGAGCCACTGATTGAGCCCCATGTGCTGAAGGTGGGATATCCATAAAAGCCGGCCTGTTGGTGGCCCTTGAGGACTGAGTTTGGAGACCCCTGATCTAGGAGCATTGGCCTCCGTGTCTGTGTGTTAACAGCATAATATTTCTATATATTAATTTTCAGTGGGGGATCGGGACCCTACTCCATCCTGAACTTTTAACCCACCTAGTGCCCCAAGACATAGTGACTACGTCATGGGGACTGGCACTCCGGGTACCTCCAGGATGTTGTAGTGAGAAAGCGCCACTGACGGCGTGAAACGCGTGGGAGGAGGAGCTTGGATGTTTCACATTTTTATGTAGTTTAATAAAGTTTTTTTAATTCAATTTTTGGCCCGTGAGTTCCATTATTTTGTTCAGGTCTTTTGGATGTCACACTGATCCTCTTTCACCCTGCTGGCTTCCTCCAAGGGTCTGTTTTTTTTAAAGCTTAGATCGTGTCCTGCGTTCCCATGGAGCAGAGGAGGGTTCCTTCGCCTGTTTTCCTACAAAATGGCCGCCACGGTCACATGACTGCACTGTACCAGACGGGCCGTGGCACTCAGGCACGACAACTGAAAACATTAAACATTATAAGGTGAAAATCGGCCTTCTTTATTGTTATTTTTTTTTAGGATCCTATTCTTAACTTAAACTGAAAAAAAAAAAACCCCATGTAGGTGTAAAGCGAAATGACCACACAGACTCCGTAATAAAGTAATTTTCAGAAAATCCCAATGTGACCCTACATAAGCGGCGCTAAACTGTAAGTAGGGTTGCCAGGTGGCTTCTCCAAAAATACTGGACTCAATGGTGAAAGGTGCGTCAGGTCACTATGTCCAGGGATGTAATACCGGACACATACATGTCCAGTATTACAGTACCTCTCATTTTTTACTGGACAGAGCATGCAATTCCAGGACAGTCCAGTTCAATACCGGACACCCGGCAACCCTAACTGTAAGGCACCTTCTATCCGAAGTGAATAACAGCTTGGAGCCGCTTAGTAAATATGGACCCATGTCTTTTATTTTTCCATCGAGATGCTCCTGCTACAAGTCACCTGTGAGTTTGTGTGTTTTGAAGATCATATTCTCTGTAGTGTAAATAGTAACCGCTCCCCCTTCATCACTCATTATTAGCTTCCTGGCATGTCCCAGTGCTTTGTTTATTTCCAGGCCGATGCTCTGCGGTCACTGTGGAGACGGGTGAGGGGCAGATACCTGTACCTTACAGCAGCACACCCAGTGAAACAGGTTGTCTCCAGGGACTTGTATTAACCCCGTGGTGGGCAACTCCAGCACCCTCAAGAGCCACCGACAGGTCAGCTTTTAAGGATATCCCTGTGAGCCATTTGTTGAGCCACCTGTGCTGAAGCAGGGATATCCTTAAAACCTGACCTTTGAGGACTGTTGTTGCACACCGCTGTATTAACCCCTTCAGCATCAGGAGCATCGACACACTGGGGTTAACCCCTCTGCATGCCAAACATGCATTTTCATACAGTTACTTAGTGCCATGTCCTATAAAGTATATATATATATTTAACGTGACACTGACGTTGTGCACTGGACTGCACGTACAATTTTGCAGCCACAATGGCCCATTTAGTTATTTCCCTGTCCTGCAGAACTTACAATCTAATTTGGGGGGAGGGGGGGTCACAGGGTGATGAACACACGGACACTGGGATTCAAACTAATTTTGCCCACGTCAAAGGCAGTGTTCTTGCCTTTCAGATACTCCTTCAGCCCAACTACATAGAGATAGAAGCCCTGCAGCCATTTTCATAACCCAATATCACTTGCAGTTATATCCCCAATCTGAACCAGCCTTATCCCAGCAAATACCACTGGCGTGGAAGTGACACGTTGCACATTTATGTTTGCTGCCAGAAGGCCCAGCACTGCTTTTTCAGCCAGGACTATGCTTTTAAAGGTCCCTCCCTGGGAGTGAAGGGGTTAAAACAACCTCCCATTTCCGAGTCTGGTCCGACTTCAGGGCTGAATCCGCCTCCGGGTTTCCATCTCCCCCCTCCCACGCCAGGGATTTCGTGGGAGGCTGGATCCTCAGGAATAAAGCCCACATGTGCACTTAGCAAACACCAGGACTGGAGCCAACATCTGCTGAGCCGGGGGGGTCACTTCCAGGGCTCTGACTCCCCAACACAAGGGAAGAGGGGGGAGCCAGGGGATGTTCCACGCGTGAGGGGATCTAGGGACAGCAGCAGTGGGACAAGGGGCAGCAAAGTAGCATCAACAAGAAGAGTAATAATGGGACACAGCCAGGGCTCCTTTAAAGGGCCCCCCGGTGCTTGGTGAGCTGTGCAGCTCTCACTGGGCCCTGCTTGGTGTCTCCCCCAACATGGCCCAGTACTCAGCCACAGCCAAGCCCGGAGCTTCGGCCTCACTGCAGGGCAACAGCAGCTGCTTCACTGCGGCCTTCAGGGGACTTATTAACAACCCCCACTTCAGGTAAGTGACCAATAAACCGACGATATGAGTGTCAGCCAGTGGGGTGTGACTGGGGACTTCTCTTCTGCAGGGACAGTCTCTCCCAGGTGTAGGAAGACAGTAGCATGGGTACTAACATCTTCTGTAGATGGTCAGAATAAAACAGAAACCATTTCTGAGTGGAATTGTCTTTCTTAGGCTGGGGACATAGTGCCTTCGCCCGTGCGGAGGCGTGCGCGGGCGTGACGTCACCCGCTTGAAGTGGGTGTGTTGTTTGGCCACGGTATGCGCGCCGTGCGTGGGCGTGCCAGTGACGTCACGAAGCTGGTTCGCCCTCATTGGGCGAAACGCGCACGTGACCTTTCTGTCGCGCTGAGAAATCAGTTGAACTGATTTCTCACGCAAAGCGTGCCCCCTTCTGCTTTCGTGCAGACGCGCACCGCACGCAGAATGGACGCGCACCGCACGCAGCATGGACGCGCACCGCACGCAGCATGGACGCGCACCGCACGCAGCATGGACGCGATCACTGCCTTAAGGCAGTCTGTTCGCTCAGCGTGCGGTACCATGGCCCCAGAAAGAGTCAGTGTCCCTGGCCTGAAAGTCACCGTGTTTGCTTCTCTGTATCATATGCTTTGCATTTCTCCGGGGACCCTACTTCTGTTGATCTGTTTGAGCAGGCATGGCTTTACTCTGCAAACAAAGAACAGAGCTTCGGTGACTGTCAGTCTTATCACCAAAAGATGTTGGATAAAGATAGGAAAAACTATGCAAATGGAATTTCTGTACCATGGTAAAGTTGAAAAGAAAAAAAAAATTATTTCCCAAATATTTGTCCAATTTTGTAAAGGTGTAAAGCCACTTGTGCAGACCTGGGATATCCTTAAAACCTGACCTGTTGCGGGGGGGATGTCCAGTAGGACATGCACTTTAACCCTTTGAGTGATGGAAGGTGACACCAGGCTTTCAGATCTCAAACTTGTGATGGCTTGGTGTAGCGATCACAAGGTCGCAGGCAGCCCACCCAGGACCTCCCCACCCCCACCCAGGACCTCCCCACCCCCACCCAGGACCTCCCCACCCCCACCCAGGACCTCCCCACATTCAATCCGGTAAATGAGATCTCTCCCCTAAATAAATATTAAGTAACCAGGATTTCTAGCATGACGTATCCTGTACTTGGAGTAAAGGTACTTAACTCCTGTCATCAAGCCCCACCAGATCAGGTTTTCAAGATATTCCAGCTTCAGCACAGGCGACTCAGTCTTTGATTGAGACTGATTGAACCACCTGTGCTGAAGCTGGGATATCCTGAAAACCTGACCTGTTGGAGGGGGGAGGGTGGGAGGACTGGAGTTGAGCACCCCTGACTTTTGAGTGCCAACCCTTATAATGTCTTCGGGTGTCAGCACAGCATACAATGATTTCACGCTGGGTTGTACATTGCCTAGTGCTGTCGGTGTCGCTGCTCAGGACACCGAAATGTAAGAGCACAATGAATGAGAACGTGCTTACAATGTCATGTCCAGCGCCTGTTTCACAAGGAAGAGCTGGCATGGGGTCTCCCGCTGGGACCTCCCCAACGCAGTATATTAAATCTCAATTCTAAAGTGCAGAGACCGGTGTGTACGGGGTTAATAGGTGAAGTGCGCCTGTCACGACTTGTCCCTCCTCCCCGTTTGGCGGTCACCCTCCAGTCATCCCCTCTCTGTGGTTTTCGATTTTCTCCGAAGTGCTGGGTTAAACCAAAGCTGCAAATAACAACACAATTTGCAAAGCAGGTGGAAAAAAAACAGTTTAGTCTCGGTGGCCTTTAACCGCCGGATAAAACTGGCGTCGTCAGCTTTCCTCCGGCGGCTCGCATTGCAATATATTGCACGCCGTTCTGGCACCGACGCGGTTAAATGGGCGAAGTGTCCCAAAAACAATGGCGGGCACAGGCATTCTTAACCCCTTCAGTGCCAGAGAGGATTGCCGGGAGTTTTATGGTCCATTTCTAAGCCCCTAGTTCTGTGGGAGAAAGCAGCAGATAAGATTATCAATGGAACCTAGAGCTCAGAAAAGCAATGTTATATAATGTATCGTTGGCCACTCCGGTAGTGAGAGGGTTAAAGGTGGAATTGTGCACAGCGTCTTATAGAGATGACTGGTGAAAGCACTTAGTCATGGGACGTTTGCCTGCACCATTTGTATCATTTATTTTATAAATCAGGAGGAGGTCGCAGTAATACGTAACGCACGAATAAAAATCTGAAGACATTTTAGAGACACCCCCCCCCCCCGCTTCACTTACCGATGAGGCAACCGCGACATCAGCGCAACGTGTCGTTATGTGAAAGGGCGTCCCACTGACAGTGCGTTAGCTCAACGGGAAGGACGCTGCCATTGGCTACTTTCTCAGGCCACCTCCAAATCGGTTTTCTTTTCTTATAATAATAATAATAATAATAATAATAAATCTTTTCCATTATATGGCCCTGCAGGTGACAGAGCAGTTTACACAGATTTCTTTTCAGGCCCAAGTCGCTGCTCCGTGGAGCTGACACTTTATTAAATGTAAAAAAAAAAAAAAACAAGTTTGCCCACGGTCGTAAAGAGCTAATCTTGACATTTGTATCGGGTTCACCCCGAATTCTGTTACCTCTGGACCAGCGGTTCTCAACTTCAGTCCTCAAGTCCCCCGCCTACAGGTCCAGGTTTTCAGGATATCCCAGCTTCAGCACAGGTGGCGCAATCAGATGCCCAGTCAAAGGCTGAACCTCTGATGGTGCCACCTGTGCTGAAGCAGGGACTGATTGAGCCACCTTTGCTAAAGCAGGGACTGATTGAGCCACCTGTGCTGAAGCAGGGACTGATTGAGCCACCTGTGTTGAAGCAGGCACATTCTGAACATTTGACCTGTTGGGGGAGGAACCCTTGTTGAGAACCCCCTACTAGAGTACCCCGTTTCCCATATCTCTGTGTTTTTGACTGATGCAGTAATCCACTCACCCGACCCCTTTATGTCAAGAAAATAAGGTGCAGAGTACTGTACTACTCTAACCAGGGCTATTTGTGTTGGGAAACTGAGTTCTGGCATTTTTTGTTTTAGGGATGCAGAATAAACTTCACATCTGTATAGTGATTAGGAATTGTTATTGAAAATATGATATATTGGAGATGGGGCTGTGATACTAATTGGGAGAGAGGAGAAATGCTTGTTCTACCACATATTTTTTTTATTTAAAGCTGAATTATTTAATGTAGTTTAGATACAAATGTGTATGTGTATATATCTACAAAAACACCAGACTGACTGACTGTTCACTGCGGGTTTAACCCATGCCTCACCATTATGAACAGTTATAAAACATAGCTCAGTTAATGCTGGCGGGGGTTTTCTCACCTCGCAGCTCTGTGCATGTCTTGGGCCCATGAGTCAAACTGCAACATAACAGTTTATCTGCTGCTGGTGTATTTCCACCCACTGAAGCAGGAAAAGTGAAATTCTGTTATTGTTGGTAGGCAGCAAAGTGTAGTGTGAGGGTGACCGCAGGGTGTTAGGGCTGATGTTATAAGCCTCATAAACAAGATGTGTGTGTTAGTAAAGATCATCAGATACCACTTTAAACAAAAGGCTTATCGTTTATATATAGGCCGGGGGTGAGTATCACCAGCCCTCAAGGGCCACCTACAGGCCAGGGATATCCAGAAGACCTGTAGGTGGCCCTTGAGGAATGAAGTTGCCCACCCGGCCAACCTTTCAGTGAGGTTAGAAATATCGAAATCCACGTGTGCTGTAGAGAAACACACCCTCTATGTTGAATTTCTAAATTCATAGATTTTGAGTCAAAAAGTGCCTGAATACAGAAAAAGTCCCATATCTTTACTGCTATACTTAGAAGAACGCCATATTCATGGTTGCATCTATATATTTAAAATACGCGCATAGATATGATTTTTGCAAACACAATTTATACGTTTGTACGACAAAAATATATATCAGAGAGATAACATAAACCAAACTGTCATTTTTGTTTTTGTATCAATCTAAACAGCTGAGTTCCCTGGTCCATAAATAACTTTCACATCCTTGTGAATTGTATTGTATGCCAGATGTATCATATTTAGTAAATTCAAACCATTCTCTGGAATATCTCCCTGGTCACACCCTCTGGTATTGTACAGAACACCAATGAATGCCTTTCAAGATACATTAGAAGGTTTTCGTCTCTTTCTACAGTCAGAAGAGAATTGTGACTCCATATTTCAATCCCCCTCTTCCAGGCATTGACCTTGGATAGCCTCATTCCTAGACCAGCACAGAAACTGTCCGGGTCAGTGGCCTGGCCTGTCATAATTCATTATTTTTAAGGCAAATAAGGTGCAGTACATGCACGAAACGCGTCAGAGGCTTTTCCCCTGACTCTTGTTTTTAACTATGCTTGTCCACGTTCAATAAATTGTTCTTTTTCATATCGCAACCAGCCTCAGCAGCATTTCCTTCATTTGAAACGCATCATAGGCGTTTGACACGCAGTGCACCGCCATCACCCCATCCACGCCAGGAGGAAGCACACATTATTTTTAAGGCACCCTCCAACTAAAATTAAGCTCTGGTGTGCCAGGTTTATTAAAATACTGAATATTTTCTGGCATTTTCATAACCAATACTAATAACTTCTCCGGTAAGTATCTCAAACTGGGGAGGGGGTCCCCGAAGCTGCAAAGAGTGCGGTTAAAGTCTGTAAGAACCCCGGATCCAGTTCCAATCCTGTAAAACTGCATGAGAAGGGCTGTTTGATCCATTGCACCTTGGCCAACTCGGTATCAGAGACCCCCTAAATTTTAACCCTTTATTGAAATACATCTGTCACTGAAAGGGTTAACTGACAAAAATGCATCCTTTTTTTAAATAAAGTGTCACTGATTTTTAAGAAACAAAATCAAATAAATCACCTAATCCCAATGCAAGTCCAAGGAAATAAGGTCTTTCCCAAAAATTGGTACCTTCTTGTAGCTAGAAGTACCTGCAGGTATCTAACTAGGACTAATTCCAGATTCAGAATCTCCGTAAACAGATCAACTCTGCAGTTTCAACTCCGCATTCAGTCATTTGAATACAGTGACCTCATACTAGCCACATAAAGCTAAGCTTCCTCTTCCTTGTTCAAATATGATCTGTTTTAAGACTTATTAACCAAAGTATCTCCCCCCCCCCCCCCCCCCAGACACTGCCATGCAGAGCAGGAAATACCCCCTAGTCGGGCTGATTGACAGGAGAAGCAGTTTCTGTTCTCTGGGCGGTGGAACTGAAATGAATGTTACCATTTTTCTCTTCACATGCTATAAACTCTTGTCAGGATGGATCTCCCATCTACTGCCTGATATAATTTTATTTTAGAGTCTGGTTGATATTTTATTTTATTTTTTTCCAGCATCTGTGTCTCACATATTTTAATGGAGTCACACTGATAATAGTCAGAAATTTTCCATGAAAATGCCATTTTTTGACTCGGAACCCCCAAATCTCACTGATATTATTATTATTATTATTATTATTATTATTATTATTATTATTATTATTATTATTTTTTTACCATTTTATAGGTTGCCATCTTTTTCCGATCCTAGAGGTGTCCAACACGTCATCTGTCAATCTGCATGAATAGGGGGGTAAGGCTGGGATAATAGTGACGGAGCGCGTAGCCTCGCCCACTCCTGCAGCCCCAGCGATCTGTGAACTTGGCTGCAGGAGATTGTGGAGGTCGTGGCGGACGCGTCACAAAGCTGGTACCCCGTCATTGGCGGAACCGCTCACCTGACGCGGACGCTCTTGGAAAGACAATTTTTTTTGGTCTTTTCAAAACGCAGCCGCGCCATCGCGCTCCTCACTAGATGCACTGTCATAGGGAGACAGGTAATTATCATTGTCACGCGAGCACAATGGCGTTTACTATAACGCCAACCTAATTCCTGCAAAGGCCAGAGTGAAAAACTTTACCTAACAATGTGTTGTTTCTTTTTCATTTGCCGATGCTTTCCCATTTTCAGCCCTATCACATACTTCACTGTACAATGATTATTTTATCGTTTAGAACAGCGGTGCGTAAACTGGGGCGCGGGGGCGCGCCCAAGATTGTCTGCGGGGGGCGCGGGGTTTACAGAGGCCCCGCGCACTTCCCGAAGGCATTTAAATGAAGTGCAGAGGAAGCGGCGAAGGCCTCTGTAAACTGCACTTACCTTTCTCCTGAAGACGCGTCGCCATGGCATTGTGATGTCATGACGCCGGAGCCAAGGTAAGAGGGGGGGCGCGGAGAGAGGGGAACAGCTGGCAGGGGGCGCAGGGGAAAAGATTGCGCTCCCCTGGTTTAGAAGAAATACTCCTGTTATACATTCCAGCATCTCCAGTCTTGTGATGGTCGGGAATCTGTTTAAAGAAGTTTATCATTTCAGTCTTACACTTTAAAAAACTTTTCCCTTTTTCTTCTTTTTTTTTTTTTAATATTAATGCTAAGAATTATTATTTTTATTATTTTTCTCCAAAATCCCCAAACTATGGATTTCACAGTGAAGTGTGCGAGGGGAATGAAAAAGGCAAAGCAAATGTAGCCCCCTTTGGGGTCTACTAGTTGGTAGAAGGGGTTTACTGCCTTAATGGGTTAACTGTGTGGGGTTACTCCCCTCCCCCCCTCATGTGAGGAAGGATGACTATGCAGAAAGGGATAGCCCCTCTTTTGTATGTCTTGTCACTATAGGGAGATAGGAGGGTATATATAGATATTCCCTATGTTCTAGAAGCAGGTTCCTCAGAGTGAAGCCTCACTGTGAGTCCTGTAAATAGGCTTTTGTGTGTATAGTTGTGTGTATTAAGGATGTTCTGCAACCATTTATTGTTTTCAGTTAAGGAGCGTGCCCTATATAGTTAGCGCCTATATTAATGGCCCAAGATTGTTCTCATTCGGGAAGAGGAGTAAGCATGTGCTTAATAGGAGTTCTCGGAGTAGTAGCTCCGCAGCATAATCGGATTGGCCCCACCTGAAGGTCCTAAGTAAACTAAGTAAAAGATCCAATATGCATGGACGACTTAGACTAAACACAGTGATGGGATACTGATTCCCCCCCCCCCGAGGACAGAGTATATTTCCACCATAGCCCCACTTGAGATGGGGGCACTATTGACACTAAGCAGGAGATTGCCAATCTAACCATTACTAAGGGAAACACACATAAGCCTCCCCAGTGTAGGAGTGAGAGCTAACAGGAGAAGAAGCACAGTGTAACCATATTATTTGCCACCAGTTCATGTGTGAAGTGAAGCATGTTTTTGTATGGCGAGACGTAACAATGGATGTGAATAAAGCTCTTGTTTGGAATATAAAAGTCTGTGGCGCCCATCATTATTATATCTGCATATTCACACCCAGCAACAAAAGAAGGAAAAAAAATGCTTTCTTCTTCTTTTGTTACGGGATTTCTACATCTGCGGCTGGACGCGCCATCATAGACTCGTGGAGGCTCAGGAGCGGGTAAGATTTATTCCACATGTTGTTACTTAGTGTTTCCAGTACTCCAGTAGTGATTCAGTTTTTCTCAAATGAGTTAACTTCAGGTTGAGCCACCATCACCTTGATTTGTTTGCTTCAGGAGATATTATATCATTATCTCACGGGTTATTCACTCAAGATATCGTACTTGACCCACTCCATACTAGAGTCTTACTCCAGAGTTTGAATCATTAGGATTATTGATACCAGACTGTATTTATTCCTAATTCATGGGCGCACCAAATTTTTCATATATTCACACCCAGCACCCTGAAAAGACTCGATGTAAACTCCTTTCAGAGCCGGACACCTCTATGACCCCTCTGCCAGACACACCTCCCAACTCATTGTGAAGGTGTTCGAATAAAGACCTGTGGTATCCCCTCCGCTTCCTCGTACGTATTTGTGGTTGGTGTTCTGCCTGCGGGAGTAAGACAATTCACCGCTGATTCTCTCCTGCAGTGATGTGACGTTTGTGGTGGGGAAGGAGAGGCAGGTGGTTCACGGTCACCGTTGCGTGCTGGCGTGTCGCTGCAAGGTGTTTCACGGCATGTTCAGCCAGCAGCTACAGTCGGATGAGGCCTCTCAGGAGCTGCGGGTCCCCTTTGTCTTGGCTGACATGCACCCTGAAGTCTTCCTGGCGGTGATGGAGTTCCTGTACACCAACAGTGTGACGCTCAACAGTGTCATTGTGAGTACAAAACCAAATGGGTCACACAGAGAGGGGGCAACTTAATGACAGACTCTGGTATGGGGACTGAACTAGTTCTACAGGGACAAAGTGTGTCATCTCTTGCTTTTACGGAGAAAGTAGGGACACATTGATGTCATTTCATACACATGTACCTCCTTCCTGCAAAGACACTGGGGACACATACCTGTCATCTCATACAGACATCAGGGACACATAACACTCATGTCGTATAGAGACATCAGCAAAACATACCTCCTCACCTCCTACAGATATGAGTCAAATAGTAATGTGCCCCAGCACCCCCTCCCTTGTTGTGTTGAAGATGTATTTAATCTTACCAACCAATTTCAATGTTCTTTTTTTGTTAATGCTTGGCATATGTAATGCTTTAAAGAATAGACCTTCTCCGTCTCTCATCTTCTTCTTCTTCTTGTGGGGTTTCAGTAGTCATTAAAACAATCACACAGCAACCATATCAGTGACCATAATATGTTGGAGTTTAGGAAGAAGAGTACCCGTCATAAATGTTCATCACCCCCTTGGGCCTCCTAAGTTAGACTTAACATGCAATATGAAGCACTATGACTACACACTTCCATCTGTCTGAAGCTTTTTCTGCTTACAAAAGAGACCACCCCCCCCGAAAACCTTCTCTCCAAAGTATCACAGCTGACACTAAGTACCCATACAGTAGATAGGCAATATTGTGGGAGAGGCACTTTTTGTTGGTTATTACTGTTGGAGAGCAGCACGGGTGAGTAACTTCCAAAAATCAATGACATTTAGCTGCTTTATGGTGCATTTTCTAAGAAGAATAAGCTGTAATAGTTTGAGAAACATTCAGCTACATTGTAGAAAGATGACATATTCCTTCCCGTTTGAACACTCAGTACCAATATGTGACCAAAATAATACACATTATATATATATATATATATATATATATATATATATATATATATATATATATATATATATTTGTAAACAGTTAATGTACTTAAGTGTGTAAAAGTTCAACTATTACACTGTCATCATGTCCCATCTATGCTCTTGCTTAATGTCTTCTCCTCCTGTGTGTGACGTCCCCCGTCCAGGAAGTGGTTGAAGGACTGATGTCAACATGAGTGAATGTGACCAGGATCTAACTGAGTAGCTGCTTAATGTGAATGACATAATGCATTGTTGGGCAAACTAAGGTAGTAAAATGCTGCGGCCCTCCCATACCTACAAGAGCTGCATGTCACAAGTTAAACATGGTGCACATAGAAAACTAGCACTAATTAAACATGAAGAGTATAGAAAATTCAGCACTTTAATACAGAAGGAACAAAAGGTCATAAAATAAGACCGCAGTTTTGAGGTCCTATGAAAACGCCCTGAGGAAGGTCCTCTTGCCACAAAAATGTCTGCTGTGGCAAATAATGTAACTGTTATCTATATTCTTGTTCTTCATGTGACGTGCCCAGCTGCTTTATCAGTTGTTCTTGGTGTGCAATCTTCGGGCTTCCCATAAGCACATGTCCATCGGGCAATTTCCCACCTCCGATGTAATCCATTGCCTTCAGCAGCGCTCTCCGTGGTGCGTTTCATTACTTCCGAATATTGGTATCTTCTGCATATTCTGCGTATTGACATTCCTGAGATCTTTACAGGTGGTCCCATGTTTCTGGTGCATGGAAGCAGGAGGGAAAACGGAACGTTGCTTTAGCGTATCTCCTTTTAAGGTAGACTTGGTTTCCAAAGTCGCTGGTCCCTGGTACAGCAAGTTCTAATTTGTTGGGTTGGAAGGTGCATGTTTGGCTGTTCACTTATGTTTCGTTGCAGGCCCTGGAGGTTCTAACGTCAGCTGTGGAGTACGGGTTGGATGACTTGAGAAAGGTAAAGTCCGTGCCCGTGTATTGGGGAGTGAACGAGGTTCTTGGTGCGTCATGTGCTCACACAAGGAGGGTTGCCAGAGGAGACTGTCAATACTAGAGCTTCTATGAAATGGTCCATGAAATGTCTGTGAATTGACTGTTTAACCTCTGTTCTTTTAATGCAACCATGTATTTTTATAACTCTGTGCCCAGGACATACTTGAAAACGAGAGGTAAGGCTGATTCTATAGTGCGCGCGTGCGGCAGTTTTAGTTGGCTGAGGATAGCCAGCCACTCTATAATAGTGCCGCGCGTGCGCACGGCAGGGAGCTTGGAGCGGACCGACGAGGGAGAAGATGAGGAAATAAATTATTTCGCGCCGCTACCCGCGCTGTAATGTGTGTGTGTGTGTCAAAGTTAAATAAATAAAAATTATTTTAATTACAACTTTTTTTTAATTTAAAAAATATTATTTAATACATAACTCACAATCTCTTCACACACATACATATACACACACAGTACCTTTATTCACAGCATACACACGAGAAGCATGCGGCTCGTGCACGCGCGTTCGCACATGCGCGCACGGCCGCACACAGTATAGAACGGCCCTAACTCTCACTGTATTACTTCCTGGTAAAACATTTTAATAAATATATGACGGTGGCTATGTCTCCTCTGTCACAGGAACCTTATTCATTCCTGCTATTGATACGTGAGCCTTTGATAAGGAGCAAAGGGATGTGGGCAACCTAAAAAACAAACAAACAGTATTCCCCAAAATATTAGTCTGTGGATTCCTTGCACGACTCGAGTATTTCCCCATATACCCTCTCCCACTTTGCCTACTGTTCCCCCACTGTTTACACTTCCTGCCACCAGTAGGAAGATCACTGGCTTCACCGTTCTGCCTCAACTCTGCTTCCCTTTAATGGAATATCCTCTGAGCAAGAATGTCCGTGCTGACTGGGGGCGAGTTTCGGGTTTACTCCGAGATGGTCCCAGCTAGAAACAAATGAGTCTGACCCCCCTTTCATTTTAAATGGGCATTTCCACTTGCCTGCTTTTTCTTCCCTCACTTGACTTTACGGCAACGCAATTATCTAAACTACCAACCAATCCGTTTTCCCATAATCAACCAGTGAAGATCAGACTCACCAAGTCACTCAATGTGCGTGTTTTATCAAAATGAAGCCAACCCTGTATTTGATACTCTCCTTACCTACTCTACTATAAATATATCATTATTTCTGGGGAGGATAATCTAATTGTAGTTATTAATTGCTGGTGCTCCTGTATATACATGTTGGAACGCACATGCTTTTTGTCCCGGAGCAGAGACTCAAAGTTCACCTTTTTTCTTTGATTGCAAACTCATTGCTATACCTGTGGCACCAGCGTGGTAACCTTGTCATACATGTTACAATGTTATTTGATCTTTTACACACATTGTTGGGGTGTATGTTGGCGCCTTATAAATAATCATGAAAAAATTGGGGGGGAAAAGAGGTAAACAACCTGTTCAGTATGTGTGGCTAACACAATAGGCAAAAATACAAAGTGAAAAATAGGGAACCCCCCCCCCCACCCAAAAAGACGTAAAGTACAGCTCACGACAGTCTTGTCGAAAAAATGTCTCTTATTTCCGTAGAATACAATGTTTCAGGTCCAACATGGAATACTCATCAGATGAAAGGTCCATGTTGAACCTGCAACGTTGTATTCTCCACTGTTTCCGGAAAAAAATGAGACTTTTTTTTGGTGACAACTGATGTGCAAAGGCGTACTTTACCCTTTTTTGGGAGGGGGGGGTACCCTCTTTTTCCCTTTTTGTATTTTCTCATGAATAAACAATAATAATTATAATAACCGTGCCTAATGATAGGAGGTTTGGAACACCTAGCAAGCTCTAGAGGCGGCTATTACGGAATGAAAGGAGGTGTCCCCTTTAATCATTTATTTGAGATTGCATGGACAATATTGAACTGGTTGTAGAACAGAACTCGGTCACCTGGCCAGTGGCAGCACCTGAGCTGAAACTGTTAAGACATGTTAACCTTTTTGCTAAAGGAGCAGAACAACCTCCCCTTCTCCCCCCCAGAAGTATATATATTACCCCCCAACTGCACCTATTTAGCAGGTATACTACATGTGTTTGGCTCCTGTAGGACCAGCTCTACTGTACCTATGACACAGAAAGTTTACACGTTGAACTCATTTATTTATAACATGTTTTACCAGGAAGTAATACATTGAGAGTTACCTCTCGTTTTCACGTATGACCTGGGCATGGACATAAGTCATGTTTCAACCTCATCTACTATGTAACTATGGTAAGCTGCATACGTTATGGCAGGTGTGCTCAACAACAGTCCTTACCCCCCCCCCCCCCCACAACAGGTCAGGTTTTAATGATATCCCAGCTTCAGCACAGGTGGCTCAATCAGTCCCTGCTTCAGCACAGGGGGCTCCGTCTTCAACTAGAGTTGAGCACCTCTGCTATAACCTATGCAGTCTTCCATTGGGATTACTTGGAAGTTCCTCTGTTCAGTATGAGGGGGGGGGAGGGGCAGGACAGTGGGACCTATTTTATTCCCACAAAATGTTGGAGATCCTGATATTGGTTTTAGCTCCTATAATAATATAGTCCTGTCCAGTTCCATTTTTATTTCTCAGGCACTTAAGCATTTGAAATATTATCTTATGGACAAAGCATCCGATCTTGAAAATAAAAATAGCGTGGGGCAATGATTTGGGGGGTCTGTGGTTTCCAGATTAGCTGTTGCAGATCTGCAGAGTTTTCCCCAAAGGAATGTGCAGCAGCCTCTTCCAGCAGTGATGGGTCCACTTGTATCTGTATTCTCTGTTCGAAGCGAGCGCTCCCAGGGAGCACCCTGGCTAATGAAAGGAATTCCTTGAATGCCACACTCCTTTCAAAGCCATAAGGGAGGTGCCTGTCAACCTTTCTGTCACAGTGCATTCATTTATCTTAATCCTGATGGACTGCAGGAGTTTGGTTACCATCAAACAACACCTCACCACTTTGGTGGATCCTGTGTATAGCTGTCCAGGCCCCAAATAAGTGAAATTCTGAGGTTTTAGAAGAAAAAATGTTTAAAAAAAAGTATTTATGTTTGTGCGTAAGTCTGAGGCTATGAATGGGTCGAAAACTCTTAGCCACTTTTCTCTTAACTAGTACAGGATTTAACGTGGAATATGTGGTGTGAGTGAAAGGAGAGAATTTACATTAATTGGTTGGAGAGAAAGCAATAAAGACAAATTGAGGTGGAAGGCCCCATCCTTTTTAACCCCTTCACTGCCAGAGGCTTGGCATGTGGAAGAGATTGGGGAGGGGGAGAGAGGTTGTGCCTTAAATCCCTCTCCCCAGGCACACAGGATGAGGGGTGGGCTGCGTTCTATTAATAGCCGGGCAGGAAATGACAGCAGACTGGGGATGTGATCCTTGTGCCAGGACGTCCGCGGCTGCAGATAAGCTGACCAGGCGCCCAGCCTGCAGGATGCTTTCAGTTTTCATTATTCTATTATTATTCCCGTCATTTATTTATAGCATAGCAACATATTCCACAGCGCGGTGCAAAGGGGCGTGAAGGCAATCGTACAATTACAGCCTTAACATGCACTGGGGCAGTGGGTAAGAAGGGCCCTGCTCCTAGGGCAGGGGTGGCTAACTCCAGTCCTCAAGCAAGGGCCACCAACAGGTCAGGTTTTCAGGATATCCCTGCTTCAGCACAAGCGACTGAGCCATTGAGGACTGGAGTTGGGCACCCCTGCCCTAGGAGCTTACAGTCTAAAATATTATTGCTTTATGTTGAGTGAGGCAGCGCTGTCACAATATGTCTTCAAGCTGCAATGCCATCTGGTCTGAAGATTTTTAGACTGCGTGTGTATATATATATATATATATATATATATTTTTTTATTATGTAATAATAATTTATGAAGTATAGTTGTTTATTATGTTCTAATGGTATGTATATTTTTATGTTAGGGAAACAAAAAAGGAATAGAGACGTAATTGTAAATCCCTCTTTATGATAAAGAAAGCAGAGCCGTGATTTTGTGAATCAATATGTAGTATTGCAGTGGAACTGTAAATAAACAAAATAAGTGATACTCCGAGTCCCCATAGTACCATCACTACAGACACTGGCTAGAAGCAGTTGTGTGGGTTTTTTTTAGCAGGGATTGCTTCTTTTACGAGCGTGAGAATAGATTGCTGGCATCGGAAGTGCTATCCCGCTGCTGGCTAGTTTCCCATCACTTCTTTCATTGACCTTGGAGCCTGCAAGGAAGCTTCAGCCCTCGCCTCCCTCCCCCGGGTACCCTTCCCCCCCTCCCTCCCCCGAGTACCCTTCCCCCCCCTCCCTCCCCCGAGTACCCTTCCCCCCCCTCCCTCCCCCGAGTACCCTTCCCCCCTCCCTCCCCCGAGTACCCTTCCCTGTAAAGTTACATATAAATAAACACACAAGGAAGGTCTGGACCTACAAAGGTCACGGCTTTTACTAAAATGTATAATGTCCCCCCTTGAGAAGTGCTAACCGTGCCAGCTTGGAAAGGCCGACGGTACCCAAACTATGGCCCGCCAAGCCGGGCACCTGCCTGGGTCGTTCAGCGAGAATGGGCCCCAGGGAATCGCGCACAAATGAGCCCTGCCCACTCGCCACCGCAGAGCTTTCCCGCACCATAGAGCCGCCGTCTGGCAAGGACAAAGCACACTTACTCCCACCCCCCACGCCTTGAAATGCCCACCTCAAATATCCCGGGTGGGCACGAACTTTCCTGGCAGTTAGCGGACTGGTTTCCCTGCCGCTGCCCAGGATTTAAATAAACGCCCCTCCACCACGTCACCCCCTGATGGGGAGGGATGGAGTGCACGGACCAGGCGACGGGGACTAAGGTGATGGGGGAAGAGCCCCGGCGGTCATGTGCCCAGTCGCCCAAGAGGCTCAAGGCTGCTGTCAATTTTATTTCGGTTGTAACATTCCCGTTGAGCAACGTGTTGCAGGAGGTTAGAGAACAGGCGATTACGTAAGGTCTCTGCGTCAGGAAGCAGCTGTGTACAAAGAGGAAAAGCGTAATCCGGCGGAGCCCTTCCTCCGCCATGAAACCCCTGGGACAGTGCAGGTGGCAAACCGGTGAATCGGCAGAAGCAGTGCACGGGTGTGTGTCCCTTATCACCTCTCCGGAGACTGACCGTACATGTGCCTGGGCACTGGCTGTTTTATATCACAAGTCACATCACGCTTGTGCTTTGTACACCGCGTTTGTAAAGAAATAAACAGGTATTCTGTATTTTTCTTCTGCGTGGGAGCTCCGGGCACCCTCCTCAACCCTGGCTTTGTACAGAGAGTATTAACTCCTTTGCTTCTGGCATTCCCCACTTTGACTTTTAACAACCCCCCCCCCCCCCAAAAAAAAGTTTAGATCTCCATTATTGTCTCCTATCAAAACAGAGGCCAACCCTTTTTCTTATGTAGGTATCCCAAAAACATCCACTGGCAACCTGGGATAGAACAACATGGCGGCTAGCATGCTTTGCTACTTCCGCACAGCCATTTGGAATGCATTTGGGTCATGCTCTATTGCCCAATGTGTCCCAAGGAGGCAGGCGCTGTATTTTCTGTGATCCTTTTAAAACACAAAGTAATTTAAGAATAGTTCTTGATGTTAGAAAGAAGGCGGCCTGGGGCTCAGGGAGGGGGCCGCACACATCGCAAGTGAAAGGGTTACATATGTGATCATAAATATCCCCCTTACATGTGCTCCTGTTAAATGTGGAGTGGCTTACACATGTATCTTTCCTGCTTGCAGTATTACCCTTCAGATCTGAAGGCTGCAACTGATGCTGTGTAGCCTCTTTCTAATTTCAAAGGGATCCCTGGCTTGCTGCCATTACAAGGGCCGTGGCCTGTTTCAAATAACTCCTGCTGAGAGGAGAACATGCAGCTTTTATATAAATCCTAGAAACCGGGTGGAGGAGAGACGGCGAGATACCAAGGAAGTGTGTGTCACACCCGCGTCTCGCTGACCAACGCTGCTGTGTGAACTCAGGCGTGGATCATACTGTGACCTGTGTCACTCGGAGATGAAAGTGGAAAACTTCAGAGTACGCCTTCCAAAACCGTGAGAATCAGCCACCCCTGTAAATGTGATCCGAAAACCTTTTTATGAGTGCAATTAACCCTTTCTCTGCCAGATAGGTCCTGCAACGCATTGCTATGTGTCGGTGAATAGATAAATCATCATAAACAATCATTAATCCAGGGGTGGCAACTCCAGTCCTCAAGGGCCACCAACAGGTCAGGTTTTCAGGATATCCCTGCTTCAGCACAGGTGACTCAATCATAATGACTGAGCCACTGATTGCGCCACCTGTGCTAAAGCAGGGATATTCTGAAGACCTGTTGGTGGCCCTTGAGGACTGGAGTTGGCTACCCCTGGATTATTCCCTATCCTGGGGAGCAGTTCAGTTTTTTGTTTGTGGGCTCCCTACCTACCCCCTCTGTGTCACCCTAATAACAGATCCAGAAACTTTACTATTGTTTCATAGGTGTGTCTGCGACGGTTGGCTTTCCTATTTTGGAATTGGTGTACTGGCCCGCACTGTGTGTGCATACTGTACATCTGATGGCCTAGAAGTATGCTACTCTAGATTCTTAACATTCTTCCCACCATATAATACACGTCATATTTTCTTAGTTAATACTTTTTTTTAAAAATATTTATCATCAGAAATCTCCTCCAAGGACCCAAACGAGTGAGATGTGTGGATTCTGCAGGAGTACTGAATTATATCAGTAAGACTTCACTGGAATCTGTGAGACTAAAGGTTGCTAAACGTTGATGAGATGTACTCCCAAATAAGTGAGCTTCCCAGAAAGAGTAAAATTGCTTATTTTGCATGATGCTGTTGTACAGTCCCCCAGTACTTTTTACATCAGCGCTTCTCTACAGGAATATATTTTTGTGGGCCCTCTTAAATTGTTAAAAATAAATATGTACCAAAGAGCTTTAGAATCTCCCATGGGAAAGATTTACCGGTGAAACACATCCCCTGAGCACTGCAGCTGTGGAGCTGCTTGGGTATAAGACCCTAACTAAGCAATTGATACTGTATGTGGCGAGATGTAAGGCCTCGTTCAGGGTGGCAGAGACAAGAGGTGGAGGGGACGTGTGCGCACTTCAGTCCGCTGGGTGATGTGTGCTCATCATCCCCAGCAGACCTTTTCAAGCGTTCAGGAGGCGGGTCTACAGACCTGAGGTTCTGGATGGGTGTTGCTCTTCTCACTACACTTTCCCGAATGATTTGATTGGCTGCCGAAGTACCGGTGACGCTGCTGCAGCTTGAAAAAACAACGTGAGCTGTTTATGTAAAGTGTAGAAAGCGTCAACTCCGTACTTCGGCGACAGGGTAGCTTCCTACCCTGACAACTGATATTTACTTTAAATACTTTGTTTCGAACGTGTGCGCTTATGTGCGCGCGCACGTTGCGATGCAGGCACCCTGAACGAGGCCTAACTGCTATTCACAGTCAGCCTACCAACCTTAGATTGGCAAAGCAAATGCAAAATAATGAAACTATTGTTTCATTAGAGAAGGTGTTTTCATGGCAAAGTGCTGCAGCACAAGCATGTAAACGCATGCGCGGGACACTAGTTTCCTTTTTCTGTTGTTCTAGTTAATGTAGCTGTTGTTTCCTCCACTGTACCACACTGCGGAATATGTTGGTGCTTTATCAATAAATGATAATATTACTATATGCGCTTAAGGGAACCATATTTTAACCGTAGCATCTCAGTGGTTACCTGCGCCTCTCCTGTTTTGTGAGCATTTGCTAGCACAATCTCTGAGGCATCAGACATGCTTACTATATGGATGAGTTTAAATGAGACACTTGCTGTACTGTATGTATACATTAAGTATATGTGTATACTAAGCCTTATAAATGGTTTATGAGAAGGAAAATAAGGCCCAATAAAAATACTTCTAGAGACACGGCGATATTAATCATAGGTGGTTACTTTGTAGGAAACGTGAGTTGCTTGGAACTCTGGACTAGAATAGAAAGAATTGACCCCTCACAGATTGCTGTCCGAGGGCTGCACCACATTTATTGAATTAAGTATTTCATTGTTTCTGTGTTTTCTTATGTTGCTATTGTGTCTGGCTAATCTCTATGCATTTTCTACTGAGATTTAATCTCAGCAGTTTCCATGTGCAAATCTATTTAAATCATTTTTAATCGGGACTGTCAGTCACTTCCTCCCCCCCCCCCCCCCCCCCAATATCCCCATGCCTCATTTAACCATTTCAGACCTGGCCCATGCAGCAACTGAAGTGTTGGAGCGGCTCAGTGAGTAAAGACACTGATTGGCACTGAGAGTGAAGCAGGGGAGTCCTGGTTCAATTCCTAGTATTGGCTCCTTGTGACCTGGACAAGTCACTTTATCTCCCTGTGCCTCAGGCACCAAAAACATAGATTGTAAGCTCCGTGCGGCAGGGACCTGTGCTTGCAAAATGTCTCTGTAAAGCGCTATGTAAAACTAGCAGCGCTATACTGTACAAGGACATGCTATTAGTATTATTATTATTATTATTATTATTATTATATACTGCCACTAACTGAACCAGATAATTGCACTCAGATATTAACTACTTGCTTCTCACAAGTAGCCCTGATCTTGTGGCTCGGGTGTGATTTTCCCCCAAACACAAGTGGTGTTACCGCAGCATGGATCAAAACACTGACTTGAAAATGTGACCATATAAACATCTTGGTAATGTCCTTTTCTTACTATGAACATGAGGAATGCATGAGGCTGAATTGCATGTTTGTTATGTTTTATTAAGTGCAGCTAAAAAGTAACTGTTTCAAAGTCCGAAATGTGTATTTCTTAGTGGGATTCGTTAATGTTTGGCTGAAGAAAAACCCCCCAAAAAACTACTTTTTCTCCCTGAAAATATTCCAATACAAGTCAATAAAAAAACTCTGCAATAACCCTTTTTTTCTGTTTGAAATGTTCCTTTTATGGGAGTGTTTTTTGTGTACTGTAGGGCAATGGGAGACCTTGAAGACTGAGCTGGAGTGTCCCTTCCATTCATAGCTCAGAGGTCTGTTAAATGACAAGCCCTGTCTGAGTGTCTCTGGGGACCTGGTCACATCACATTGCGTGGGAGCGGGTTTGGTACCAGCGTCGCATGAGAACCGTCTGACTCATTGCGCAGACGAGAAACACATTTTTTTCCATAAATAACATGCAAGCTGATTGGGAAAGCCTGCTGCCCCACGGAGGGCCAAACCAAACTCCACCACACAGATGTGTTAAACCGGTTAAAACGTGGAGGCGAGGACATCTCTGGCACTGAAGGGGTTACAGTTGTGTTCCTGGAGACTCCCTGGTTCAGTAGGGTTTAACCCCCACTCACCCCAGCAAACAACGGGTTAATAAATGTGAGAGGTTAGAGCTGCATAGATGACATCATTCTTCGCAGACTCTCAGAGGATAAACCTCAGTCTAAATCGTAT
This sequence comes from Ascaphus truei, assembly GCF_040206685.1. NCBI lineage: Eukaryota > Metazoa > Chordata > Amphibia > Anura > Ascaphidae > Ascaphus > Ascaphus truei. Next base: position 21,443,025 of record NC_134492.1, on the reverse strand, counting down.
TGCCGGATGTCTTCCAAGAGGATGGCCAGAGAGCAGAGGCTTTGAAGTCTTCTTTCTGCATGGGGAGGAGGGGGGGAACTCCGGCTTCCCTTGAGATCCTCATCACTTCCTTTTCCTCACAGCTGTTTGTCATTACACTGGACCCCCTTGTCCCATGAAGTAACCATAGAAGATATTTAACTCCTTCCCAGCTGAGCACCAGTGCAGACAAGGTTTACACATCTTCACCAGTTTGGAATTGGGCATCAAACCTTTATCAGTCTCCTGTGCCAATAATGATGTCTTTGCAGATTGTTGCGCACTTGCATCTAGGGTTGGCAGGCGGCTTGTCCAAAATTACTGGACACAATGGTGAAAGGCGTGACGCGCTCGAGAGACACACACACACAACTCGCCTCTCTCTGCCCCATGCAGTTTCCTCCTCACCTTGGCCCCACCCCCAGGCTCCTGACTGGCTGCTGCTGGGTAATGCAGCCAATCAGGATGGAGAAAGCTGTTCAGCTCCCTAGCAGCAGCCCTGCTCCGAGGAAATCCCACGGCCCCCCAAACCGGTCAGGTTACTGTCCAGAGGTAATACCGGAGACATACATGTCCAGTATTACCTCCCTATTTTTTACTGGACCAAGTAAAATACAGGACAGTCCGGTTCAACACTGGACACCTGGGAACCATACTCACGTCTCCTAAGGTTAACCTCTTCGGGGGCCAGAAAGGCCTGGAATATAATGGAGGGTTTATACAAACTTCATCACGACATTGAAACCAACCCATACTAATGCTACTGTGCACAGGATTTAATCAAAACTTGGGAAATGTTGGTTCATAAAATAATACTCGGCCTAAATTAATCCAGTGCCTTTTCTGCATTGACATTGCATTTCTAACACCTCTTAATCTGACATACACAAACTCCCTTGTAGCAGAAATAAACCATGTTGATTCTTTGTCTTCCAGATAACTGCTGTGTGACTACAATGTATGTTTCAATCTGGACTGTTGTGTGATCAGGGTTATTAAAGGTTTAACTAGGGGACGTAGGGGCACTTAAGCAATAATGTCCACTGTGAATTGGTGACGAACAGATGGCGCCCTTGTGTGTTTTACTTGCTATCAATAGTTAGCAGCCTCCTTTTTTATAGAGCAGCGACCTGCCTTTCTCACTATTCTCCTTTATTTCAAGGCCTGCTAATATATTCAATCAAAAGAGAAAGGAAGCGGAGTTACTGTATTTCAGCAAAAAAAGTCATAGAATAAAGCTAAATATAATTGATGAATAATAGTGCCCTTACATTGTAATGTCACAGTGCTGAGTGGCTTTGATCACTGGCTGCTCTGCATGAGCTACTGCTCTGCCCAATTTTATACGGAGCTAAACATTAGCTCATTGGACTGAAACGCTACCTATATATGTGTCACGGGGGCCCTCCCGACCGGCAGAAATGATGTAGTCAGAATGGGGGTGTTTATGAATTCTCAGTTCCCCAGTACGGAAATGCACAGCTCACAGGGCCTGTGTGAGTCACGCTCCGCCTGACAAATTGATGGTGCTAATTTTAACAGCAGAACAGTTACTTGTGCGGGGGTCTCCCTGTGGAACTCTTGCTTGCGAATTCTACACACAAGGGAAACTGCACCACCCGAAGACCCGTTACCTTTTACCTCCTTTCTAGACTCCTGCAAATGCTCGTTTTCTAAGCCAGTGGTGATCAGTCGGAACCCGGGCTGGCGAATCCCTCCTGCCTGTGTAAATATCCCCCTTCATTGTGTGCTAGTGGTGAAGGATGCTGTTCTGTATTCGGCGTGCTGTAAAGATTGTTTCTTTGCTGGAAGGCGTTTTACGCCTGTTCATTTGAATGGTTCTGAACTCTTTTCCAGTACTGGAAACACGGCTTCAAGGCATGTTGAACAAGAGCCTCTGAGCTACTTCTTTTTTCGGCAATGCAAACGGTGGGACAGGTTTAGCGCAGGGGTAGCCAATGCCAGTCCTCAAGAGCCACCAACAGGTCAGGTTTTCGGGATATCCCTGCTTCAGCACAGGTGGCTCAGTCTTTGACTGAGCCATCTGTGCTGAGGCAGGGATATCCTGAAAACCTGACCTGTTGGTAGCTCTTGAGGACTGGAGTTGGCCACTCCTGGGTTAGCGGTATACAGCCCTCTCTGTAAGTAGTCTTAAGACCCAAACACAAGTGAGGCCTTTCTGACTTTAAGACAGGGATAATACCAGCAATTGTCAGTATACGTAGATGTAAAACAGCTGTCGGGGTCAAGGGATCAGAACCAGCTGGCCATAAAGTGACCTTTAATTGTGACTTCAAAGTATGAAAGTGGTCAGTGGGAGCAGATTTACAGAACTCCGCCCCCCCCCCCCCCCCCTCCAGTACAATCATTGTTACAAAACCTCGCGCTGGTGTACTTGAAAGTTTCTATTCTGTCCCCCTCCTTCCATCCATGGTGTACAGTACATTGTGTGTGACGGGTATCAAAACTATTTTATTACAAAGTCATCCTGTATATTTGATAAGACAGGTCTCGTGTCTCCATGTTACTATATAACAATATATGTTTTGCAGGGAGTTATTGTGTATGTATGTATGTATGTATGTATGTATGTATGTATGTATGTATGTATATATATATATATATATATATATATATATATATATATATATATATATATATATATATATAATGTAGAGGTATCAGTACTTATTTTTTGATTTTATATATATATATATATATATATTTTTTTTTTTATAAAATGTGGTGTATCTTTATACGTTTTATAGATTTAACTCCTATAATGTTAGTGTCTTGACCCCTAAGCATGTCCTGTTCTTTAAAAAAAAAATACTTTTTTTAGCGCTCTTTGGTTACCATGGTAACCCTGTAGACTGCAATGGGCTCTGGGGAAAGCTGCATTAGACCCTCCCGGGCACTTAATATTTTAAACACTTCCATATGTGGAACGGAGCATCAGATTTAAAAAATAAAAACCGCTTTGGAAAGGGAAAAAGGAGATCTATTTACTTGGGTATAAAGAAAATGTAAATTTATAACAAATGACAATCAGCGCTGACTGTTGCTGTAATGCCCAGGTTCCTTGTAACAATATATGTTGGAATTACAGCAAAGTGAAAGCACTCAGCCATGTAACACATTCTCTAGTACTTTGTTATTGGACTAGACACAAGGAAATCCTATGGGGTAGAACTGTTTTTTTTTCTTAAGCAAATGATCATTGTGTCTTACAGTCAAATTGGGAAAGTTTGTAGACTAGGAGGTAAATGTCCTTTTATCTGCAAACAGTTTGCGTTTCTATATATCTATGTAAAAGGTAAAACCCAAGTGGATCAGAGGTTCCTCCTTAGTCATTGTGTTACTATATAACTACATGGGCCAGAATTGCATTGCATAGCAAAGGGGGGGTTGGTGCATTTCCAGGACACAGGGCAAAGGACAGGCAGAGATGGAGAGACCGAGAGAGACAGACCGAGAGATAGACAGAGATAAGCAGACCGAGAGATAAGCAGACCGAGAGATAAGCAGACCGAGAGACAGACAGACCGAGAGACAGACAGACCGAGAGACAGACAGACCGAGAGACAGACAGACCGAGAGACAGACACTCATTGCTGTTTGCTGTTTGCTTTTTTTGCAGCTGTGTGTTGAGTACATTAGCAGGACGCTGACCGTGGAGTTGGCCTGTGAAGCCTTACAGGTAGGGGGACATCACCCAGGGGACACAAGCGGACACTCCGTGACAGTATCTGATTGATTGGCCTTTGAGCCACCAAGTGTAAGAAAAACAAAAACTCTCACAGATCCTGTTATTCGGCCTCAACTTGTCACCTGACCGGTTGGAGGTTAGAAAATGCCAGATCACTGTAATTTTGGGAGTGAGATTTGTAACTATTTCCATGGTGGTGGGTGAGTGGGGTAAAGGGCAATACTCGCATTCATTATATTTATTTTTTTACCCAACATAAATTTTCTTTTGTTTCTTCATACTAGAAACTATCCTAGAACAGCAGAACTTGTCAAAATGGGAAACAGTAGTTGCCTTTTAAAATAAATGTAAAAGTAGTGTACAGACTGGTTTTATTTCATCCTTGGAAAGTAAATACCTGTAGTATTACACATCAATGATTATTACAGAGTTGGAGCAGGGGCATTGTTTAGAATAAAAAGTAACAGACATTTTTTGATCTCCTAAAAATTGGAAAAATACAAATATATTTTATAGGAAGGTGTACAGGGGATAGCACAAAAAAAGGTTTGTTAAAGGGTGACATCAACAGCACAAGTTGTTTTGAAGCATAGTGTCGCATATAAGGCCTCGGTCCCGCTGCGCTCCTTGGCGCGGGCGGCCACACGCGAGTTCCCCACCAGCAGGGGAATCCCCACCGAGCCGGTCCCAGTCCCCCCTGGCGGCACAACGCACTACACGCTGTGGCGTGTCAGCCGCTAGGAGACACAAGAAAATGGTGATGTCTAGCGTTGACGCGTCACGTGGTGTGGCTGTGAGCCAATGGGGAGGGGAGGCTTCGGGAGGAGAGGCTTCGGGGAGCGGGGAGGAGTGTGGAGTGAAAGCAGCGTGAGTGCCTGTCTGTGTGTGTGTCTGAGTGCGTGAGTGCCTGTCTGTGTGTATGTGTGTGTGTCTGAGTGCGTGAGTGCCTGCCTCTGTCTGTGTGTGTGTATGTGTGTGCCTGAGTGCGTGAGTGCGTGAGTGCCTGCCTCTGTCTGTGTGTGTGTGTGTATGAGTGCGTGAGTGCCTGCCTGTGTGTGTGCGTGTGTGTGTGTATGAGTGCGTGAGTGCCTGCCTGTGTGTGTGTGTGTGTGTGTGTATGAGTGCCTGCGTGTGTGTGTGTGTGTTGCTCATTACTTACCTTAACTCCAGCCCGAGCCGTGGAGGGAGGGGGGGGAGAGTAGCGGGGTCCCTCCGCTCAAGCCACGCCCCCCCTCCCTGTCAATCCTCCCACTCCCGCCCACCTCCCGCTCCGGCTTCGGCTCCCTACAGACCACATATCGCGGTCTGTGTATGTCAGCGCGCCGCCTGTCTGCAGCGCGGGAGCGCTGACTCTGGGAGCGGGGCCTTAGCCTAACCCTTTTCAAAAACTCAGATCATGTAGCTACATATACTGAAATTGTAAGGAAAGTGAGAAACTCTGAGCTAATTGACATTCTCAAGTTATTTCAATGAATGTTTCCTAATCTAGGATACTTGTATTGGCTTTGCTAAGGTAGGTCTAAAAGTCTAGTACTAAAAATTTCAAATGACAAAATATCACATAACATTTACATACAAGTCCAGAAGACATCCAGCAACAAGTACGAAGGTGGACTTCCATGTGACTCTCGGGAACACCAAAGTGATGTTCAACAAATGTGTAACCTCTGCAAAGATCCAAATAAATGGAATAGAACTAGAAGAAGTCGAAGACTGTATCTACCTTGGCTGGAAAGTAACAATGGATGGGAACCTTTTGAATGAGATCAATAGAACAATGAAGATGGGATGGCGCACATTTGGAGGAAACAAGGCAATCTTTCCAGGGAGTCTTCCACGCTGCCTCAAGAGGAAGGTTTTCCACCTGTGTATTCTGGAGTATAATGCGTAGTGCTAAGGACTGTGTACAGCTGTGATGATAATGGTATGAAGATGATGAATCCTATATGAGGTCTGGGATGTAATCTTGATTGTAGGGGGGTACTGGGTGTGGTATCCTAGTTGGTAAACCAGCATAGATGGCACTCAAATTGTCCAGGAACCCAAAGGCTAATGATCACCCCAATAAACAATACCCTAATCCCTTTGTAGAATAATATGACCATGTAGCAAGCAAGAAAAACTCACGAGTCTGCTGCAGCGTCCATGTTGACCCTACCAGACCTTCTAGGTGTGCCTCCGTCCTTGGAGATAGATGCAATAGAAGAGAGAAATGGCAGAGCACAACCGGAATCATCCAAAAAAAGAGAATTAGAAGGAAAGTGCATTATCCATAAAAAGATTTAATAGTCATGGAGGGAAAAAAGGCAAGGCATTACACTACCAACATGTTTCGTGCTACACAGAGCACTTTATCAAGGCTGATCTTATCTTGCTTTGATAAAGTGCTCTGCCATTTCTATCTTCTATTGCACCTGTGTATTCTGCCTGTGCTCACGTATTGATGTGAAATTAGGACCCTAAATAAGATGGTAATTCAGAAAACTCAAGAGTATTGAGAGATGTATGCTGGGTATTACCCGAAGAGGCAGGAAAAAGAATGGGTTCAAAACCAAATAAAGGTCTGTGACCATCACACGGGTGAAGAAATTTTAAAAGGCGGTGAGCTGGACATATCGCAAGAAGAAATGACCATCGTTGGACACAAAATGGTATTTGACTGGATTCCAACGGAAATTAAAAGACCAAGGCGACGACCAAAAGTAAGATGGGAGGATGAAATCAGAAAATTTGTGTGGAAAGCGAGGCTTCCAAACGCAGTACCTGGAAGATCATTGGGGAGGCCTTCATCCAGCAGTGGATCAACAAGGCTGATGATGATATTAATCTGAAGCCAAAAAAAAGTGCAACTTGTACAAAATACAATGTTACAAGCTATGTGGAGCTGCTTATCCGTTAACCCCTTTCAGCCTGTGGTCTTGTTTTGGTCACATGGCATGAAAACCAAATAAATAGTCTCCAAACTTCAGTGGAGCGTTGATGAAAGCCATGTAATAAAGAAAAATCATAGTACAATATTGTAGAAAACAATAATAAAGGGGGGCTATAAATTGCCTACTCGCAATGGAGCAGGATTTATAAGCAGAAATCCAAACCGTGGCAATATTGTCTCTGGATGGTATGATGCATGTAGTTGCATCTCAAAGATAGAAAGACAGAGCCATGGTGCAGATCAAACTTAAAAATACATTTATAGAACAAACTCATAAATGGAGGCTTCCACTGTGTAAGTAATCAATAGAGAAGGAATAACAGGCTGTGTTTGTGTGCGGTCAGTCGCGTTCTCACCGCTACCACGTCCCATGAGCCCCTGATCCTCTCTGCATCCGACGTCACTCGCGGTCACGTTAATTCGTCCGTCCGTGCACGCACACAGATGGTTCTCTCTCCTCTCTCAGGATCACGCAGTGAGCCACGCTCTACACGTTGGCTTCCTCAGGAGTAGCTCCCTACTGCATCATTAGTGGTATATTATATCACTTTATATGATATCTGCACCTATGAAATGCTGTGCACAGTACAATATAGCACCTACATGTGGTTACATATTATTGTGCTTTCATCTGCCGTCAATGGCTTTTTATTCTGGGTGAGAAAACAAATGGAGAGTTACGTTGTCCCTCCAAGCGCACCATGAGATGTTTACAATACTTTGTGTATCAGGCAACTTCTAGCTGACGTGTTCATACCGCATGCTCCACTGCTCCTCATCGGGCTTCTTCGCTGCACTCAGAAGTGGTTCTGCATAGTTCGGTGATACAGAACACACGTCACTCAGATCTGGTCTCTCACAACTGTTGTGAGCAAGATAACAAAAGGCAGGAATTCAAATGTTGATGGAAAAGTTAAAACAAACAAAGTGTTTTCAACCAGATGAAGGAGGGAACAGGTTGGGAAGGAGGAATGTGGGAACAAGAGGTCATGATCTGCAGCTGGAGGGTGGCAATCCTGGAACAAACAGGAGAAGTTCTGAAAAATAGTGGGTGCACGGAACAGCCAACCAGCAGAAGGGGTAAAGGTTAATAAATGCCAATAGTTTTTCAAGTGGGAGGGGGGTTGTCCTACTTTGGTTTAAGTAAAAAAAATATCGCTGTCATGGGAGACCAGGAAAATTCACCGGGATCATAGCACCAGGCAGGACAAAGCAATTATATTGCGGCCGGAGCCAACAGGCACAAACCAATACACAAAAAGACCTTACACTCACCAAACAGGGGTTACGGGAGGAATCCTAGCTAGGTCCTGGGCGCCACATCACAAGGCTTACCCAGAGCAGCTTCAATGTTCTGTAGGGGTCCCTCAAGACTTCAGGGATGCTCTTTCTGCAAGAGCAAGTTTGAATTTCCCGCTCAGATCGGCACAAGACTCGTTCTGAAGTGTCTCCGGCAAAGCCTCAGAAGACACCGCTTATTTAGCTTCTTCTCAATGGAGGGGAACTGCCGACCAATCACAGTATGGGTGCTGCTTACGGGCCAATCACAGAGAGAGAACTTGTCTGTGATGGACCAGTGACTGTGTCTAGCACAGCCCACAGGGTGGCTTATGTAGAGCGGGGATTTCAAACCGGCCAATGGGAACAGCGCCTACTGGGCTCATACCCATCAACTGTTCCCATCACAGAATGGGATGTTTTAACTGTGGCCAAACTGCCACTGACACATGCACTACCACGCAGGTTGCCACCCGCGCAGCAGCGGTTTGGTCACAGCCAAATGTCCTAGACCGTTCTCACAGCCGGTTGGATATCTCCCGCAGGAATAGGTGCATGTGTCTGGGATGAACAGAAGCTCTGCTCTTAGAGCCAACGCCTCCCAGACCTGAGTGCTGCCCATCCCCACTCTCACTGTGTTCCAAGCACTGAACCCCCCCCCCTTGTTTAACAGAAACATCCTCTAAGCGTCTGTATAGATCCACCCTACGCGTTTCACTCTCGAGCTTCCTCAGGGTCAAATTAAAATGAACTATACAAACGTTTAGAGCAAAGGCGCGCAAACTTGCCCCCCTGCCTGCTCTCCTTTCCTGCTTGCTCCCCCCTCCTTACCTTGTCTTCGGAGTCAAATGATGCCGGCGGGGTCATGTGATGCCGCATTACCATGGCGACGCGTCGCCAAAGACAAGGTAAGGGACTTTGCAGAGGCCTAACGCGATCCTCTGCAACAGCCGCCCTCCCTCCCCCTGAAAAATCTTGCGCCCCCTGATTTAGAGGACTACTCAGTTCCTGGTGGACATTTTGGAAGTACTTTCAGCCGTGATTTGGTCTCTCTGTCCCTGGGCTTCACCAGCTTTCCCTGTGAAACAGCCGTCGCAGTTGGAATAGCGGTGGGAGAGGGAGGGCTGCACCTACCCCAGAATCTGACCATGGGTGGTCCCTGCATTTTGCATTTTGCTTTTGAGTTCAATGTATCTGTTCCCAGTGTTTTCTTATTATAAAGCAATCTGCACTATGTGGGATTCCCCTCCCTTTGTGCCCTACTCTCTTCAACCAGCTCGGATGAACGCAGCGACGTGCGTGCCGGGATACCTACACGAGTTGGTTACTCAGAATAACCGCACAGCCTAAATCCACTCACGGACCACGTGACTGAGCGATACATTGACATAGTAAATTATTTCACCCATACTGTATTGCACTATATATTTCTATTTTATTTTCATATGCACTTGGATCTATTTGCGGTCCTGGACTTCTGTTTCTGCCATTCGTTCATGACTTGAGTCCATCTTGGGAGCAGCACTTCCTCCAGCGACTGTATACATTTTATTATAAGATTTAATTCACAAGTGTGTTCGCTATAATTACCTTTAATAATATTTGCGCTTGATTTTTTCCCCCCCTTCTGTTTGTGTTACTTTTTCGGTGCCTGAGGGGCCCGCCACATATTAATATGCTAATAAAGGGTTAATGTAGACCCCCAACTCCTGTGTGTAAATCAAATCAAAATAGAAGAGGAAATCGACGGGGATGAGCTGGGGTTAAAAAAAACCCCTGTGCAGAACAAGAGGGGCTGTCTGTGTGTGAGAGAGAGGGGCTGTCTGTGTGTGAGAGAGAGGGGCTGTCTGTGAGAGAGAGGGGCTGTCTGTGTGAGAGAGAGGGGCTGCCTGTGCGAGAGAGGGGCTGTCGGTGCGAGAGAAGGGCTGCCTGTGTGAGAGAGAGGGGCTGTCTGTGTGTGAGAGAGAGGGGCTGTCTGTGTGTGAGAGAGGGGCTGTCTGTGTGAGAGAGAGGGGCTGTCTGTGTGAGAGAGAGGGGCTGCCTGTGCGAGAGAGGGGCTGTCAGTGCGAGAGAAGGGCTGCCTGTGTGAGAGAGAGGGGCTGTCTGTGTGTGAGAGAGAGGGGCTGTCTGTGTGTGAGAGAGAGGGGCTGCCTGTGCGAGAGAGAGAGGGGCTGCCTGTGCGAGAGAGAGGGGCATGCACAGGGATAGCGCACAACAGCCACTTGGTACGTCCCCGCAGTCACATACAAGCCACAAAGCTGCCCCCTCAGTAAACAGTCAGACAGTTCACTACTTTAAAATGGGACAGACTGTAAAAGTTTAAAATACACATCTATTTATAGCCTGTGGATGTGGGACTGTGCGGGACCCATTCTGTAATGAGAGCAGCGCACGGCACAGCGGTGAATGTCGTGCTGTATACAATAAGTGGGGCAGCAGGTGCTGTGACCCAGTTGTATACACAGTAAAGAGTTTAGCACCTGTCAGAGCCGGGATATCTGTCCGGCTGGTGAGTGAGCTGCTCTGTCTTTGTTCTGGTGTCACTGTGTTTCATGTCTGTGTAAAGCTACCAAACGTCCTACTTAACCCGAGACCGTCCCAATTTGCGGGGCTCTGTGCAGGAGCACAAAGAACAGCACGTGGAACTGCACAAAATATCAAAATCATGTCACACACACAGCACCAGCACCAGGGTTTCTCTTCAATAAAGTGTGGGAATTGGGGTTTTAGCCCATAGAATAAAAACTGCGGAATGGGGCGGGGTCGCGGCTTTCTCACCGCCACCCCGTCCCCGCTGGTGTTGGGCTACAGAGGGACCCTCCACTGCAGCCATTCTGCCACCGGCCGCACCTACAATAAGGTATGTTTTAAGGTATGGGGTTAACTTATTAATGGGTTTTAGCGGTTAGGGTAAGGGGCTATGGTTTTTAGGGTAGGGGGTAGCGTTAGCATGAGGTGTTTTTAGGCTAAAGTTAGGGACTTACCTTGGCGTTGAAGTGGAGTGTCCCCGCGGTGAGGTCACTTGCGGCTAAATGCCGGCAGTCACTTGGTCGCGGCGAAAACGCCTGCGACCAAATGTCCTAGACCGTAAAAACTGCCACTCCTAGAACATTAAAACAAATGTAGGGTAAAAAAAGAATTTTGTAAAATTGTTATTTGGTTTTGTTCGTTTAACTCCATTAACTGGGCCTGTTACAGGTATTCATCTTGCTCTACATTCATTTGTATTTTCTATGAGAAACCACTATGAAATAATAATGCTATAATTGTGGTATATCACATTATAGTATGTTGTAATATACCATGCTATATTATATAATGGCTCGGACTGTACAGCAGGCTTGAGAGGAGCTCTGCGTCAGTGTTGCCCTGTTTCTGTTCCAGGCAGCGGTCACTTACGGGCAGTCTGACCTGAGACAGAGGTGTCTGGCATTCATCGAACGCTTCACTCGGGTGAGACATCTGTCCGCTATGCCATGTGTCTTTATGTGAGTTTGTGGCCGCCTGTATGTGCTGCGGTGTTTGTGATGTACTTTGTACATGTGTGTGGCTGAGCTGTATTCAAGGCTGAAGGAGCGGCTCAGTGAGTAAAGACACTGACTTTGTACACAATGACACCAAGTTTGAATTTAGGGGAACCTGGTTCAATTCCCGGTGTCTGCTTCTTGTGACCTTGGACAAGTCACTTTATCTCCCTGTGCCTCAGGCACCAAAATCATAGATTGTAAGCTCCACGGGGCAGGGACTGTGTCTGTAACATTCCTATGTGCTGCGTACCGCACGCTGTGCTGTAATTGTGCCGTGCTTTGAATCCCATTGTGAGAATAGCATTATATGAAAAACATTTTATTATTATTGCTCTGTGTGTTTCTTTCTATGAATGTATTTTTCTCATTGTGTACCTAATGTTTGCTTGCGTGCATGTGCCGTGTGTGCTTAGTTTTCTATTGCTGTGGGGAGCGGGGAGCGTGTCTGTCTCTGGTTGTCTGTTTGTGTTGGTCTATTTCTGTGTGTGTGTGTGTGTGTGTTTTGTTTGCTCTGTTTATCAGTAAGTGTATTTTTAGTTTCTCAGTGCGTAAATATTAGTTTTACTGGAACACCATAAATGAACCCCCACCCCCCACATAGGAACATGCAGCCACCTCTCAGCTGCAAACTCCAGCAGCTGCTCTGCGCACTGATCTGCATGACGGATTACTAAAGGGAAGAGGTCCGAGGTCAGAAGACACCTCCCATACCTCATGCTTGCCTCTGACTATTGGTCAGATCTTTCCCCTATCTTTGTGCCTGTCCCTTTGTCCCTCTGTTCCTGATCCTGTGTCTTATAATGCTATTGTCACGTAGGATGTGATGCATACAGCTGCCATCTGCTGTCACACTGAATGCCGCGTAACTTAACCCCTTAACCTGAGTATGGTAGGTAAAAAAAGGGACATAATCCCTCCAACACAAAGAGAAATGTGGTAAAACGCGCCTGTTCTGCCGTACGAGAGCCTGATTCCTATCCTAGTGCCATGTATCCTAGTAGCTTTTTCTTTCTTTTTTTGTATGGCGCTGACAGGGTACACAGTGCTGTGCAGAGACGTTTTGCAGGCACAAGTCCCTGCCCAGATGAGCTTACAATCAATTTTTTTGGTGCCTGAGGTACAGGGCGACAAAGTGACTTAGCCAAGGACACAAGGAGCTGACACCGGGAATTGAACCAGTTCCCTTGCTTTAAACTCTGTCATTGTTTTCAAAGTCGGTGCCTTTACTCACCGAGCCACCTATATACTATACATATACTATACTATAAATATACTGTATATCTTTGATAAAGCACTTTGCGTGTGAAATGCGTTAGAGTGTCAGCTTCGTTACTATCATTCATGTTTTTTAAGATTCAATAAACCCTTTTTATTTGCTCATCCCGTTTTACCTTTTGTGTCTGCTGTGCACCGGCATTTTTTTCCACCGGGGATTTTACCTCGTCTCTGTTAAACAGACACAGGGTGCCATGTGCCTAAACTAAAACCAAGGACACAGAATATCCAGGCTTTTTATTGCGTCTCCTATATGTTCCCACATGGGATGGCTTATTTTAATATGAAATCTGGTCTCATTCTCACAGGAAATCATTAAGACTCAGAGTTTCCGGGAGCTCTCAGATCTGGGACTTCTAAGCATCCTGCAGAGCAACCGGCTGGCCATTGACGAGGTGCCTCTTATCCAGGCCGTGCGGGAATGGGCTCACGTCAGCTCTGTGAGTGCCCCTGAGGCCGAAGCATTGCTCTATATCTCATCTCGGCTTCTTGAGAGGCAACCTGGGCTGTATGACATAAAAGTAGTTGCAGTGCTAAGTGATATCTTAACTACAGTATGTGTTGCCAAGTTTGAGGAGTCAGGTGGGGCCAATATTTTGGCAGACTTTAATCTCGTCACTGCCAGGGTGGCCAGAAACACTCAGACACAAACATGCTTATATACTGCAAATTGTAAGCCTACGCTTTCTGTCTCAGGCGGTCCTTGACATACCTATCTCTGTGGTGGCAGCTGATGCAGTGAGGGAGCTGCGCCTCTTCCTTCTGTCCCCTGAGGAGCTGACTACTCTGGAGAGAGAAAACCGCAAGGATGAGCTCATACCGGTCAGATACTTGTAACTCCTTTACTGTGAGAAGGGGGCCTGCAACACAAAGACAGACACACAATATCTGCTGGTTTATAATGTTCCTATGTAGTGATCTTTCTCATATTCTGCAGGAGAGCCACATTGCTCAAGCATGGAAGTTTCACGCCCTGAAGAAGATTAGTGAACCTCAGCCCCATCTGTTCCACCGGCGGAAGGGGACCCTGCAGAGAGAACATCACCGCTACCTGGAACCCCCTTCCAAGTGAGGATGTGTTTGTCGGGGTTACAAATCTGCATGCACATTTACAGCTTGTGCCAGCATTGGCGACCGCCACGGGACATGTGAACACGTAACCTGCAGTGCGTCAATATGTGGATATACTCCGCTTCTTTGTAAACTATTTTACAAAAGTGTACATGTATGAAATGAAAAATGACTTTTTTTATATTTATGTATATTTGTTATTTATGTAGCACCCAAAATATATGCAGCGTTTTACAAAATAGATAGTAGTTTACAGGAAATGTATAATACAAGAAGTGCAACAAATATAAAATCATCAAACGTGAGCTTGCAATCTAAGGGGCTAATCCTAAAAGCTCAGAACGATGACGAAACGATGACACAGTGATAGTCTGAACACTTTCAAGTCGCTGGTGTTTTTAGCCAATCGCAGTCGAGAATGAATCGGTGGCGGAAGTTTTATCTTTTTTTTCCCACCACAGCTCTAGACAAGATTAGTCGGGATACATCTGTACAGTCCGTTTTAGGACCAAAATGTACCAACGGCAAAGACCAATTTAAAGCAGCAATACTACTTTCCAACTTTTGTTATATTTCTTTTATTTGTAAACGTAAAGTATGTGACAATGTATAATTCTATATTCTTACCTAAATTGGCAATCGTTTGGTACTCCTGTTATAAATCTGTCAAAATCCTGATTGCGTGCCTAACGTAATGGCTGCTTCAAGGGCCGCCAACAGGGGGAGACAGCCGGGGTTGGCGTCCCGGGCCCGGTGAGTGAGGGGGCCTGGCCGCCCGGCCTCCCTGCCGGACACATGTCCACTGTTGGCGGCCGTGTCAGCAGTTTCCTCTACTGCCACCCAGTAGTGGTGTGCTTCAGCCTGCAGGACCCCCCATGTGTCTTCCCTCCCTCAAAGCCACTCGGGCCCTAGGCCTCCGGATCCTCAGCCCCCCCACTCCAGGCCCTACCGGCATCCTTTGGCCCAACCCCCCAGGCCCAACTGGAATCTTTTGCCCCCAGGCCCTACCGGAATCCTCTTCCTCCCCAGACCCTACTGGCATCCTCCGCCCCCGCCCCCCCTACCGGCATCCTCAACGGGCCACGTGCAGCGGGCTGTAGTGGCACCCAGGCCTTAACGCGGCCTCCTCAGGCACACCCCCCCACCCGGTTGAAACCTCCTGAGTCACCCCACTCCCATTCCCCCAGGTTGAAGCCTCCCCCCGTAGGCCGATTGAAGCCCCCCCCCCCCCTGCGGGCCAGTTGAAGGCTCCCGAGTACCCCCCAGGACCGGTTGAAGCCTCCCCCCGTGAACCGATGAAACGCCCCCCTTGCGAACCGGTTGAAGAGGTACTATAATTAATACTCGTCAATACTGTACCCCTTACACC
Organism: Ascaphus truei; assembly: GCF_040206685.1. Lineage (NCBI taxonomy): Eukaryota > Metazoa > Chordata > Amphibia > Anura > Ascaphidae > Ascaphus > Ascaphus truei. The sequence continues at coordinate 21,427,846 of NC_134492.1, read as the reverse complement.
CATACTTAACCCCCCCAGGCCTATACTTAACCCCCCAGGCCTATACTTAACCCACCACCCCAGGACCATACCTTACCAGCCTGAGGCAGCTCGCCAAACCACCCTACTAGCAGCATTAGGTGAGGCGCACCGGTCCTTCTGTAAGTTTTTACCTCCCTAAGGACAACATCATTACGTAGTAATTTCATTACAATTGCAGATTTCTTGGTTATTTGCAGTGTTCGACAAACCTATACATTTGCTCGCCCCGGGCGAGTGGATTTAACCCCCGGGCGAGTAAATATTGGCCCAAGCAGCACACGTGTGGTACTAGGTGGCGAGTAGATTTTTTTGTGTGGCGAGTAGATTTTTTGGTGATTTGTCAACCACTGGTTATTTGAATAAGTGCACAACGTAATATTTACGTTTTAATATTAAGTATTTTTTTATTTGCACATTGGTATGAGTTGTGATTGGAAGTGATACTAATTAATTGAAGAGTTCTCGAATTAAGGGTCAAACAACCTGCTTTGTAGTTCTGGTTATCTTACGTTAGAGGAAACTGTATATTCCATATCTTATATTATAGTAAAGCACAAAAGTCCAGTTTCCAATGTTTTTTTCAGTATTATAATAACAAGAAAACATTTCATTTAAAGTTGTGTCCGAATTTTTTTTTTTTCGTGTTACGTATGCTATGGGTTGGGGGGGGGGAGGCGCTATGGGTTGGGGGGGGCTGCCCCTTTCATTTGTCCTGGGCCCCATGATTTCTGTCGGTGGCCCTGGCTGCTTCAGTCAATGTAAGGCTGCGCTTATAGTGCCGGTCACGCGTCGTCGCGTGAAAACAAATTAATTATCACCGTCTTCGGCGCTTATAGTGCCTGCGACACCGCGACCAAGCGACAGCGCTACCAAAAATCTGGTAATCACTGTTGTTCGGTTTTTTTTCAGCTACTGTCTCCCCTTGCGGCCAATCAGAGAGCTTCTCTGTCCCTCTGCCCTCCCCCTTTCTGATGTCACTGGCCTTGTAGCCAGCGACGTCGCCTAAACTTTAAATACAACTATCGCAACTGCGACGGGTGACGTCGCCGGCAGTATTAGCGCAGCCTTACTCAGCAGGTGGGTTAAAACCTGCTATAGAAATCAAAGGATGCTTTAAAACTCATTAAAAAATGTCATTAAGAGTTGAATTTTTAAAAAAAAAGAAAAAACGGTCACTATTATCTAATACAACAGAACTGATTTAAAAAAAAAAAAAAACCCATATAAGATTTCACATGTTTTGCTGCTTTAAGGGATTATGTCTAGGTGATTCAGCTTTTTTTTTTAGGACGATGTCGGCATTTTATATACAGTATAGGTATTTTTAATTATGGGAGTGTGAGCATTGAAACTGACGTATGCAAATCCCATTTAAGAATAAACACTTTGCTGATTTCCAAAGAAACCAAAACATGTAATTATTTTGTTTAGGTGTGATTTGCATTTGATTAAAGTTCTTTAAGGGACAATGTATGTGTATCTATTGTTTACAGAATTAAACAACAAAAAAAGGTAGCGCTAATAAAATAACCTGGTGATGGCCAGCAGCCTGGGATGTAACTCTGACACCCAAGGTCAGATATGATAGAGAAGGAAAATGTTATATCTATAGCCCAAAGTCACAACAAACAAAAGGATATAAAGCAGCCAGATGGACGTAGATGTCCACTAGAGCCCTCCTCGTGTAGGCGGTCAAATCATGTAAAAATAAAAACAAACATAGTGTAATACAGTAAATGACATTAACACAAAAACAGTGACACCACTAACAAACGCTAAAAACTAACAAATGCTGAGACAAACAGATGACTGAAAAGTAAAAAAGGCATTTAATACAATAACTGATGGTTCAGTACAACTAAAAACACACAATGTGAGAAGTCCCTATGGTATCCTGTAGCTAGCTGGAATGCCCGCTTACCGGAGCACAGCTGGTAACAGGCAGTGGATAATTGGAGAGTATCCCCTCTCATACGACGCCGGTTTAGCTCCTGCCCGTCTCCTAGGCGTCTGCCACGTGCAATCGTCTGGCTGCCGGGGAGTCAGTGGATGTAGCAGCTATCACAGCTTCACAGGGCAGAATAAGCGGTTTAGGCTCCTTCCCTATGTCCTCCGTGGTGTAGACATTAGCAGAAGCGCTCGGCGTCAGAGAAAATACACCGCAATAACACCAGCTCCTCGCGGTGACGTGGGGAGCTAATGGCGGCAAATTCAAAAGTGTTCCAGTGAGGGAGCTGCACAGCTCGGCTTGCGGGGATCAGATTCGCTGTATGGAACGCACAGTGATACCTGGGACCACCCTACGCGTTTCGGAAGGCTGCGCTTCCCTCAGGGGTTAAAAAAGTACTTTTATTGTATTAAATGCCTTTTTTACTTTTCAGTCATCTGTTTGTCTCAGCATTTGTTAGTTTTTAGTGTTTGTTAGTGGTGTCACTGTTTTTGTGTTAATGTCATTTACTGTATTACACTATGTTTGTTTTTAATTTTTTACATGATTTGACCGCCTACACGAGGAGGGCTCTAGTGGACATCTTCTTCCATCTGGCTGCTTTATATCCTTTTGTTTGGTGTGACTTGGGGCCTAGCGCCATAGATATAACATTTTCCTTCTCTATTGTTTACAGAATGTTATTTTATTAAGTGGAAGTTCCCATTGACATCAGAGTGAAACTATAACACTGGATGGTTTTACCCCACACACACAGGCTTCTAACACATTATTACCCCGTGTCCGCTTTATTCTGTTTAGGTTCCGGGCTGATATTACCACTTACACACACACAAAATAATAATGTTAATACAACACGTGGAATAAACTCAAAGCACACAGCAGAAGAAGAGCTTAGAAAGTGTCCTGGGTTTCCAGGCTGGCAGTTCAGAATGAAGAATTGGGTTTTTTTTCTTCTTCGGCCTCGGTCCCGCTGCGCTCGGTGGCGCGGGCGGCCACACGCGAGTTCCCCACCAGCAGGGGAATCCTGCGGAGCCGGTCCCGGTCCCCCCTGGCTGCACAGCTTACTACACGCTGTGGCGCGTCAGCCGCTATGGGATACAAGAGAATGGTGATCCCTAGCGTTGACGCGTCACGTGGTGTGGCTGTGAGCCAATGGGGAGGGGAGGCTTCGGGAGGAGGAGAGGCTTCGGGGAGTGGGGAGGAGTGTGGAGTGAAAGCAGCGTGAGTGCTTGTCTGTGTGTGTGTATGTGTCTGAGTGCCTGTCTGTGTGTGTATGTGTCTGAGTGCCTGTCTGTGTGTGTATGTGTGTGCCTGAGTGCGTGAGTGTCTGCCTCTGTCTGTGTGTGTGTGTGTTGCTTTACTTACCTTCAATCAGCAGCCTGAGCCGTGGAGGGAGGGGGGGGGAGAGTAGCGGGTCCCTCCGCTCAAGCCACGCCCCCCCTCCCGCTCAAGCCTCCCACTCCCGCCCACCTCCCGCTCCCTACAGACCGCATATCGCGGTCTGTGTATGTCAGCGCCCCGCCTGTCTGCAGTGCGGGCGCGCTGACTCTGGGAGCGGGGCCTTAGCCTTCTCCTGTGGATTTGGAGGAACAGATTTGTGCTACATCTGTACAGTCCCTCCCAGGGCGAACATGTACCAGTGGCAACGACATGTTTAAGGGATTTGTCTGGGAGATTGATTGCTTTTTTTTTTTTTTTTACAAGACATCAATATTCTGTATTACTTCCAGAAGTATTTTTACCGGAGCGTGAACCTTGTTAGCTGAAGTATAAGCAGGGTTTTATTTCCTCCCGCTCCTCCCTGCCCATGCAAAGCGCCCGTATCGCTCACCTCTTCTCTGTCGCTGGTCTTTGGGGGGGGCCTTTATAGATCTCTGCGCATTCAGCCCTTAATCACTTACGCGGCAATTCTCCTAACACCGGCTATGGTAACGGGTGACTTACGGCACTGATCCTGATTCCTGATGGATGTCTTTCTACGAAAATCCGACACCTGGCCGTGGAAGCATTTTCAATAATGTTTTAAATTTAGATTTTCAGCATGGTGAGCGGAGAATTGGAAGCGGTTTGATTTCCTCTGGGGTGCTCCTTTCTGTCTGGTGTCACTGTGTGTTCAACAAGCGTTTGCACACCCAGAAGACCCTACCCTTGTTTATTGGCTGTCTGACAAGGGCATGGGGTGTAATATATAGATTATATATATATCTATATCTCTGACAAACGCTTCCCCATTCAGAGTCCCCAAAGAAACCACATATTTGCCAAGGTTGGGTTAAAGCGGCAAGCCAAGCGCTTTATTTTTACATGGTTTGTATTGTCATTTTTTTTTACACCGTGTTGAAGCAGGGGGTCTACGGAGCTGATCCCCATTAATTATCTTCCGTAGATGGGGGGTGCCAGCAGCTGCGCTATTCGGCTGCCAGGATTCACATTATTGCGGCGTTTCAAAGCTCCTGCGCCCTGCAGCCAATAGGAAGCCGTGACGTCATCCGGTTCGGCTTCCTATTGGCTCCCGTGACGTGGGAGCTTTAAACTTTTAAACCCCAGTTAGCTCAGCCAAACGGCTACCGGCACCCCTTACGGAGGTAAGTATCTCTGGAAACGGGGTCCCCGGAGCTGAAATTAATGGGGTTCAGCTCTGGAGGATCCCCTGCTTCAATCCTGGGTAAAAAAAAAAATTCAAAAAAGGTGCTTGGGTTGCTCCTTGGAGTACCAGAAAGGAGAAGGGTCAACAACATCTAATTAGTATAAAAGCATAATTCTGCGTTCCAACTGAAAATAGAAACTTTTTCATATTTAAGCGTGATTACATTTGCGTACGGAATTTTGGGCTAGATTCACTCAATGTTGATGTAGGTCAATGCGGTAAAATGTAAGGGTTATTTAAAAAAAAAAAAAAAAAAAATGCGTATCGGTTGTTTCCAGAATTGTTATTTTATTTTGTCATTGGAAGTTCCCATTTACATAAGAGTGAAACTGATACTGGATGCGTTTATCACCAGACGTTCCATCGTTCCCTGTGTCAGCTTTACTCGGACAGGGAAAGTACTTTCAGGGCTTTGCTGAGATCACCTGGAATGTGTGCCGTGTAGAAAACCTTTCAGTGTTTGTTATCACTGGCCTTGGAGCACAAGTGATTGTGATACCAGTGTGAGGGCCGTTAAAGGTTTTACGTATCACAAAATGTTTGTCGTATTTTATCTCTAATAAATATAAAGCACAGCAGTTCGCCACTTCTCCTTCTACCTTCTGTTTTCCAGTGACCTGAGGCACACCAGATGTTACTTTGTCCATCCTATTACAGTTGTAAACCCTCCCGCCCTCCCCTATGGGATTACCATGGCCTTAAGGGGTTACTGGTGCAGATCCAGATAGGGTAAATACCTTTTCCTATTACATGGGGCTAGGGGCTAGTCAACCGACACTAAACCCCGCCCAGTGTTGCCTGGAGACAGACGACACTGGCAATATATGTTGGAAAGAGAAGGTTCAAGAGTTTTAGGTTCCTGGAGGAATGAGTGTGGAGGAGCCCCCGTGTATATAGTTAAGAGGTATGTTCCTGAGTACATGGGAAGGAACAGTCCCTGTTTTGTTGAGTTTTAGTTAGGGACAGTGCCCCTTCAGGTAGGTTCTAGTCATTCACAGAAGAAGAGGATGTACTCTATAGAGGTCCCCAAGAGGGAGGCCCCAGAGTGCAAATGGACCAGCTCTACAGGAAGGTCCGCACAGGCCTCAGATATACTTTGTCATTGAATGACCATTCCTAGACAAGAGCGCCCTGTAGATCAGTTCTCTACATTGAGTCAGCCAGGGCCTGGAAAGGGGCCCCCTAGTGACAGAGTGTAATGGACATTATGCAGAATGGGAACAAGACAATTGGTCAGAAACTTGCCAAGTGTCCACAACTCCTCAGCGTGTTGAGAGGGCACCCGAGGATGCAATAGTCAAGAGTACAATCAGTCCAAATGGAACTGATGACACCTGTAACTATGTGTACTGCGTATGGATGATACGAGCCCTAGTAAAAGAGAGCAAATAAAGAGTGTTGTTTGTACTACAAAACTTTCTGGCGCCCATCATTTCTACCATTTGCTACCTCATCGCCCGGCCACATGAAGCCTGCACCCTGAGTAGCCACTAATGGGACATTGATGTAGACACCATAGGAGCCGGGCAGGGAGGGTTACACAGTATTATATTTGTTGCAATAAAACTGGAAATATATTTTGTGTGTATACTAAGAACACTTGCAATGCAAGTTCTGCACAGTATCCATCAATTCCTCTGTTAGATTTACTGTCATAAACTTCTTCTGCATTCCCCTCTACATGGGGTCAGAGCCAGTGGCGTCCAACACACAGAGTTTGCCTTTCCCTGTGCTAGGAGTAGAAGGTAAATGTGGTTACAAACGACCGGTTCCTCTGCCTGCTCCTTTACCGAGTGTGAGTGGTACGATTCAAGCGATCAGAACGTAAGAATGACCTCTCCGGTTCTCTGTGCTGGAAGTGGGAGGGAACGGAGTGTGTTCTGGAAAGAATCCCCATATCACAAAACTGACATGAAAAGACCGAGCCTAATGTAATCTAATTGATGTTTTTAGATAATATCTCCTTGTGTCTGTGTAGTCTCACAATGATCAAAGTCTCCCCGACCATCAAAACTGGTTAAAAAAAATTCAGCATCAAATTTGTTCAAGGGAGGGGGGGGGGGGGGGGAACCTTGTTTGTTTCCAGTTAGATTTTCTTCTTTGATTAAAATGTTACTTGGGCGTGTGCACTTGCTACATATTGATCTAATTTGATCAATGTTATAATTTCTTTATGGCAGTGTTTTTGAACCAGGAAGCCTTGCGTTCCCCGAGCATCCTTAAAGGGTTGCCTGCAATGTTCTGTATTTGATATAATTTTCAAATGACCAGAAGAATTTACTATGCATCTGATCACAGAGTTGCTATTAAACATGGTTGAGGGTTCCTCAGAATTTTTCACATGGGGTTCCTTAACCAAAAAAGGTTGGAAACCACTGCTCTACGGAGACCAATGCTGTTTGTTATGCTTCATACATATTGTTTTCCCCACCCTATATTTTCCTTGCATAATGCCAGATACATAATTCTGCATTGCGCTCCCCGCGGCGCTCTGATGTAAGGAGGGAGGGATGCAGGGGAAGTGGATCAGACTATTAATATACCCAGCAAGCTGCAAAATGTTATAAATAAAGAACTTTGTCCTGCTGACCTTGCTAGCAGAATGCAGCCACGCCGAGGGAACAAAGTAACAATCCCTTGTAGGTGCCCAGTGTGTATTCCTGTTTGTGTCTCCGTTTGGATCTTTTGTTTGCCCAAATGGACCAGCATTCAAATTCCTCATGCGCTCTCTTCAAAGTGTTGTGTTCCACCGATTTTAATGAATCATTAACCCCTTTGCTGTCCCCTGTAATTTAAGGTTAACGTTGGCAACGGAGAGACCTCTGTCCCTCATCACACAGTGGCCACTTTTCCATTAACGAAGTATGTTTTGCACAATGAGACAGTGGCATAGCATAGCATAGCATAGCCTTGTTATTTTGTAGCTGCTGATTCTGTGGAATTGCGGTATCTTTTAGGCTTTAGTTCAGGGGGGCTCAACTCCAGTCCTCAAGCCCACCCAAAAGGTCAGGTTTTCAGGATATCCCAGCTTCAGCACAGGTGGCTCAATCAGAGGCTCAGTCTTGTGATGGCAACGCCAGTTGACGTCGTGGAGCCATGTTGATGGGACCACGCAGGAGGAGATTCCGCCGCCGGAGAAGGTAGGAGAGTTAAATATCGTATATAAAGAAAAAAAAGAAATTGAATTGGAAAAAGTCTTAGACTTCAACAGAAGGTGACAACCCTGACTGTGCTGAAGCAGGGATATCCTTTAAACCTGACCTGTTGTCGGGCCTTGAGGACTGCAGTTGGCCACTCCTGTTGTAACTATTCTATATGGAAGGAAACCTGCAGGACCCGGTCTGTGTGAACCTGTCCCTGGATATCAGTGGAGGGTATTACTAAGAAACCGCCATTACTCCTTAACCCATTGCTTCCTGTATCAATGCATTGCAGGCTCCATGGCAGCAAAGGGTTTAAGGGAAAGGAAGAGCATGACTCCTCTTACAGCCTACACACACACACACGCACACGTGCTATTATAATAATTTATTAATGTACTTAGGAGCTATTCACTGGCACCCGAGCCTGGCAGCTGAAGACAAAAGTGACCTTTAACCTGACATCCAGGCAGCTGGCAGGACTGGGGAACCAGCCATCTGTACAACAGCCCTATTGCTTATTTAATGTTCTACTTGACATTAAGGCGACACGAGTAGTTTGCATGCAATATTAAGCAGGGTGTCTGTCTACTGCTCATACTACATGTACACACACGTGTTAAAGTAGCAATCCAAGCGGGCTATTTTTTTTTTAACATGGGATTGAAGCAGTGGGTCTTTGTTGCTGAACCCCATTAATTTGAGCTCCGGGGTCCCCCTGTTTCAGGGGATACCTCTGTAGGGCGTGCCGTTAGCCACTCAGCGAGCAGGGTTCACACTATAGCAGCGTTTCAAAGCTTCCTCGCCTCGAGGGCCAATAGGAAGCCATGACGTCATGAGGTTCGGCTTCCTATTGGCCTGCGTGACCCGGGAGTTTTAAACTTTGACGATATACCAGCACCCCCTATTTAGGTACGTGTCTCAGGAACCCTCTAACACAATTGTGTGCCAGATATCAACTGACGTCTGTGAGTGTTTTTAACCGTTTGTTTATGGGTCAATAAAATGCAGACCTCACTATGAGCCGCGCACTCTCTTCTCTTTTATTTTTCACATATCTCATGAAGCAAGGGGTCTCCGGTACGGAAATTAACGGGGTTCAGCTCCAGAGACCGTCTGCTTCAATCCTGTTACAAAAACAGTAGTAACATTTTTTTAAAGCATGCCGTCCTACTAGGGATTGTGAATGTGTCAAAACGTGTCTCGCAATTTATTTATTTTGCAAACTTTGAGTGACTTTCGCCAAAGTCGCCAAATTTTGCATTGCTTGAAAATGTCCCAAAGATCACAAATTTCCGCAGAGAATGAGCTATTTCGGAAAATTGCTTGATTAAAAAAAAAGTGTGGCGAATCGCTTATGAAGTATTGCACATCCCTACTAGGTCCAACAGAGCGACACATATTGGAAGAGTAACTAAGAGTAATTAAGTGAAAGCAATCAACCATGTAACACCTCTAACAATTGCATAATGTTTGCATGCGTGTGTGTAAATGTGTGTTTGTGTGTGTGTGTGTGTGTGTGTGTGTGTGTGTGTGTGTGTGTGTGTGTGTGTGTGTGTGTGTGTGTGTGTGTGTGTGTGTGTGTGTGTGTGTGTATTCAGTGGACCGAAAGGTTGGATATATGTGCAAGTTTCTTTAATACAGTTTTTACCTGCTTATACCTTGAGTGCTGCTGTCTCTTTACCTTTGCTGGTAATGTATGCTTTATTATTTTTTATGACATAAGCACCAGGTCATTATATCACTACAGGAGTGCCAGATATTCATGATTTGTATGTATGTATGTGTGTGTGTGTATATATATATATATATATATATATATATATATATATATATATATATATATATATATATATATATCTTGATTCAAAGTAATATTGTCTGTTTAAACAACAAACTGTTTTTTTTTTGTTTCTTTAAAACATGGCCCCAAGAAAAGATAATGCTACATCATAAATCAGTACTAAGTATGACTGATCACCCCACTGTCTGCACTTCACGTTCTAATCCCTTTTCAGACAACAACAGGAACCGCACTGTGAAGAAGGACTGTCCTGCTGGTTTATACTATGGGATCAGAGAGAAAAGCAACGCAAGGCACAAACGGATTTGAATTAATCTAATTTCTTTTAAGCCAAAACACAAAGTTTCGACCCATAGGTCTTTTTCAAGTGAGATCAAGGGGCATACTCTGGGATGACAGCTCCATACAAACGGAATATTTCAGGCGTGGTAATGTCCCAATATCCCAGTGGATTTATATGGATCAGATCTGTCTGTTAATGAAAAATTCCCTCAAATTCAATATTTTATTCCCCTGCCAACGCCTGATAAATCTAATAATCATCCATTGATATTCGGAATCCCTAGTCTGGGGTTATTAATACGAGTGGTGTTAATGCTTACTGCCAGTGGGGCATTGATTTACAATGTGGGTGTCTCTACCTTTAACCTATCCAGCCAGGGTATTTTTATTGCCCAGTATCCCTGTTCTTCTGCAATCCTATTCAGCTACCTTACACCTACTTTAAATCCTATATTAAACTATTCTGCCCACCATACTCCATGACATCCTAAGGCTCCTGATCCAGTCCTGCGACACTAGTGCTTTGTGGTTCAGACGATCATCCTTCATTCCCATAGGACTCCCAATCTCACCATGACATGGAAAGAGGCTAACATTGACAACACTGTATCTTCTGGTCCCGCTCTTCTCCTTCCTTCTTATTCCCTTTCTTTGTCCTAATTGTGGTCATCTTGTCCCCTCTTCTTGTTTATACGCCTATTTTAATCGGTTGGGTGAGACGTTTATCGTTTTACCCAATATGGCAGTGTTTATAAACGAGGCTTAATAGGCACCCTTGGGTTCCCCGGGCATCCCTAAAGGGTTCCCTGCAATTTTCAGGTCATTTGAAAATAGTACTAATACAGAAGAATTTACAATGCATCGCTATTAGAGAGGGTTGGGGTTCCTCACAATGCATGTGATCTCGGACGCGCTATTAGAGAGGGTTGGGGGTCCTTACAATGCATCTGATCTCAGACGCACTATTAGAGAGGGTTGGGGATCCTCACAATGCATGTGATCTCAGACGCGCTATTAGAGAGGGTTGGGGTTCCTTACAATGCATCTCATCTCAGACGCGCTATTAGAGTGGGTTGGGGTTCCTAACAATGCTTGTGATCTCAGACGCGCTATTAGAGAGGGTTGGGGTTCCTTACAATGCATCTCATCTCAGACGCGCTATTAGAGTGGGTTGGGGTTCCTCACAATGCATGTGATCTCGGACGTGGTATTAGAGAGGGTTGGGGTTCCTCACAATGCATCTTATCTCAGACGCGCTATTAGAGAGGGTTGGGTTTCCTTACAATGCATCTGATCTCAGACGCGCTATTAGAGAGGGTTGGGGATCCTTACAATGCATCTTATCTCAGACGCGCTATTAGAGAGGGTTGGGTTTCCTTACAATGCATCTGATCTCAGACGCGCTATTAGAGAGGGTTGGGGATCCTTACAATGCATCTGATCTCAGACACGCTATTAGAGAGGGTCGGGGATCCTTACAATGCATCTCATCTCAGACGCGCTATTAGAGTGGGTTGGGGTTCCTCACAATGCATGTGATCTCGGACGTGGTATTAGAGAGGGTTGGGGTTCCTCACAATGCATCTGATCTCAGACACACTGTTAGAGAGAGTTGGGGTTCCTTACAATGCATCTGATCTCAGACGCGCTATTAGAGAGGGTTGGGGTTCCTTACAATGCATCTGATCTCAGACACGCTGTTAGAGTGGGTTGGGGTTCCACAGAATTTCACATAGAATTCCTTAACCAAAAAAAGGTTGGAACCCACTACATTATGGATTAGTCTTCTGAAAACGATTTGATTACTTAATATTGTGTTCATTGTTTAGAGAGATGGTTGTGGTATATTAATGCATTTACACGTTCTCTGGCATTTGTCCCTCCTTGGTACTAAAGGGTTAACAATGTGACTGCCTCTGGCTGTTCTAGGGAAACCATCTGGTGGCTCTTTAAATAGAAGCTATTGGCAGTCATAGACCAGGCTTCCAGTGTAGTGCAACCTCAGGGCTGGGGCACAGAGCTGTGAGTGATCGGCCTGCTGCATGTTTGTGTGCCTAATAAGATCTGTTGCCAGGGAGCATTCTCACTGAGTAATGGAAGAGAGAGCGGAAGGGAAATCCTACTTCCAGACTCTCCCTCCATCTGTGGAATGTAATGACTCACCCTCCCCATTGTACTGTCTGTGTACCCAAGGACAAACCATAGATCTATTACAGAGGGAGGTCGGATACACCTGTAATCAAGCTTTGTTTCCTGCATTGGCTATTGCTATGTTGCTAATAGCAGCGATCAAAGTTTGATGGTACCGGCTGGTAAAGAGTACCACTACTTTCTCTTCTAAATACTCAGGTTGAGATAGCAAATCAGGGGGAGAGGCAGGTGGTAAAAAGCAGGGCAGCTGGAGATATAGGGAGTAAAACCTGTGCAGGCGAACTGCACCAGAATCAAAGACAAAACTCTGATTTTCTTCCAATAGGTTTAATTTTCTATGATCAGTCTGGTGCTGTGTGTAACACTGGTTCTATCCCAGTTTTGGGGGTGTCCTCAGTGAGTACACGCCATGGTGTACATGGGGCGTGTGCTACACATTAGGACCTCACTCAGTTCACGGGCTACCTTGGCAAGTTGGGGTCTTTTTGGGAGCCAAAGGGTCCAGCGGCTGTCCCAGGACTGGCTCATCCATGGCATACTCTGCGACTAGCTAAGCGCATTCACCTTGTTTCGGTGGGAAATAGCAGCCATAAAAAGTCACTGCAAGTCAATCGACCATTTTGCCGTTGGGAAAGCTGGAAAAGGGTCTCAGCCAGCGCATCTGAAATCCAGTTGCTTCTTCCAAACACACCCCCTACTTCCATCTCCCACCTTTTTATATAAATGTAACTAGCGCGAGGTGCAGGAAGAACGCGATCAAGCATACAATGCCATGTATGGTGGCAGGCCAAGGGGGATCTTAGCAAATACTGTACTTCCTTTGTGAAAGGGCAGTGGATACCTAGATCAAGAGTAACATTGTAACAGCCTGGCACTGTTCAGTAAGTGAGGATCCAGTTCATGTCTCAGTCGCCTCTGCTTATATTCTTGTCCATCACTTGAATTCCCTGTGCCTCTGCCTACCATAAATAAGATTGTGAACTCATGTGGCCCATATCATGTGAACCACTGAGCATTGCAAGAAGCCAAATAAATAAAAAGAATATAGTTCAGTTATCGGGTTCCCACTTAGTAACTAAAAATACTTCTAGGCCAGACACTGACAGCTTTTAATGCAAAGTTTCGAGACGACTATAAAACATTTGATCTGCCTCCCTAGAGATAAAGGGAATATGAATCAGCAGGAACAACCCGTGTCACTCCCAGGTCCTTGAGCTCTCTGTGACCGTCACGCCCCCAGCCTGCCAATCAGGTCCCATGACTAGGAAGCTCCAAACACAAACCTGCGAGGTCACCCGAGATCCAGTCCTGGGTTTTAGTGGAACCGAAGTTGCTTCTAGTGATAATACAAAAACTGGATGACTTACACAGGTGGCCTGGGCGGAGTGCAACGGGCTATGTCATTTGTGGGGGCACTGGAAAGGCAGAGGTATCGCACACCCATGATTGATAATGAGCTTATCCAACATATTAAATACTTTCACAGTTACAAATATTGTCAAACAGTGAAGCACGTTCACAGAAATCTTCAACAGATTCAGTGGTGAGGTATGCGCTTACATGGAAGTGGGGGCGCCCGGGCACGTAAACGTTTCTTTACACCTCCGCTCCCACAGTGGAAAATAGAAGGATTCTGAAGCCTCTTTACAAAGTCCAACTTTATATAAAAATCAGAGTAACGCTCACATTGACAGAGTATACTATAAGAGGGACCAGCTGGAGCACTTGTCTTCTCCTCCGGTGCTCGCATCTCCCATCGCCGTTCCAGCCGGCGGCAGAGATGCCCGACCTGGCAGAGAGGGGCATGCAGCAGCTGGGGAGAGCCGAGGTCCCGGCAGCAAGCAGAGGCCTGGCAGCTGGACACAGAAGTTGGGCCTTGTTGTTGGGCCGAACTTCCAGCGCTGGTCGGCCATGCCCAGTGCAGCTGCCGGGCCCGGGATACTTGCCCTGGCTCTCGCCCCTGTCGGTAGCTCTGTAAACCCCATTCCTGTTTCTTTAATTTTTAGGGATTGCTTACATCTTTTACCCCCCAAAACTAACCGCCTGCACAGACACTGCGCTGTGACATTAATCACTTCCATCAGGAAATCAAGGTTTTCATTGGAAACCATCTATATATATATATATATATATATATTTCTATATCACTGTCATGTTCACCTGTATAGACCTATAAGTGCTTATTGTCTGACATTCTTTATATGGAGTGAGCGAATGGAGCACAAGTTCAAAAAGTAATAAATTTTGGGGTGAAATATATATGTAGCCGAGTCCCCCTCTTTACCTGGAACTGCGTGGCTGATCAGTGATATGCCGGAGCTCCGCGCGAGTGAGGAAGGTAACGGCGGCTGCTGCAGACTTGCGGCCGGAATGGTGGCCATCTTTAAATGTCTCCAGAAGCAACTACAGACTACAAGTCCCAGAAGGCCTTGCACAAAAAAGGCGCGAGTGGCCATCTTGGGACTCAGGATATCCTCCGCGGGACCAGGAAGGATAGTCAGTCCTGACGGAGGCAGCAAGGGAGGAGGTAGTGTCCAGGTAGCTAGTAAGCCCCTGGACTAGGACAGACTTCCCCGCAGGCCCCAGTTAGCTACCCCGGCACAGTAGAAGAGTGTTGTAGGGTCTGCCCTAGCTCAGTGATTCCCTGTAGTGTTAGGCTGCAGAGGACCAGGACACCAGACAGCGTGGAGTTCATCCAGACGGAGACTCCACCACGTGTGCAGGCCTACAGGACAGACATCATCAGGGACTCTAAGGTGTGAGGGGATTTGTGTTGGAGGCCCCGCTGCGTGGGACCCGCTCCATCTCACTACGCCAAGCAGCACCTGGGTACTGGAGTACCTTCTGGTACTGGAGTACCAAGGTAGGTACCCAATGTGCACCTTCGTTCCCTCACACTTGGGTGGGAATTACTGGGACAGGACGCCAGGCGTATTGATGCCACGGAACTCTCAGTACTTTGGGGGAACCACCACGTGTTGGGTCATTGGGTGCCCCCTGCGGCATGTTCCTTCCGTACCTGTTTACTTCTAATCGCCGCCTTCTAGCTGCGAGTCAAGAGCGTGTCTTTAAGGATTCTGAAGCAAACAACGCCATCTTGCTTCCTGGCAAATCATGCCCTCTTTCTCCTGACAGGAAGTAAGCCTCTTTTTGACTTTCTCATTGCTATTAGTCATTTGCTGCCTGCCCTCGTGCCTGCTAGTACTACCATCGCATGCTGTTCCTGTCTGGACCTCCTTGGGACCTTTACTTATCTCCTTTGGATTCCGGAAGACTGGGACAGTCACTCATTTACTACTGAGGTTAGTTTACCATCGGGTAGTGTAGGTACCTGCTTAGTAGGGTTCACCTTGACGTGGTACCAGGCTTATAATTCCTTGGCCAATGGATTAGAATAAGAACCCTTTTGTTATATTTAGTGTCGCTGCACCTTGCTGTTTCTGGCACTATGCCTTTAAAGAGGCTGGACGTCCTCCAAAAAGCAATTTCCCTTGTGGATGTGACCTTGTGCTCTGGACTCTATCCTCCCCGGCTACTTCCATGTTCCTGTTCCATGTTCCATGTTCCATGTTCCTGTTCCAGACTCCTGTGCTGAAGCGTTGGCTTTTCCCCGCGTTGGTGCCTGAGAACACGCGCATCCCCGCTCTGCTGTCAGAGCATGTGCACACTTGCAGCTGGGCTAGTCGTGTCTCTGAGCTTGGCTCCGCAACTCCGGACGTGTCACGCATTCTCATGCGCGCGGCACGCTCACGTGACTACGTGCGCCGATCCCTAGCTGCGCGGCAACTCACTCCCATTCGTGTCTTCTGCGGCTTCCCCACCTCGCTATCGGGTCCCTTCCTTTCTCTGCGCTTGTGTGTGGGGAGCACAAGCGTGACAAAACCTTAGTTATATACATTGTGTGGTGTATTATTCTTTACTGTGTATTGGTTCCTGTGAGTGGTTATTCCGCCCACGCTGGGATCCCTCATAGGTGGAGGCGCTGCACTGCAAGGAGAAAGAGCTCACCCCAGGCTCCCAGCGGCGGAGGCTTAGGCCTCCTGTGAGCAAACAGGTATATCAGCATGCGTAGTTGCCGCGTAGTTCCCTTAGGCACAGGGAAAGGGGGCTACATGTATGCAGCCCCCTTTCCCCTTGCCAAAGGGAAACCGCGGGCAACTACGTGTGCTGCTAAACCGCTGAGGCGTACAGGAAGCCAAAGCCTGGGGAGCTATAGCTCACAGTGCAGCGCCTCCACCTATGAGGATCCCAGCGTAGGCGGGATGTATTCCGCATAGGAACCAATAAACCACTAATACAACCGGGTTTGTGTATCTTTCTTTACCGAGTCCCCAGTAAGGTAATTAATGCAGTACGTACAATAACACACACAATAATACAACAATGCAATACACAATACCACAGTACCCCTGTGTATTCCCTCCAACGTACTGAGGATGCTGTGGCACCAATACCCCAGGACGGTGTCCGTCCCAACAATCCCACCCAATGTGAGGTAGCGCTACCGCCTGTGAACGTTGAGTACCTGCCTGGGTACTCCAGTACCCAAGTGTACCTTTTAGACCTGGACTGAAGAAGATCCCACACAGCAGCGGGGCCTCTGACAATAATCCCCTCTCGCCTAAGGGTCCAGTCCTCCACGTGGGGTGAGCTCCAGCTGGAGTGTCTCACACAAGTGTCTGTGAACATACAGCCTGGTCCCAGGCCTCAGGTCACCGCGTGGGCGTCCGTCCACCGGTGCAGTAGTGCTGCTACAGACTAATGGGAGGGTACTATCTGGGGCCTTCCCTACAATACTGTACTGGGTTGGCTCAGGGCCTATCTGGGGCCTAAGGGGCAGAATCTAGGCCTAGTCCAGGAAGCCACTTGCTCCCTGGACACTACCACCTACTGTCCTGGCTCCCACACGACTGACTCGCGGGCTCCCCTCTTCATCCCTTCCGATTCGGGGCCTTCACACACGCGCAATGTCCCTGTGGTGCCACGTACAAGATGGCCGCCGCCTTTGCCGTGTCCTGCACATGCGCAATGTACCCTGCGGCGCCACCTGCAAGATGACCGCCGCACTATCGTGTCCTGCGCGATAGCTTTAAAAATGGCTGCCGCCTGCCTCAGAGCGGTTCCCCCGACCCAGAGGCAGGGTAAGGGGACCCCGCTACATATATATATCTAGACTGACCGTGTGAGAACCAGACAGTGCGCTGCAGGGAAGAGGTCAGCTCCCTGTTATTCCAATGCTGTACATTGTAGATACACAGCGTAACCTATTGCCCCTACGGAGCTCACATTCGGATAGGCTTATCTGTTGTACATAGAACTGAGTAACCTGACCACGGCTGCACGGATCTGGTGCTTCCCATTGAACCCACTTCAGAGGTACAACAGTCCGTCCCCTCCATATGCATGTAACTTTCACGTGGCAAGTTTCCAGAGCTTGTCTCCGTTTACGTTGCTGCCTACAGCGAGACCGTTATGTGGGCATGCCCTGCCATCTTGTGGTAACATATAACAATTGCAGGTATTTGCTCAGGCGATTGCTATGCCAACGCCTACACAAGCCCCACTTAGGGCTGGGACCCGCTGCGCCTGGCGGCGCGGGCGGCGGCGTGAGCGCAACTCACCATTGCGGTTTAAACTCACGATCCGGTCCCAGTCCCTCCTCACTGCCAACTGACGACGTACTGTGACGCGTCAGCCAGCACAGGATACAAGAGAATGGTGTTCCCGTGCGGCAACGCGTCACATGGTACGCGAAGGGGCCAATCATAGACTGGCTCCCATCAACCAATAGCAAGCCAGCTAGTGCTAGCCAATGGGAGCAAATTGTTTGAAACACGGAAGAGGGAAAACTTCATGGCCGCGCCCCCCCCCCCACGTTATGGCCGCGCCCCCCCCCCCCCCCCCCCGCTCTGAAAAAAGTTTCCTGCAGACCGCAGATCGCGGTGCAGTGAGTTGCACACGCCGCCAGCAAGCAAGACAGCCGTGCGGACGCGTGCAACTGGGCCTTAGCCTTATTCACTCCTATTTTTATTTATAAATTTATAATGTAATACATTGAGAGTTGCCTCTCGTTTTCAAGTACAGGCAGTCCTCGGTTATCCGACACAATGTGTTACTCAAAATGGCGTTGGATAGCGAAACGTTGTAAAGCGAAACACGTTTTCCCATAGGAACACTGTTTAAATGAAAGGTTCCGTTCCTGAAGGCATTTTTAACACTAAAATATACCAAATATTTTATGCAGGCAATAAGATATGCAGCACACAGATAAATTATATAGTGTATATACTGTATTATATATATAATATAACATAAAATAATATATTATATAGTATAATATTATATTATATATATATTATATACACATTAACAACTTTGCAAAGCGTCGTAAGAGCGTTGGATAAGCCGTTTTGGCGTTGTAAAGATGAACATAGGTATACATTGCATAGCGTTGGATAAGCCATTCGTTGTAAAGCGAAGCATTGTAAAACGAGGACTGCCTGTATGTCCTGGGCACAGAATTATGATAATACATGGTTGCATTAAATGAACAGTGGTGATACATTCAATTTACAGACATTTCATGGACAGTTAGAGAGAATATGTGGTTATCGGCGTATGTAACAGTTACAGACAAGGTTAAAATCCTATTAGAAGAAGAAGTGGGATAAGCCTGCAATTGTGCAAGAAGACGTTACCCAACTCAGTAACCGAGCAGTTAACGGCTGACACCCTTTGGCTATCCGCCTTTGGGGAGACGCAGATGTAGAATGAAGGGATTCTGAATGAAATTCAGCTGGGCTTTGAAATTCCTTTGTTCACAGTCACAAACACTGCGGCGGATGCGGCTGCCGAAACACACAGCAGCAAGAAATCTCAGGCGTTAACCCTTGGCACGCTGGTTCTGTGCAGAGGGGAGCAGCTGTTGAGGAACCCTTTCTGATGTCCGCCTTTGGGGCGATGCAGATGTAGGCTATGGGTTTCTAGCAAATTCTGCAGCTAATATGACTCAACGTGTTAACGTTGTACTGTCTGTTACATATAAAAGTTGTTCTTAAGTTATAATCTGTTACTCTATTTTTCTTAGGTTGTAAACTTTGCCTGTATATTAAGTTGTCCTGGATATTAGGTCTGGTCCTTACTTTTACCCAGCTATTGTATTATTTCCCCCTGTATATCACACAGTAAGAATCGCACAGAAATGTATTTCCCAACTTAAACAATTGACAGACGCTGATTACATTGGCAGGTCAGCATCGCACGCTGATATTTCATAACGTTTTCACTGAAATTGGCTGATTTTATGTGTACTAATTGAGTTGTTTGTATGTATGTGTTTGTATTGCACCAACTGTGTACACAGCACTTTACATAGGAGAAAATACAATATGGAATTATAATACAATGAGCGCAACAAACCTATCAGACAAAAGGAAAGGAAATCCCTGCCCTGCAGAGCTTACAATCTAACTGCTATGTTAGGAGACTTGGGACAGTGGGGGAGGGAATAAGTGCAGCTGGTGGCAGTGGTTGGTAGGAGTGACTCTAGGTGTGGGACAATAGCCATGAGTTCTGAGGTTTGATTTAAAGGTGGGGAGAGAAGGTGCTTGGCGTATGCTGACTGTGAGGGAGATCCACAGATATGGGGCAGTGAGGGAAAAGAGCTTAAGGTGAGGGATAGCTGTAGAGATGGAAGGGATGAAAAAGACAGTTATGGGCAGAGCGCAGGAGACAAGCAGGGGCACAATGATAGATCAAAGCCGATATGTAGG
Organism: Ascaphus truei; assembly: GCF_040206685.1. Lineage (NCBI taxonomy): Eukaryota > Metazoa > Chordata > Amphibia > Anura > Ascaphidae > Ascaphus > Ascaphus truei. The sequence continues at coordinate 21,408,078 of NC_134492.1, read as the reverse complement.
GAGGAGCAGATGAGAAGAGAGCCTTGAAGGTAAGGAGGAAAACTTTGTAGGTGATGCAGAATTTGATGGAAAGCCAGGAGAGGGATTTAAGGAGGACTTGAGCAGACACCGCTCTGAGAGAAAATGAATTTATTCTAGCTGCAGAATAATGGGGTAGATTGCAAAGGAAAAAGTTGCAAGGCAGGGAGGCCTGTTATCAGTAGGTCACACTAATCCAGATGGGAGCGAATATGGGCATGCATTGGAGTTTTAGCAGTTGAGTGACATGGGGTATTGGCTTTGTTGTGAGATGTTTTAACCCTGCTTGTGCTTCAACATCAATTTTCTATTATACTGACAATTGCCACCGTTGGAGACAGACTAAATGGTGCATACAAGCAGTGTCCTATCCCAATAGTGCTTTCCTTGTGTTCTTTCGCACCAAGTTAAAGTACTGACAATTCTCTTGGTTTTACTGTAGGTGATATATTAGCAGATGGCAGCACAGGACTGTAATTCAGCTACCAGGACCCCACCCCTTATGCAGGGCTGCCGACAGGAGAGGGGGGGGGGGGGGAGAACCAGGACAGGTGTCCCAGGCCCGGTGGCTGCGGTGGTCCCGGCTGCCGGTCCTCTAGTTCCTACCGGGCCCGGCTCTCCCCGAGCTGCGGCCCTCCCTCACTGACTGTCCCATGCCGAGCTTCTGATTCTGGCGCACGCCGAGCCTCTCTGGCGCATTCTGGAAGCAAGCTGGGCTCAGCTTCCGGTGTGCGGCGGCATGAGAGGAAGGCCCAGCAGGTTTGTGACTGTCTCCGTTGCGGGCGCTCCAAGTCTGTGGCACCTGTACGGCGACATCACTATTCGTTTGCCGTGCACCATCGATGCTTTCGTTTGGGCTGAAATTGAGTATCTCCTGAATGTTTCTCAGACCGGGAGCGCTATTTTGAGCTGCCTCATTTATGTGCCTTACGTAACCCACCGGGCCGTGCTGGTAGTGACCCTGTCGGGTGGAACACGGACGGTAGTGAGGACGATATCGCTGGAAGAGACATGCAACCTTTACCCGCCCTGAGGAGCATTCCTTGTGTTCATTTGTGTGGGGACACCTACCACAGAGAGTGATATACCCTTTGAAGATTTCCATTGTGAGACCAGATGATGAGTGTCCCAATTGATCCGGTTCCAGCATTGGTAACACGTCTGGTCACATGATATACTTTTAAAGAATTGTTTTGATGTACGCAGAATACATACCCTTTTTCTGAACATTTTTTGTTACTAAACTTTTTCACACTATGAGCGTTGTGCGCTGTTTTTTTTTGTATTTATTCTGTTTTAGTACGCTTGGGGTGTAAGGCCACTCCGGTTTTACAGCTGCAGACGCTTTCTTAATTACCTTACGAAGGTTACTTATTCAATATTCATTATATACACTGTTTGATGTGGTTATTTTTTCACATCTGATTTTTCAGGTTTATATCACTTTAAATCACATTTGTGTTGTTTATATATATCTCTGGATCTATTATAGTAGTGCTCTTTTCCCCCCTTATTTTTCCAAGTCTGTATTTTGTATGTGTTTGGGGGGGGGGGGAGGTTTATATGTATTTGGGGGGAGGGGGGTTATATGTATTTGGTGGGTGGAGGGGGGAGTTTGGTATGTATTTGGGGTGTGGTTGTATGTATTTGGGGGTGTGGGGGTTGTATGTATTTGGGGGGGTGGGGGTTATATGTATTTGGCGGAGGTGGTGTTATATATATCTGGGGTGGGGTTTGGGGTATGATTGGTATCTATTTGGGATGTGGGGGTGTTGTATGTATTTGGGATGTGGGGGTGTTGTATGTATTTGGGGTGTGGGGGTGTAGTATGTATTTGGGGAGTGGGGGTTATGTATTTGGGGGGAGAGGAGGTTTATATGTATTTGAGGGGGTTGTATGTTTTTGGTGTGTGGGGGGGTGTATGTATTTGAGGGTGGGGATTGTTTTATGTATTTGGGGGTGGGAAAGTTTTTTGTATTGGGGGTTTGGTATGTATTATGTGGGGGGCATTGTGTGAAGGGGGGGGAATGAGTGAGGAGTGGGTAATTGACGGAAGAGGGGAGGGGAGAGGAGAGAGGGGGGGGAGAGGGTGGAGTGAGTGATTGAGGAAAACAGAAAGTAAGAGTGAGACGCAGGGGAGGGAAATACATGCGAGGGGGGGAGGGATTGAGTGAGAGTGGGTTAATTGATGGAGGGGGGAGAATGAGAGGGGGTTAGTGAGGAAGAGAGGGAGTGAGACAGGAGGGAATAGAGGGGGTTCGTGAGGTGTGAAATGGGGGGAGCCCGGTCGTAACTCTAGTCCTGGGCCCCGGGAAATCTTTCCCAGCCCCCCCTTATATTCTGTGCAGTAGAGTAGGACTCAATGAGGACATAACTGTGATTACATATATAATGCGGGGATATTTGCAGCAGAAATACAAATAAATTGTGAGAATGGATATCTGGGTTTGTAACAATATAATTTGCTCTGCATAGAAAAAGGAACAGATTAGTGAGAGTTCATTATTTATTATCTCTGGTGCTCAGCCCATGCGCGCTTCGCATACCAACCCCGCCCTCCGCAAAATAATGACGACTTTGACTTTTTCCTTTCCCCGCTCCTTTCTCGTTCTTCACCGCACCTCTTTCATTCAATACCTTATGATGTCATCAGTTCTTTCTCCTCTCAGGTCAACTGATTTCCTCTCTTTCTTCCTTATTCTGCTTTCTGTCTAAACTTTATAGCTATCTGACTCTCCATATCTGCCACCAGGCTATGTGCATTATGACATCACGGATGAGCTATATCTCACAGAAGGGGCGGACAAAATCATTTTATAATATAGAGAGATATAAGCGTGTTATATGCTTTAAAGTAGCAATACCCCCCTCTCACATTAGCCTATAAAACGTGAAAAACAAGGGGTGATGAGCGCATACAGAAATGGATAGATGAATGAACAAGACAGACACTGATAAATAATTGGACTCTCTAGTCAGATGGGATAATGACACAAACAATAGGAGGAGGGGTGTGTTGGATGAATATATAACTGCATAAACAGTACTCACACGGGCATGTGTGAGACAAGATCCATAGGGTATCTCTTTAAGCACTGTAAGTGCCTTTTTCCCCAGTGGTGGCTTGTCAGTCTATCATCTGGTGTCATGTGTTCCTTGGCGTCCAGCGTTCTTGCAACGGACCCAGAGAGGGATGACAGCCACGATAAAAGAGTGTCAAGTATACAGTTGATTAAAAATACATATTAGTATCAATGTCCTTACATCAATAAAACATTGCAGTTGCTTCCTGTCACGCTGCGCTCACCACAAACAGGACTGAAGACCGCGGGGCTGAGGTGGGGATGGAAAGACACCGACCCACAACCACGCAGTCCGGTCCGGAATGCGAAGTCCAAGTCGTACAGCGTAGTAGGGTTGGAGAGGTCAGGGTAATCAGGGTACTTGCCGTAGTTCTGGGTTGGAGAGTGGAGGATGGTAGATTTCCATAGCCAAAGTCCAGGGTCAGAGAAGGTAGAATGGTCAAGGGACGAAGCCAGGATCAAAGCGTTGGAGAGTGTAGGAATCCGAAGAACAGCCAAAGGTCAGGACAGGAGAGAACAGACAGGTCAAGGGCAAGCAGGGATCAAGAAACAACGAAACAGCAGCAGTGAGCACAATGCATAAACAGGAGTTTATGCTCAGCAGGGGAGGACAGACAGGAGTAGGTATATATGGAGGAAGGATCCAATTACCTTGCAGGGGTGTGATCAGGTCCTCCAATGGCATCAGGGAGGTAAGTAGCTGAAACAGCCTACAGGTGAGGCTTCTCTGGTTACTACTAATTGGGTGCCGGGCGACCCACGCGCGTGCGCGATGCACGGCGCGGACGTGCGGCCAAGATTCCTCCCTGCGGGAGGTGCCGATGGCACCCTTCAGAGCGTGCGCGCACCGGCTTGGCAGTGCGCGGGTGCGTGGCTCTGCCGTGTGACGCGTCAGCCGGGCGGGTTCTGGCAGGGGCTGCGGCGGCGGATACAGTATCCCCCCCTTGAGGGGAGACCTCCGGGCGACCCAGGGATGGTTTATTAGGATGACTACGGTGGAAGGCATGAATTAGACGGTTAGCATGTACCTGTCGATGAGGAATCCACTCTCTCTCCTCCGGGCCAAAGCCCTTCCAGTGTACGAGATACTGCAATCCTCCTCTGGACATTCTGGAGTTGAGAATGGTCTGTACCTCATATTCTTGTTGACACTCCACCAGTATGGGTTGCGGAGGTTTTGGTTGTCATTTGGAGAATGAGTCTTGCAGACGGGGTTTCAGATGGGAGGAGTGGAAGACGGAGGGAATCCTCATATTTTTTGGCAGTTCTAGCCGGTAGGCTACCGGGTTGATCCTTTCTGTGATACGGAATGGTCCAATAAAGCGCGGTGCCAGTGTGGGTGAGGTTACCTTTAAACGAATGTTTTTTGTGGATAACCAGACCCTTTGTCCTAAAGAGTACCCTGGGACCTCTCTACGGTGATGATCCGCTTGTCTCTTCTGTAGTTTACCAGCATGCTGTAGGTTCAGTTGGATCTTCTTCCACAAGTCTTGTAAGTGTAGGATCCTGTCCTCTGTGGCCCGGGACTCCAGACTTCGAGATAAGGGAAGGGAGCGCAGAAGGATGGAAGCCATAATTGACCATGAACGGCGACTGTTGAGACGATTCATTCCGAAGATTATTATGGGAGAATTCTGCCCACGGAAGAAGTTCTGCCCAGTCGTCTTGAGTATCAGCAATAAAACACCTTAAAAATTGTTCCAGAGACTGATGAGTGCATTCAGTTTGCCCATTGGTCTGAGGGTGATAGCCTGACGAAAAGTGCAGTGTGACGTTCAGACTCTTACAAAACGCCCTCCAGAACCGGGAGATGAATTGGGATCCTCTGTCGGATACTATGACCTGGGGCGTTCCATGCAACCTGAAGATCTCCCTGATGAAAACGTCGGACAACATAGGCGCGGTGGGTAGACCCTTCATCTGGATGAAGTGTGCCTGTTTAGAAAACCTGTCCACCACTACAAGGATGGTATCCATGCCTCTAGATTTAGGCAACTCAAGATAAAGTCCATAGATATATGTGTCCATGGACGTTCCGGAATGGGTAAAGGTTGAAGGAGGCCCGCAGGTCTGTTGCGTGGAGTTTTGTTTCGTGCACATGTAGTGCATGTAGCTACGAAATCTTGTATGTCTCTCCGCATGTTGGGCCACCAGAAGGTGCGTTCTATGAGCTCGGTAGTTCTCTTGGTGCCAGGATGACCCGCTGTCTTGGACGAATGTCCCCACTCCATGACACTCCTCTGGTATAGAAGGGGAGTGAACAAACGGTCCTCCGGAACCTTGAGTCGTGCAGGGATGTTGCTCTGGGCCCTGGTAATCTCAGACAATGCACTGAAAGTATTGGCTGCCACAATACAAGTGGATGGGAGAATGGTCTCCTGCTGTTCCACCTTGTTATCCTCTACCAGGAATTGTCGAGACAAAGCATCTGCTTTTAAGTTCTTAGACCCTGGGATATAGGACATAAGGAAGTTGAACCGTGTAAAGAATAAGGACCATCTTGCCTGGCGAGACCCGAGTCGTCGTGCTCCCTCAATGTATAGTAGATTTTTATGGTCTGTTAATATCGTGACTGGCGTCTCCGTACCCTCCAGTAAGTGTCTCCACTCCTCTAAGGCCATCTTGATCGCGAGGAGCTCACGGTTTCCTACGTCATAATTCCTTTGGGCAGAGGAAAATCTCTTAGAGAAATACGCACAGGGGTGGAGTGGAGCTTGAGGATTCTCTCTTTGGAAGAGTATAGCTCTTGCTCCTACATCGGAGGCGTCAACCTCCAAAGAAAATGTAGGGTCTGGGTGTACCAAGATGGGTGCTGAGCCGAATGCCTTCTTTATCCTCTCGAAGGTCTGGAGAGCTTCGTTAGACCAATTCGTATGGTCCGCTCCCTTCTGGGTCAGCGCCGTGATGGGTGCTACTACCGATGAGAATCCCTGAATGAACCTCCGGTAATAGTTGGCGAAGCCAAGAAACCTTTGGATAGCCTTGAGGGAGAGAGGACAGGGCCACTCGAGTACAGCATTGACCTTGGTAGGGTCCATAGTGAGACCGGTATCAGATATGATGTAGCCAAGAAAGGAGGTAGATCTTTGGTGGAAATGGCATTTCTCGAGCTTAGCGAACAAGTGGTTCTCTCTTAAGCGCAATAAGACTTGCTTGACGTGAGCCGTATGTTTAGACATGGATCTGGAAAAAATTCATATATCGTCCAGGTATACTATCACATGACGATCCAGAAGGTCTCTGAAGATGTCATTTACAAAGTCTTGGAAGACAGCAGGGGCGTTACATAGCCTAAACGGCAAGACCCGGTACTCATAGTGCCCGTCGCGAGTATTGAATGCAGTCTTCCATTCGTCTCCTTGTCTCATTCTGACCAGATTATAGGCGCCTCTGAGATCCAATTTCGTGAAAATCCTTGCTCCTTGAAGTTTGTCAAACAATTCTGCTATCAACGGAAGGGGGTAGCGATTTTTTATGGTGAATTTGTTGAGACCGCGATAGTCTATGCAGGGTCTGAGGGTTCCGTCCTTCTTCTTGACAAAGAAAAAGCCTGCCCCTGCAGGTGATGAGGATTTTTGAATGAACCCCCTCTGGAGATTCTCCTGGATATATTGTCTCATAGCCTGGGACTCAGGTATAGATAATGGATATGATCCTCCTCTCAGGGGAATGGCGCCGGGTAGAAGATCGATCGGACAATCGTACGCACGATGTGGCGGAAGTTCCTCTACCTGGAGTTTATCGAACACGTCGCGAAAGTCTTCATATATCACCAGCAGTTGTATCTTGTCAGGATCCGTGACCTCCATGCCTGCCACTGCCTTAGGGTCAGACATACAATGTTCCAAGCAATAGGAACTCCATCGTAGAGGCGTGGACTCTGTCCAGTCGATGACCGGATTGTGGATCTGGAGCCACGGAAATCCCAGAATAATGTACGCAGAGGGAGTGTGGATAACATCCAGTGTTATGGTCTCGGAGTGGAAGTCACCGGTCGAGATCTTGATGGGTGTAGTTTGAAGGGAAATGAACGCGGGCTGCAAGGGTCGTCCGTCGATGGCTTCAAGGCCTACCGGTCGATCTTTGGGTACCAAGGGTATCCTATTTTTGATCACAAACTCCTGATCAACGAAGTTTCCCCCTGACCCTGAATCCAGAAAGGCCCGTGTATGAACTGTGAAGGTCTCACCGCATATGGAGATGTGTAGGTAAATCCTAGTGGAGGGTTGAGGAGGGGGAAAGGTTGCGGTGCCCAGCGTGATCCTTCTAATCCTCGCTGGGCTTTGGCGTTTCCCGGTTTTAGCGGACAGTTGATCACAGGTGTCCGTTGTTGCCGCAGTAGAGACACAGTCTTCTCTGTTGCCTCTCGGTAGGCAAAAGACTAGTCCCTCCGAGCTGCATGGGTTCGTGTAGAATGGGAGCTGTGGGGAGTACAGGACCTATGGTGGTAAAGGAGGACGATTGTATACCTCGAAGATGTTTGTTTCTCTCCGTCTTTCTCTCTTGGAGACGCTGATCCATGCGGATGCACAGGGTTATCCAGCGGGGCGATCGAGGGGTGCCAGTTCATCCTTCAAACATTCGGACAGGCCCTGCCAGAAGACTGCGGATAGGGCCTCATCGTTCCAGCCGGTCTCCGTAGCCACCGTCCGAAATTCCAGGGCATAGCGAGCCACAGTACGGTCTCCCTGGGAAATATTAAGCAGAGTGGATGCGGCTGTAACCTTCTGAACTCGGCGATGAAGAGGGCGAGATCTGACGTCAGATCGGGGCGTTGCTCCCAGATGGGGGAGGCCCACGCTAGAGCGGCGTCAGTCAGCAAGGAGAGTATGTACACCACCTTTTGATCGTGAGGAAGGGAAGTGAGAGGGAAGCAGCTCAAACTGTATAGAACACTGGTTCAGAAACCCCCGACAACCGGTGGGATCCCCTGCATACCCATTGGGCGTAGGCAGTCGTGGCTCAGAGGTAGGCGTCATGGGGACGGGAGCGGTTGCGAGTAGGCCGGTGTTGGCTGTTGACAAGGTCAGCCGTCTAACTTGCTCGGTAAGGGTGTCAACGTCTTGTTTAAGTAGGAAGACTAGTTGTTCCTTAAGTGTGAATGATCTGGTAAGTTGCCAGAAGCATTCCTCATGTGTGTCTAAACATCGGGCCACCTCAGCGGGGTCCATGTTTGTTGGGCTGAGCATATTGTCACACTGCGCTCACCACAAACAGTATGGAAAGTAGGCTAAAGCGCTCAAATGCAGGTGCAATGAATAAAATAAGCCAAACCACTAAACCAGGGTACTAATAAGAATAATATAGTACTTAATGTGCAATAGTATGGGTACTATCCTCCTGAAGACAGGTGGTAGATGGTACAAGCCCACTCACCCTCAGTCTCATCGGCAGGTTCCCCTGAAAATCAGCAATACTCACATCCTGGTAGTAGGTAGGCAGGCTGTGCAGCTACAAATATGCAATACAGGAAAAAGGAGACCAAAAGCGCACCAGCACAAACGGAGCAGGAAGGACCCAAAACGAAAAAATAATTAAAAGGGCACTTTAATGTGACAAGAGACCCATCCAACGCGTTTCGAACGTCACAGCGTTCTTTTTCACCACAAACAGGACTGAAGACCGCGGGGCTGAGGTGGGGATGGAAAGACACCGACCCACAACCACGCAGTCCGGTCCGGAATGTGTAGTCCAAGTCGTACAGCGTAGTAGGGTTGGAGAGGGTTGGCGAGCTCAGGGTAATCAGGGTACTTGCCGTAGTTCTGGGTTGGAGAGTGGAGGATGGTAGATTTCCGTAGCCAAAGTCCAGGGTCAGAGAAGGTAGAATGGTCAAGGGACGAAGCCAGGGTCAAAGCGTTGGAGAGTGTAGGAATCCGAAGAACAGCCAAAGGTCAGGACAGGAGAGAACAGACAGGTCAAGGGCAAGCAGGGATCAAGACACAACGAAACAGCAGCAGTGAGCACAATGCATAAACAGGAGTTTATGCTCAGCAGGGGAGGAAAGACAGGAGTAGGTATATAAGGAGGAAGGATCCAATTACCTTACAGGGGTGTGATCTGGTTCTCCAATGGCGTCAGGGAGGTAAGTAGCTGAAACAGCCTACAGGTGAGGCTTCCCTGGTTACTACTAATTGGGTGCCGGGCGACCCGCACGCGTGCGCGATGCGGAGCGCTGCACGTCACGCGGACGTGCAGCCGAGATTCCTCCCTGTGGCACCCATCAGAGTGTGCGCGCACCAGCTTGGCAGTGCGCGGGTGCGTGGCTCTGCCATGTGACGCGTCAGCCGGGCGAGTTCCGGCAGGGGCTGCGGCGGCGGTTACACTTCCTCCTTCCGTGTCCGGACGGTAGGACTGCAGCCCCAATTCTCGCGAGGATACGGTGGCCTTTGATGGACGAAATGATCTGTGTCCCAACACGTAACAACGCGTTTCGCAAGTAACTTGCTTCCTCAGGTTCATTTTCCATAGCTTTTCCATTAGTCTATAAGAGATGAGCTCAAATATAATGTGAGCATCTTGCATGTCATACGCTTTAAAAAATAAACCGCAAACCTTTTTTTCCGTGTTAAAAATAATCATTTTGAAATCTCTCATTTCTGAGGTTACCGTGTTCACCTTTACATTGTACTGGGATCTGGAGAGAGCTTCATTTTAACATTCCGAGCACTTAATATGTAAAAATATATATAAAATGAACCCCAAAAAATGGCGGTCAGTCTGGATCGCTGCTTTATTGCATGAAAATACAATACCGTGCGCCCCACAACTGGAACAATCTACCGGAGACTCTCACAGCCGCCACCAGCCTAAGTTCTTTCAAAAGTAAAGCTGTCTCACATTTTAATCTGGTCTCTAACTGTTACATACGCCCATAATATATATTATCTCTAACTGTGCATGCAATGTCTTCTATATAATAATAATAATAATAATAGCATGTTCTTGTATAGCGCTGCTTGTTTTAAGTAGCACTTTACAGAGACATTTTGCAGGCACAGGTCCCTGCCCCGTAGAGCTTACAATCTATGTTTTTGGTGCCTGAGGCACAGAGAGATAAAGTGACTTTCCACAGTCACAAGGAGCCGACACCAGGAATTGAACCATGTTCCCTTTGTTCCCCTTGCTTCAAACTCAGTGCCAGAGTCGGTGTCTTTACTCACTGAGCCACAACCTGCTCACTTAATGTAACTATGTATTTGTAACAATGTATCTGTCATCATAACTCTGTGCCCAGGACATACTTGAAAACGAGCGGTAACTCTCAATGTATTACTTCCTGGTAAAACATTTGTATAAATCTTAATATATAAAATCGAATGGTTAGTGCTATCTGCGGTGAATCTGATTGGTCCTCAGCCTCTGGCCAATCAGATTGGTGTGTGTGACGTCACCCAACTGCCACTTTCTTCCCCCTCGGCGCCACACACACACACACACACACACACACACACACACACACACACACACACACACACACACACACACACACACACACACACACACACACACACACACACACACACACACAACTCCCTCTCTCCCGGCACTCATCTCTCCCTCCCGGCGCTCATCTCTCCCTCCCGGCGCTCATCTCTCCCTCCCGGCGCTCATCTCTCCCTCCCGGCGCTCATCTCTCCCTCCCGGTGCTCATCTCTCCCTCCCGGCGCTCCGCTCATCTCTCCCTCCCTCCCGGCGCTCCGCTCATCTCTCCCTCCCTCCTGGCGCTCCGCTCATCTCTCCCTCCCTCCCGGCGCTCATCTCTCCCTCCCGGCGCTCATCTTTCCCTCCCGGCGCTCATCTCTCCCTCCTGGCGCTCAGCTCATCTCTCCCTCCCGGCGCTCCGCTCACCTCTCCCTCCCGGCACACCGCTCACCTCTCCCTCCCTCCCGGCGCTCCGCTCACCTCTCCCTCCCTCCCGGCGCTCCGCTCATCTCTCCCTCCCTCCCGGCGCTCCGCTCATCTCTCCCTCCCTCCCGGCGCTCATCTCTCCCTCCCTCCCGGCGCTCATCTTTCCCTCCCGGCGCTCATCTTTCCCTCCCGGCGCTCATCTTTCCCTCCCGGCGCTCATCTCTCCCTCCTGGCGCTCAGCTCATCTCTCCCTCCCGGCGCTCCGCTCACCTCTCCCTCCCGGCACACCGCTCACCTCTCCCTCCCTCCCGGCGCTCCGCTCACCTCTCCCTCCCTCCCGGCGCTCCACTCACCTCCCCCTCCCTCCCGGCACTCCACTCACCTCTCCCGCCCGACGCTCCGCTCACCTCTCCCTCCCGGCGCTCCGCTCATCTCTCTCCCCGGCGGGGGAACAGGCAGTGGCCAGGCAGGCTGCAGCTGCCTCGCGGCACCTAAAATGGCGGCGCCCGAAAGGACCCCCTTCCTCCCTCACGGCGCGTGTCTGTCGCTCTCCCACTCTCCCACTCCCCCCCACCTCCCAGAGCACCTTTGACGCCCCCCCTGCCTTTGTGTGTGTGTGTGTGTGTGTGTGTGTGTGTGTGTGTGTGTGTGTGTGTGTGTGTGTGTGTGTGTATATATATATCTGTGGGTATATATATATCTGTGTGTGTGTATATCTGTGTGTGTGTATATCTGTGTGTGTGTATATCTGTGTGTGTGTGTGTGTATATCTGTGTGTGTGTATATCTGTGTGTATATATATCTGTGTGTGTGTGTGTGTATATATATCTCCCCCTGCCTTTCACGCCCCCCTGCCTTTCACACCCCCCCCCGCCTTTCACGCCCCCCCGCCTTTCACGCCCCCCCCTGCCTTTCACGCCCCCCCCCTGCCTTTCACGCCCCCCCCTGCCTTTCACGCCCCCCTGCCTTTCACGCCCCCCCTGCCTTTCACGCCCCCCCCAGCCTTTGATGCCCCCCCTGCATTTCACGTCCCCCCCTGCCTTTCACGCCCCCCCCTGCCTTTCACGCCCCCCCCCCTGCCTTTCACGCCCCCCCCCTGCCTTTCACGCCCCCCCCCTGCCTTTCACGCCCCCCCTGCCTTTCACGCCCCCCCTGCCTTTCACGCCCCCCCCAGCCTTTGATGCCCCCCCTGCATTTCACGTCCCCCCCTGCCTTTCACGCCCCCCCCTGCCTTTCACGCCCCCCCCCTGCCTTTCACGCCCCCCCCCTGCCTTTCACGCCCCCCCCCTGCCTTTCACGCCCCCCCTGCCTTTCACGCCCCCCTGCCTTTCACGCCCCCCCCTGCCTTTCAAGCCCCCCCCGCCTTTCACGCCTCCCCCTCCCTTTCACGCCCCCCCTGCCTTTCACGCCCCCCCTGCCTTTCACGCCCCCCCCTGCCTTTCACGCCCCCCCCCTGCCTTTCACGCCCCCCTGCCTTTCACGCCCCCCCCTGCCTTTCACGCCCCCCCCCCTGCCTTTCACGCCCCCCCTGCCTTTCACGCCCCCCCCTGCCTTTCACGCCCCCCCCTGCCTTTCACGCCCCCCCCCTGCCTTTCACGCCCCCCCCTGCCTTTCACGCCCCCCCTGCCTTTCACGCCCCCCCCCTGCCTTTCACGCCCCCCCCTGCCTTTCACGCTCCCCCCTGCCTTTCACGCCCCCCCTGCCTTTCACGCCCCCCCCTGCCTTTCACGCCCCCCCCACACCCCCCCCCTGCCTTTCACGCCCCCCCCCTGCCTTTCACGCCCCCCCCCTGCCTTTCACGCCCCCCCCCTGCCTTTCACGCCCCCCCCCCCTGCCTTTCACGCCCCCCCCCCTGCCTTTCACGCCCCCCCCCCTGCCTTTCACGCCCCCCCCCCCTGCCTTTCACGCCCCCCCCCCCTGCCTTTCACGCCCCCCCCTGCCTTTCACGCCCCCCCCCCTGCCTTTCACGCCCCCCCTCCCTGCCTTTCACGCTCCCCCTCCCTGCCTTTCACGCCCCCCCTCCCTGCCTTTCACGCCCCCCCTCCCTGCCTTTCACGCCCCCCCCTCCCTGCCTCCGGGCAACGCCGGGTATATCAGCTAGTAAATAATAAATAAATGACACAGCGTGTCAAGAGATGTGTGTGATTACACACGTGTCCTCCAGAGGGGGCTGCAGGATAACTCAGCAAAGGAAGCCTGAATGTTTAATGTTCTCAGGTACCCATTACAAATGTCTTAATCATTATTCTGCAAACGCCCCAGGTCTGTCTGACACTAATCTCTTCATACATCCTCTAACACAGCACGTGTTGGGACCCCACAGGAAGTAAGAAAAAATAATTGTGTGTGAGCCGAGCACGCGCATTTTAAGTGAAACTTCTTTGTTTTTTGTCAATCAATATTGAGCCAACTGTGCTGAAGCAGGGATTGCCTGAAAAACTGACCTGGGGGGGAGGTCTTGAGGACTGGAGTTTAGAACCCCTGTGCTAGATGACACTGCCACACCTCTGTCACACGTACAGGTACGGGACACATGGACAGCTAATCATAATGTTTTCCTATATACTGTATCGCCTATAGAATTTACAGTCACAATGAATCTCTGACCCGAATGAAGTTACTACTTCATTATTCCTCCCTAATGTGCAACACAAATGACTTGCCCAAGGTCACACTGGCTTTCACATCATGTTCTCCCACTACAAAGATCAGGCTCTTTACTATTAGACAACTTGGAGGATACCCATCTCGGCGTCTCATGAAAGAAATGTAGCCAATGCAATTTTCTCCTTGATAAATCTGATACCGGTTTATTTTCTTTAATCCCAGCCTTGCAGCCACGAGGCTTTGCCCACCCCGCCCGCTTTGCCCCGCCTGCTTTGCCCACCCCGCCCGCTTTGCCCCGCCTGCTTTGCCCACCCCGCCCGCTTTGACCACCCCGCTTTGCCCACCCCGCCCCATCCATGAGGCCCAGGGGTTGTAATGTCTTTGGCCACTTTTATATTTCATACACATAGCCATCCGTTGTACCACAGATCCTGGTGTTCTACGTGGTATACTATCAGCGCTCTGTACGTGGTCAGTCCTATAATAAATATATACATACATTTGGAGTGCCACCAGTGTACTCACCATAACTTGTATAAGGTGTGGTTGAAACCTCTTCCAGCTTCACACCACGAAGCCGGTATAACCAGCCTCACACTGGTGAGACCCAAAAGGCAGAAACAGGTCGGCCTTTTGGCTAAGATCAGGTGTAGTGTCTATCCTCAAAACCCCAGCAAGCTCTTTTTGGGAACCCCTGAGCCCCCACAAAATATATGTATGTATTTGTAAGGACGGCGCCTGCTTCGGCTCTTACCTCTGCCGCCGGGGCGCGCGGCGTCCGGTCCCGTGGACTCTCCTCTCTCCCTGCATCTGCTTCTGAACATGCGCGCCGCTGGGGCAGTCCCCCGCGCGCGTCGACGGCTTCCCTTCCTGGTGTACTCCCTCCTCCCCTTCCGTCGCGCGCACGCGCCACTATGTCCATCTCCACTGCCGCCAATGTACTTGTTCCTCCCACACCTGCTCTGCATCCTGTCTCAGCCTATCAGCGCTCTACCTTCATCTGACATCACCGCTGGGGGTTCTCATTGGCTCCTGTCAGTATATAGTGCTACCAGCCCAGAGCTGATTGCTGAGCATAGTCAGTCTCTGGTTGTGCTTGCTACAAGCTACTTCGCAGTCTGCTCTTGTTTTCTGTTACAGACCCTTGCTTGAATCTGGACTCCCGACCTCTGGCACCCTCGAACCCCGGCTCGCCCTACGGACTTCTACCTTCTCCTCGACTTTGGCTTTGGACTTCGACAACTCTTGATCTCGCCGACCCCGACTCTGGTAAGTACCTCTACGATTCTACACTCTCCTGTCCCGAACCAGGCTAGCCACACTACTCTGCTCACCGGACCCGCTCACGCGGCTGTAGGATGGTGGTTTTTCTGTATCCCCACCTCGCCTCACGGCCCAGTCCGGTTTGTGGTCAGCACTCCTATAGTCCCGTGACAGTATTTAAGGGTCAAAATGGAGTGCTATTGATTGTGGCATATGTATATATAGCCATGCATAATAATGGTATACTACTTTCCTCTCTGTTGGCAGTAAGTCCTGATAAGTACAGGTATGCCAGCAGTAGTTATGGAGGTTTTCCCTCACACCCTGGTGAGGTGCCCTATGTATGGAGGGGAGTGGCTGTATGCTCTGAGTCCCTGGATAGTGACATCAGGGATGCGCCTGCCTCCTGAAGTATATAAGGCACAACACAGTTAGTTAGTGTGTGTTCCAGCAGCTATGCGAAGTAGCTGGTAACTTGTATTTTCCTGCATAAGGGATTGTAGGAACACTTTGTGACCCTAGTGCAGTAACTAGCAGTCCAGGTTGACCAATCAAGCCTGTCTAAGCCACTCTGTGTCCAGGGACCTGGCACAAAGAGGATCTCCCTAGGAGAAGAGGGAATCCCATTTCAATTTGGGAGGGCGTACCTGGCAAAGGGACAGCACGGAGAGATGTGCGGCTAGAGCCGGCAGCTGCATGGGGCAGTCTGCTACATCCCAAACTACAATAAAGATGACCTTGTTAATGAAACCCCCACTGTGTGAGTGTGAGATTACTCAGCAGTGGCAGTCACCACCAAGAAGGAGTTCCTCATCAGGACCATCTCCCTGCGGATGCACAGACCCTGATGAGCTGGAGGCGCTGCACATGATGTAAGTTGAACTCGCACCCACTACCTCAGCTACCTGTCCTGATGACATCCCCTAATACCATCAAGCGGGAGACTCAGGAGTCCTGTTGCCTACAGGTGCACCACCAAACACAAACACGTAATGGGGGTTGGTTAGACTACGTACCCGGGCCAATGTGAGATTGGGGAGGGGGGAAAACCCGTTACATATACAACAGACGACAGAGAAGCCCAATGCTACATCCAACATGACAGAAATACACAGTAAAATACTTATATATTCTCTTGAAAAAGGGTCATTTAGTTTAACCCTTTGGCCAAAGTGTTGTAAGCTTGCGAGCCATGACAAGGCAGACACCCGTTCGCAAGTCCTAACACTACCAGATAAAATACTAATGTACCTCTATTAGGATTCAAATTCTCATTTACCTCTATTAGGAGGGAGAAAGACCACATTGAATCTATATCCAGTAAAATGAAAGGACCTACTAACTTGGGATGTTATATAAGTCATATATAAGTATTTTACTGTGTATTTTTGTCATGTTGGATGTAGCATTGGGCTTTTCTGTCGTCTGTTGTATACATATGCCACGCTCAATAGCACTCCATTTTGACACTTAAATACATACATATATTTTGTGGGGGCTCAGGGGTTTCCAAAAAGAGCTCGCTGGGGTTTTGTGTTTTGTTAACCTATTCTTAGCTTTTTCACTGTCACCCACCCACCGTCATTCACTGTCTCCCACCCACCGTCATTCAATGTCTCCCACCCACCGTCATTCACTGTCTCCCACCCACCGTCATTCACTGTCTCCCACCCACCGTCATTCACTGTCTCCCACCCACCGTCATTCACTGTCTCCCACCCACCGTCATTCACTGTCTCCCATCCACCGTCATTCACCCACCCAGCCACCGTCATTCACTGTCTCCCACCCACCGTCATTCACTGTCTCCCACCCACCGTCATTCACTGTCTCCCACCCACCTTCATTCACTGTCTCCCACCCACCGTCATTCACTGTCTCCCACCCACCGTCATTCACCAACCCAGCCACCGTCATTCACTGTCTCCCACCCACCTTCATTCACTGTCTCCCACCCACCGTCATTCACTGTCACCCACCCAGCCACCGTCATTCACCCACCCAGCCACCGTCATTCACCCATCCAGCCACTGTCATTCACCCACCCACTCACCCAGGCAGACAGGCACATGTCTTTTGTTGAAAATATAAAAATAAACAGGTTGCATTGTAATGTTTTTTTCTGTATCACAATAAGAAAGCAGTTAAGTAAAAGTTGCGCGCTAAAAGACATTTTTTCGTGGTAGGTGCGCTATGGGTTTGGGGGGGAGGGGTGCGCTATGGGTTGGGGGGGGGGGCTGCTCCTTTCATTTGTCCCGGGCCCCATGATTTCTGTTGGTGGCCCTGGTAGCAGGATTGGGATGGACAGAGGCAAACATTTGGTCCTCTGGCCAGGTCGAGAGGTGGGATGAGCCCAAGATTTCTTGGTTCCTTGCACCCCGGCTGGAGAAGTCACAGAGGGGGGGTTCTTAGTACAGTACCGTCTGTGTGAGGCTCACTGTGGGCAAAGTTAGGCCCTAATGCAGCTACACAATGGTACGTAGAACAGTTCCCAGCATTGGACCCTGGATTCTACGGATTTTCTTCCCTCATTCACGTAGTTCCTGGGCCTTCCGGCTAAGGGGGGATGACATTTTTTAGCCCGGCCCATCCGGCTGAGGTGCCTCGGCACAGACACGCAGTACGTGGTGTCCTGCTATGGGCGCTGTAGCAGTGCACCCACTTTATACATAGCACTCACTTTGTGTGTGCGTGTGCGGAGGAGATGCAGGGACGCACGGCTCGTCACCGTCTCTCTTCGGAGAGAAAACGACCTGGGTGAGTAGGTTCTAGCCAAAAAAACAAAAGTCTTGGACTTTCTTGCGGGCCTTCTGGCTGAAGAAAGGAAGAGGAGGACGGCGTCAAAAAAACCTCGGACCTTCCTGACCATCAGGCTGAAGATCCTTGGGAGCAGTAACAGGACTTGTTCGACTTGGGAGGACAGTTTCCAGCAGGAGCACCCAATCCGCTGAAGCAGCTTGAGTTCACGGGGGAGGGAATCATTTTTGTTTTTTTTTAATAGCTGTCTGTTTGTAGGTTTACTGGCTCTGCACTTCTTTAACCCAGGCTATGCTGAGGAAGCTGCGTAATGCGGCAGGCCTTTTCTCATAGAGATCCATGTTAAAATGGATAAGAAGCAAACAGGGACTTGCTGTGCTCATTTACATATCATTACCCAGAATGCCTGGCTGCAGTGGAAGCACTGTATGCTAAGAGATAATGGGGAAAGTCAGGGTCGCAGACCTGTCAGAGACACGTGAGTATGCTTACAAGTGGGATTATTATTTAATGCTACCAGTGGCACTCTAAGGATTAACATACTCATATTCCCGTTCTAATGAGCCATGTCCCCCTCTGGAGGTATCCAGTGACTGAGGGAGGGGAGCAGCCGATCAGATAGATGTGTCTGCTGCCAGCTTCTCTCCCACATGTGAGCGCCTTTATCTGCTCAGTTCTCTCGTCTCTCACATTACAACACTATTCGTTCTATAGCAGACAGTGTGCACAGAGCTGTGCTTGGGAATCTCCGGCTTGTTGTCTACGTTGGTGCCTGAGGCACAGGGGGGATAAAGTGACTTGCTCCAGGTCACAGGGGGAACTGGGATTCTAATCCAGCTCATCTGCATTGAAGGCGGTGGGTTCTATTTACTCAAGTCTCCCGACCGAACACAAGTGCAAAAAAAAACAGCACCAGATTTGTCAAAGATAAGGAGTCCTATGGCAAGCAAGTGGATCTTTTTTGTCTCTAGTTCTGGTGCAATTCTTTTGCATTGGGTTTGCCCCAGCTAATGCATTATGGCAGGGGGTGCTCAACTCCAGTCCTCAAGACCCCCCAACAGGTCAGGTTTTCAAGATATCCCTGCTTCAGCACAGGTGGCTCAGTCAACGACCGAGCCACTGATTGTGCCACCTGTGCTGAAGCAGGGATATCCTGTAAACCTGACCTAGTGGGGAGTCTTGAGGTCTGGAGTTGAGCGCCCCCTGTGGATAACACAAGGGGTTCTTCCAGCTGAGCAGCGCCTTCTCTTCTGCTGACTAACCCCTCCATTGCCAAGCAGCGGGGCTTCTAGAGGGGGCGGGGTTCTTATCAAGAACATTCGATAAGGTCCCCCTCCGTCGCATAGCCGAGGTGCTACTTCCTCATCCGTGTCCCCTAAATAAAAAGTATTTAAAAATCATTTCATCGTCTGTACCGCTGAGAGGCTTGTAAAGGTTTATTTTTACCGGAGAAGATAAGACAGCCAATAATGTGGGATATTAACTTAGAATGCACTATGCCAGGGGAGGCCAACTCCAGTCCTCAAGGGCCACCAACAGGGCAGGTTTTCAAGATATCCCTGCTTCAACACAGGTGGCTCAATTAGTGGCTCAGTCTTTTATTGATATCCTGAAAACCTGACCTGTTAGTGGGCTCTTGAGGACTGACGTTGAGCACCCCCGCTCCATACGTTTTTCCTTGCAGCGAGCTGCGGGCTTCTGAATGACCGAATCTTTCTATTGACCAGGCCTGGCGTACCTGACCGTGCACGCTACTTTGTATTTGGCTATATAGATTGCAAGATTGCAACCAGGTCTGAAAGGGTTAAAGCCAATTCCACTGAAGAGATTTGTGTTTCATTCCGCCTGCAACGTGGGACCCAATCCCTTCACCGACGGTAAGGGCCAGCAATGTGTAGCCCAGCAGAAAAGGGGTTAAAATGTCCAAACTGTCTGTCACTGTGTTTGGGACCCTCTCCATAAAAAGGGATTTTAAAATGAGCCAACCCTACAGCACCAGCGGTTGGAATCCGGCCTTGGCGGGGGCTCAATCCGGCCGCAGCATTGGGGAATAGGTCAGCAAAAACCTCAACTGAAATGGATATTGTTAGCCCGATTCCACAGCCACAAGCTGCTTAGGCGGTGACTCAGCAGTGATGTATACAGCGGAAGGCCTATATCTCTCCCCTTCCCCAGTGACTGTGTCTGTCTCTATACCTACTAGCTGCAGCCTCCTGACACGTGTGATACACTGGCTGGGAAAACCTCAGGATAACAGACCCCAGGAGCAACAGCAAAGATACACAATGGGGACAACAGCATAGGTGGGAAGCCTGGTATTAGTTACAGGGCCCGGGGAGGGGCGGCCTGCCCCCCTCTCCCTCCCACCCAGGCCTAGTAACCTGTCCCTCCCCCCCCCCCCAGGGGAGAAGAGCAGTGACAAGACAGTTAATTAGAGGAAAGACCACACAGGGAGAAGCTGCTTTCACCCACAACACAAAACAGACAATGCCAGGGGCAGAGGGTCAGGGTGCTGCTGCAAGCTGGACTAACCCCTTCACTGCCGGACAGATCACAGCCAATCCCAGCTACAGTTATGTAGCGCAGAGTCGCAGAACTGCGCCATAATGATGTATTAACCGTTAATTAGGCGTCTTAAATAAAGTAGTCTGTGCCCGATTTAAAAAAAAAAAGTATGTCTGTCGGCATTGGGACAAGACGCTTCTGACATAATTTACAAATAAAATAAATGATAAATCGATTAAAAAATATATATATTTATATATGGAATATGAGAAAAAAAATATTTACATATACACACATATTTACTATAGCCTTTTAAACAGAGGAGCAGCGAGTGTGTATTTTTAAATCCAGTTTCCTTTTATAAGAGTGCGGCAATGTAGGTTTGTAAATATAAATGTTGTTTTAATGCGCAGCCCGTAGTGACATCACTCTGCAGCCTCCGCAGCGCTGACCCTGACTCTGCAGCCTCCGCAGCGCTGACCCTGACTCTGCAGCCTCCGCAGCGCTGACCCTGACTCTGCAGCCTCCGCAGCGCTGATCCTGACTCTGCAGCCTCCGCAGCGCTGACCCTGACCCTGCAGCCTCCGCAGCGCTGACCCTGACTCTGCAGCCTCCGCAGCGCTGACCCTGCAGCCTCCGCAGCGCTGACCCTGACTCTGCAGCCTCCGCAGCGCTGACCCTGACTCTGCAGCCTCCGCAGCGCTGACCCTGACTCTGCAGCCTCCGCAGCGCTGACCCTGACTCTGCAGCCTCCGCAGCGCTGACCCTGACTCTGCAGCCTCCGCAGCGCTGACCCTGACTCTGCAGCCTCCGCAGCGCTGACCCTGACTCTGCAGCCTCCGCAGCGCTGACCCTGACTCTGCAGCCTCCGCAGCGCTGACCCTGACTCTGCAGCCTCCGCAGCGCTGATCCTGACTCTGCAGCCTCCGCAGCGCTGACCCTGACCCTGCAGCCTCCGCAGCGCTGACCCTGACTCTGCAGCCTCCGCAGCGCTGACCCTGCAGCCTCCGCAGCGCTGACCCTGACTCTGCAGCCTCCGCAGCGCTGACCCTGACTCTGCAGCCTCCGCAGCGCTGACCCTGACTCTGCAGCCTCCGCAGCGCTGACCCTGACTCTGCAGCCTCCGCAGCGCTGACCCTGACTCTGCAGCCTCCGCAGCGCTGACCCTGACTCTGCAGCCTCCGCAGCGCTGATCCTGACTCTGCAGCCTCCGCAGCGCTGACCCTGACTCTGCAGCCTCCGCAGCGCTGACCCTGACTCTGCAGCCTCCGCAGCGCTGACCCTGACTCTGCAGCCTCCGCAGCGCTGACCCTGACTCTGCAGCCTCCGCAGCGCTGATCCTGATTCTGCAGCCTCCGCAGCGCTGACCCTGACCCTGCAGCCTCCGCAGCGCTGACCCTGACTCTGCAGCCTCCGCAGCGCTGACCCTGCAGCCTCCGCAGCGCTGACCCTGACTCTGCAGCCTCCGCAGCGCTGACCCTGACTCTGCAGCCTCCGCAGCGCTGACCCTGACTCTGCAGCCTCCGCAGCGCTGACCCTGACTCTGCAGCCTCCGCAGCGCTGACCCTGACTCTGCAGCCTCCGCAGCGCTGACCCTGACTCTGCAGCCTCCGCAGCGCTGATCCTGACTCTGCAGCCTCCGCAGCGCTGACCCTGACCCTGCAGCCTCCGCAGCGCTGACCCTGACTCTGCAGCCTCCGCAGCGCTGACCCTGCAGCCTCCGCAGCGCTGACCCTGACTCTGCAGCCTCCGCAGCGCTGACCCTGACTCTGCAGCCTCCGCAGCGCTGACCCTGACTCTGCAGCCTCCGCAGCGCTGACCCTGACTCTGCAGCCTCCGCAGCGCTGACCCTGACTCTGCAGCCTCCGCAGCGCTGACCCTGACTCTGCAGCCTCCGCAGCGCTGATCCTGACTCTGCAGCCTCCGCAGCGCTGACCCTGACTCTGCAGCCTCCGCAGCGCTGACCCTGACTCTGCAGCCTCCGCAGCGCTGACCCTGACTCTGCAGCCTCCGCAGCGCTGACCCTGACTCTGCAGCCTCCGCAGCGCTGATCCTGACTCTGCAGCCTCCGCAGCGCTGACCCTGACCCTGCAGCCTCCGCAGCGCTGACCCTGACTCTGCAGCCTCCGCAGCGCTGACCCTGCAGCCTCCGCAGCGCTGACCCTGACTCTGCAGCCTCCGCAGCGCTGACCCTGACTCTGCAGCCTCCGCAGCGCTGACCCTGACTCTGCAGCCTCCGCAGCGCTGACCCTGACTCTGCAGCCTCCGCAGCGCTGACCCTGACTCTGCAGCCTCCGCAGCGCTGACCCTGACTCCGCAGCCTGCGCAGCGCTGACCCTGACTCTGCAGCGCTGACCCTGACTCTGCAGCCTGCGCAGCGCTGACCCTGACTCTGCAGCGCTGACCCTGACTCTGCAGCGCTGACCCTGACTAAGACACTGATGGGACCGGCCGATGGTTCTTGTGAATAGATCTATAACCGCAGTTTTGGTCGGACAGCAAACACGCAGGCGCGCATGTACTAAGCATCGCAAGGAGAATATTTGCCGTTAAATTGGCGCACGGAAATCCCTAATGATATTGTGCTACAACCAACTTCCATACGTACCACACACATCTTATTAACATTTGTATTTCTAACACTGCAATTTCAATGTAATAAACAATTTCACAGATCCTATTAGTGCCTCGGTCTCAGTGTTAAAGCGCAGTGTGTTACAACTCCGCGTTATCATTTTAAGGGGTTAAATCGGTGACTGAGCCACTGACTGAGCCACCTGTGCTGAAGCAGGGATATCCTTAAAACCTGACCTGTTGGTGGCCCTTGAGGACTGGAGTTGCCCACCCCTGGGTTAAATAGAATTAGTAGCTGATTCCTTAATCCTTAATGTATCTCCTGGGAGGGTGCGTGTAAATCTCCTGTATCCAGGGTGTGTGTGATAATTATTCCCTTCAGAACCTATAAGGGCTTCTGTACTTCCAACTTCCACCCTATTGCTTTGCACCGTTGTTGTGTATCTTATGACATCCTTGAATATTAGATTGACATCTCAATAATAAATAATGAGGACTCTCCAAAATTGATCACTGGCGCCCTCAATGCACTCTTCGAATCCAGGTTAGGGTGGGTTTTACAGGGAGCACCCTAGAGAACAGACATCGCAGGTGTTGGGGTGCCGGGCCTTATAACTTCTATTTTCTCCAAGAAGAAGCATGTGGGACGTTGGAAGTGTAGAGACACTCAGCACCGTTATACAATGCAACATGTGACATTTTACTTTCTTCATGGTCCAGACTACAATGTGTCCGGAACCAGTACTAGAACTTTGCACTCACATTCATGTACTTCCTATCGAACCCCTATATCCGAGCAGCGCCTGGGCTTAGCGCGGCTCCTTATTGTCAGGAAAGAATGTTGAATGCGAAGGGTTTTTTTTTTAAACTCCTAAGCAAATTGCAGCACTGAAGTGTCTCCCAGGACACGAAGGGTTAATGCCTTTGTGCTGAGACAAGGGCTGGGTACATGATGAGCCTGTCTGTCTGCGGGCTTCCTGGGTGGGCTGCACCATTGTTGTGCTAAAAGAGCTATCCTTGAGGATTATTAATAACTTTACTCTGCCACCAGCAGAGAGCCGAAAGAGCTGTGCCGGTTATATACCGAGCCCCTTCCTTATTGGATCAGAACCCTGGGTGGCCGCTGGACGTTTGGTTTCTGTCAGATCATGTGGGCTGTAAAAGCAAGACCCCAATGCGTGAGTGTGTGACCTGTCATCATGCAGCCACTTTGGGGCAAGGACTCTCAGTGTCCTGTTTACATCATTTTATCAGGCACTTTAGGTTGAGAGGAGAGAGGCAAAAAACCTCCAGGATGCACTAATCCATCCACATCTCTCTCCTGTTCCACCCCCCCACCTTGTATAGTGCTGCCAGTGTACACAGTGCTGTACATATCATTTTTGCAGGCACCAAGCCCTGCCCCGGAGAGCTTACAATCTATGTTTTTGGTGCCTGAGGCACAGGGAGATAAAGTGACTGGCCCTGATACAGGCATTTGAACCAGGCGCCGCTGCTACGAACTCCGTGTCATTGTTCTCAGAGTCAGTGTCTTTACTCACTGAGCCGCTCCAGCCTCTCATACATCAGAGAAGGGTTAAACTGCTCATAACTATGGGTGTGCAAATGGTCACCTTAACCCCTTCGCTACCAGAGGGGCCTATCATGCATTGCTTTGGAGCTCGTTGCTGGCCTCTCTGGTGGCGAGGAGGTTAAAAGGCTATTTCAGGTCCAGTGCAGAATTGAAAGCAATAAGGCATTTTCTAAGATAAATGTTATGCTGATGGAGTTGTTGCACCAGTTTTGTAGTTTTTATACTTCACATGTGTTGTTTTGTGTGTGTGGAAGGCATGTGATGCTTACCTTTCATCTGATAAGAAGAAATCTCAGGCCATTATCTGATAAGACAGGCCCACAAATTGCTCAGTGAGATCAAAGGAGGAGCTGAAATGGATCAAAGTGCTGTGTAATAGCATTGGAACTGCCATCCCTGTAATAATGATGTCATGCTTGTAAGAACTGGAAACATCCTAAGGTGCTATGAACGCAGCCTTGAAAATCTTTGATGGCTTTAAAAATGTATGGAGTAGCTTCATTATATTTGAATATAAAAAAGTAACAAGTCCTCTGTGATGACTGTTACATCCTCCCCTATTCTGTTCTATTTATGCTTATAAAATCACTTAAATGTTTCCCTTCAAAATGTGGTTAAATTGTTTTATTAAACCTATGGTAGACATAGAAAAAAAAGTATTGGGGATAGTGGACATCTCTTACATGTGCCTCCTTGTAAGTTTCCTGTTACCTTATATTTTGTAGTTGGTCTGCATACATTTCAGAAAAGTTGCCGGTGAATCCCAAAACCTTCCTAGTCCAATTTACAAAAAGGGCTTTGTGCGATTGTCATGGGGTTATTCTTGAGGTTGTGATGAAGCATCAGTGCTAATAGGTGTTTGGTTATGGATGGTGACAAGTGGAAAACATCTTCAAGAAACCCATCTTTAATGTGACCAAAATGCATCACATGTATACAATATGTTTTTCAAGGGAGGTAGAATTAAAACATTGCTGGAGTTTTATTGGCCTTGGGACAGAGAGACAGATAAAGACAGATGTATCAGATCAATTCATGGGAGAACCTTGTATTTCTCTCTCACTGTAGATTAAGTCTGTCTTTTTATTCTTCTCAGCGTGGCATCAGTGCTTTAACCTTAACAACCGGTAATAATGTGACATATTTATTTAGTGTTTTATGAATGGGTGGTGAAGAAATAGCAATGCTTCACTATGACCACAAGGTGGAGCTGGACTCTGTCAAATGTATTAAGAGGACGTGTCTGTTACAGATTAACGTGTTTTCCTAACAACATTTAAAAGAGCCGGGCTCATTTATTTTTAACATGCATAGGAAGAAAATATTCAGCGCCGAGGACCCACTGGTTCCGAAGATACAGACCTGGGAAGATAACGATGCTACGTCCCCTCCAGGGGAAACAAAATGGTGGTTTAAATCTTCTGCGTTACGCAGGCCAATAGGAATCTACGATAACATCCGTCATGGCTTCCTGGTGGTTAAGGAAGCAGCGGTATGTATCTCGAGATCCAAGAGGTCCATGGATCAGAAGTGACAGCGGTCCTGCTCTGGGGACCCTCTGCTTCCCAAATCCCGCCTTTGTAACAAACAACAAAGGGGGGCAGGGGGGGGGGGGTAGGGCATGGGACTGCTGCGTTCATTTTTTCCTAACAGTGTGGGTATAAATCAGGGGTGGGCAACTCCAGTCCTCAAGGGCCACCAACAGGTCAGGGTTTCAGGATATCCCTGCTTCAGCACAGGTGGCTCAATCAGTGTCTCGGAATTTGACTGAGCTACTGATTGAGCCACCTGTGCTGAAGCAGGAATATCCTGGAAACCTGACCTGTGAGTGGCCCTTGAGGACTGGAGTTTCCCACCCCTAATATAGATGCTGCTTTTGACACGCAGCTAAGCTGGGCTCCCTACTTAGGATAACATTGGTTTAATGTATTAACGAAATGTGCCTGCAGAGATTGAGTGACAAACGATTCTGTCCATTAGTGACCGTGTCAAACGTTTCGGAAGTAGTGTCCAGGTTCGGCGGCAGCTGCATTGCAATGCGTGCGTCTCCTCCCCTGACTCACCTGCTGGCCCTATACAACCACAGCCGTTCCCTTATCATTTTCAGAAGCACGTGAGAGAAAATCAACTCACAAGGTCTTATCCAATAAACTCTGAAGCAGGGAATCGCAGAAATCTCCCATTCAAGTCGGTGGCAGTTTTCAGAGCCTACTTAATAAGCCCCAAAGTAATGTGATTTTTAAATGGGTGTTTTTAGGTGTCCATTTAATACCAATATGACCAGTGTGAGAGCTCCCTGTGCTTTGCTTTATCAGGCAGTCCCAGTTTGCCCAGATGTGCAGAACACTGCACACAGGTCACGTGTGACTACAAGAAGCAGGAAGGAAACGATCAAGTCTTGATGACTGTAAGATGCAGCATATGTACACCTGGGCAGGATTAGCAATGTGGCTGCTTTTATACAGGGGTTCTCTTTAGGGTGGCCACGTGGCTTTGTCAGAAATACTGGACGCAATGGTGAAAGGTGCACACCTCCCGCCGCTTTCCACTCCATGCTGTTTCCTCATCTCCTTGGCCCCGCCCACAGGCTCCTGATACCTCTTCCTGGTTGGCTGCATTACCCAGCAGCAGCCAATCGGAATGGAGGAAGCTGCCCAGCCCCCTATCAACAGCTCTGCTCAGGGGACATCCTGCGGCCCACTAACCCGGTCAGGTCACTATGTCCACAGAGGTAATACCGGACACATACATGTCCAGTATCACCTCTCATTTTTTACTGGACAGAGTGTCCAAATACAGGACAGTCCGGTTCAATACTGGACACCTGGCTACCCTAATTCCTCTTGCCAGCTTTTTTTTTTTAATAAAATCTCTGCTGGCGACTTAACAATTTTACAGCAAGCCACTGACTGAGCCACTTATTGAGCCACCTGTGCTGAAGCAGTCGAAGACCGAGCCACTCATTGAGCCCCCTGTGCTGAAGCAGGGATATCCTGAAAACCTGACCTGCCTGTGGCCCTTGATGACTGGAGGTGCTGACCCGAGGTGCTGACCCGTGGGTTAAAGTCAAAGACTGAGCCACTGATTGAGCTACCTGTGCTGAAGCAGGGATATCCTGAAAACCTGGCCTGATAATGGCCCTTGAGGACTGGAGTTGGCCACTCCTGGGTTAAAGGTTTACTTATTTTATCGGGAGAATAGCAGGTATTTTTATGCAGATTGTAATACCTTTTATTTGAAAGCAGCAATCCCCCTGCTTGTTTCCCCCGCCCCATTACAGATGGAAATGGAAATCCCCGTATCTTCTCCACACTATTTTTAGCACTGGGAATCCCGAAAGTTCCTGAGATATTTGCCGGTGACGTCATCGGGTTTAAATCGCTCTGCAGGGGAAATAAAATGGGGAAATAAAATGGCTGCCAAGTCTAGGGCCAATAGGAAAACACAACATCATCAGTTGTGGCTTTCTATTGGATGGCCTTTTAAATCCCTCTAAGAGAAACCAGGAAGTAATATTGATAATTTCACTGGTATACACACACTGAAAGATAGTAACATATACAGTTAGGTCCGGAAATAATTGGACACTGACACAATTTTCATAAATTTGGCTCTGTACGCCACCACAATGGATTTGAAATGAAACAACCGAGATCCAATAGAAGTGCAGACTTTCAGCTTTAATTCATGGAGTTGAACAAAAATATCGTATGAAACGTTTAGGAATTGCAACCATTTTCATACACAGTCCCCTTATTTCAGGGGCTCAAATGTAATTGGACAAATTAACACAATCATAAATAAAATGTTCATTTTTAATACTTTGTCGAGAATCCTTTGCAGGCAATGACTGCTTGAAGTCTGGAACACATGGACATCACCAAACGCTGGGTTTCCTCCTTTGTGATGCTTTGCCAGGCCTTTACTGCAGCTCTTCCGTTGTTGTTTGTTCGTGGGTCTTTCTGCTTTAAGTTTTGTCTTCAACAAGTGAAATGTATGCTTGATCGGGTTGAGATCAGGTGATTGACTCAGCCATTGCAGAATATTCCACTTCTTTGCCTTAAAAAAAACTCTGCGTTGCTTTTGCAATATGTTTTGGGTCATTGTATATCTGTAAAGTGAAGCGCCGTCCAATCTACTTTGCTGAATTTGGCTGAATCTGAGCAGACAATATATCCCTATACACTTCAGAATTCATCCGGCTGCTTCTGTCTTCTGTCACATCATCAATAAACACTAGTGACCCCATGCTATTGTAAGCCATGCATGCCCATGCCATCACACTGCTTTGATTGTGATTTACAGATGATGTGGTATGCTTCGGATCATGAGCCGTTCCAAGCCTTCTCCATACTTTTTTCTTCCCATCATTCTGGTACAGGTTGATCTTAGTTTCATCTGTCCAAAGAATGCTGTTCCAGAACTGGGCTGGCTTTTTTTATATTGTTTGGCAAAGTCTAATCTGGCCTTTCTATTCTTGAGGCTTAAGAATGGTTTGTACCTTGTGGTGAACCCTCTGTATTTGCTCTCGTGAAGTCTTCTCTTTATGGTAGACTTGGATAATGATATGCCTACCTCCTGGAGAGTGTTCTTCACTTGGCTGGATGTTGTGGAGGGGTTTTTCTTTACCAAGGTAAGGATACTACTATAATCCACCACTGTTGTCTTCCGTGGACGTCCAGGTCTTTTTGTGTTGCATTGAGAGCTCCTTTGACTGCATGTTGTGGGTTCACAGC
The DNA here is from genome assembly GCF_040206685.1 of Ascaphus truei. NCBI lineage: Eukaryota > Metazoa > Chordata > Amphibia > Anura > Ascaphidae > Ascaphus > Ascaphus truei. The sequence continues at coordinate 21,379,114 of NC_134492.1, read as the reverse complement.
TTCCAAATGCGAATGCCACACCTGAAATCAACTCCAGGCCGTTTACCTGCGTAATTGATGCTGAAATAACGAAGGAATAGCCCACACCTGTCCATGAAACAGCTTTTGAGTCAATTGTCCAATTACTTTTGGTCCCTTGAAAAAGAGGGGGCTACATATTAAAGAGATGTAATTCCTAAACCCTTCCTCCAATTTGGATGTGAATACCCTCAAATTAAAGCTGATAGACTGCACTTTAAGCCCATATTCATTATTTAACTCTAACTTGAATTTATTTTGGTACACAGCCGAAATAACAAAACTTGTATCAGTGTCCAATTATTTCTGGACCTAACTGTAGATATGTATACACTGAAACATAGTAACACATAGATATGTGTGTGTGTGTGTGTGTGTGTGTGTTGTGTGTGTGTGTGTGTGTATACACACACACTGAAACAGTAAAACGCAAATGTACACGAGCACACACACTGAAACATAGTAACATGTAGATGTATACACACACAGAGAAATATAGTGTCTCATACACTGTACATATGTTGATAAGTAAACTAATATTCTTTCCCCCTTCCACTGCCACCCGTATACTAAACTCTCCCTAACTGACACTCCTATACCCAAACTCACACCCTCACTGCCACCCCTATACCCAAACTCTCCCTCACTGCCACCCCTATACCTAAAACTCTCCCTCACTGCCATCCCTATAGCCAAACTCACACCCTCACTGTCACCCCTATACCCAAACTCACACCCTCACTGACACCCCTATACCCAAGTCTCCCTCACTGACACCCCTATACCTAAACTTTCCCTCACTGCCACCCCTATACCCAAACTCTCCCTCACTGCCACCCCTATACCCAAACTGTCCCTCACTGACACCCCTATACACAAACTCTCCCTCACTGACACCCCTATACCTAAACTCTCCCTCACTGACACCCCTATACACAAACTCTCCCTCACTGCCACCCCTATAGCCAAACTCTCACTCACTGCCACCCCTATACCCAAACTCTCCCTCACTGCCACCCCTATACCCACTCTCCCACACTGCCACCCCTATACCCACTCACACCCTCACTGCCACCCCTATAACTAAACTCTCCCTCACTGCCACCCCTACACCTAAACTATCCCTCACTGTCACCCCTATACCTAAACTCTCCCTCACTGCCACCCCTATACCCAAACTCTCCATCACTGCCACCCGTATACCCAAAGTCTCCCACACTGCCACCCCTATACCTAAACTATCCCTCACTGCCACCCCTATACCTAAACTATCCCTCACTGACACCCCTATACCTAAACTCCCACTCACTGCCACCCCTATACACAAACTAGCCCTCACTGTCACCCCTATACCTAAACTCTCCCACACTGCCACCCCTGTACCCAAACTCTCCCTCACTGCCACCCTATACCTAAACTCTCCCTCACTGTCACCCCTATACCTAAACTCTCCCACACTGCCACCCCTGTACCCAAACTCTCCCTCACTGACACCCCTATACTCAAACTCCCCCTCACTGCCACACCTATACCCAAACTCTCCCTCACTGACACCCCTATACCTAAACTCTCCCTCACTGACACCCCTATACCTAAAATCACACCCTCACTGACACCCCTATACCCAAACTCTCCCTCACCGACACTCCTATACCCAAACTCACACCCTCACTGACACCCCTATACCTAAACTCTCCCTCACTGCCACCCCTATACCCAGACTCTCCCTCACTGTCACCCCTATACCCACTCTCCCTCACTGCCACCCCTATACCTAAACTCTCCCTCACTGCCACCCCTATACCCAAACTCTCCCTCACTGCCACCCCTATACCCAAACTCTTCCTCACTGCCACCCCTATACCTAAACTCTCCCTCACTGCCACCCCTATACCCAAACTCTCCCTCACTGCCACCCCTATACCCAAACTCTCCCTCACTGTCACCCCTATACCCAATCTCTCCCTCACTGTCACCCCTATACCCAAACTCTCCCTCACTGCCACCCCTATACCCAAACTCTCCCTTACTGCCACCCCTATACCCAAACTCTCCCTCACTGCCACCCCTGTACCCAAACTCTCCCTCACTGCCACCCCTATACCCAAACTCTCCCCACTGCCACCCCTGTACCCAAACTCTCCCTCACTGCCACCCCTATACCCAAACTCTCCCCACTGCCACCCCTGTACCCAAACTCTCCCTCACTGCCATCCCTATACCCAAACTCTCCCTGATTTCCACCCCTATACCTAAACTCTCCCTCACTGCCACCCCTATACCTAAACTCTCCCTCACTGACACCCCTACACCCAAACTCTCCCTCACTGCCACCCCTATACCCACTCTCCCTCACTGCCACCCCTATACCCAAACTCTCCCTCACTGCCACCCTATACCTAAACTCTCCCTCACTGCCACCCCTATAACTAAACTCTCCCTCACTGCCACCCCTATACCCAAACTCTCCCACACTGCCACCCCTATACCCAAACTCTCCCTCACTGCCACCGCTATACCCAAACTCTCCCTCACTGCCACCCCTATACCCACTCTCCCACACTGCCACCCCTATACCCAAACTCTCCCTCACTGCCACCGCTATACCCAAACTCTCCCTCACTGCCACCCCTATACCCACTCTCCCACACTGCCACCCCTGTACCCAAACTCTCCCTCACTGCCACCTCTATACCCAAACTCTCCCTCACTGCCACCCCTATACCCAAACTCTCCCTCATTGCCACCCCTATACCCAAACTCTCCCTCACTGCCACCCCTATACCCAAACTCTCCCTCACTGCCACCCCTATACCCAAACTCTCCCTCACTGCCATCCCTATACCTAAACTCTCCCTCACTGCCACCCCTATACCTAAACTCCCCCTCACTGTCACCCCTATACCATAACTCTCCCTCACTGTCACCCCTATACCCACTCTCCCTCACTGCCACCCCTATACCTAAACTCTCCCTCACTGCCACCCCTATACCCAAACTCTCCCTCACTGCCACCCCTATACCTAAACTCTCCCTCACTGCCACCCCTATACCCAAACTCTCCCTCACTGCCACCCCTATACCCAAACTCTCCCTCACTGCCACCCCTATACCATAACTCTCCCTCACTGTCACCCCTATACGCACTCTCCCTCACTGCCACCCCTATACCTAAACTCTACCTCACTGCCACCCCTATACCTAAACTCTCCCTCACTGCCACCCCTATATCCAAACTCTCCCTCACTGCCACCCCTATACCTAAACTATCCCTTACTGTCACCCCTATACCCAAACTCTCCCTCACTGACACCCCTATACCCAAACTCTCCCTCACTGCCACCCCTATACCCAAACTCTCCATCACTGCCACCCCTATACCCACTCTCCCTCACTGCCACTCCTATACCCAATCTCTCCCTCACTGTTACCCCTATACCTAAACTCTCCCTCACTGCCACCCCTATACCCAAACTCTCCCTCACTGCCACCCCTATACCTAAACTATCCCTCACTGTCACCCCTATACCCAAACTCTCCCTCAATGTCACCTCTATACCCAAACTCTCCCTCACTGCCACCCCTATACCTAAACTCTCACTCACTGCCAACCCTGTACCCAAACTCACACCCTCACTGCCACCCCTATACCCAAACTCACCCTCACTGTCACCCCTATACCCAAACTCTCCCTCACTGACATCCCTATACCCAAACTCTCCCTCACTGTCACCCCTATACCCAATCTCTCCCTCACTGTCACCCCTATACCCAAACTCTCCCTCACTGCCACCCCTATACCCAAACTCTCCCTTACTGCCACCCCTATACCCAAACTCTCCCTCACTGCCACCCCTGTACCCAAACTCTCCCTCACTGACACCCCTATACCCAAACTCTCCCCACTGCCACCCCTGTACCCAAACTCTCCCTCACTGCCACCCCTATACCTAAACTCTCCCTCACTGCCATCCCTATACCCAAACTCTCCCTGATTTCCACCCCTATACCTAAACTCTCCCTCACTGCCACCCCTATACCTAAACTCTCCCTCACTGACACCCCTACACCCAAACTCTCCCTCACTGCCACCCCTATACCCACTCTCCCTCACTGCCACCCCTATACCCAAACTCTCCCTCACTGCCACCCCTATACCCAAACTCTCCCTCACTGCCACCCCTATAACTAAACTCTCCCTCACTGCCACCCCTATACCCAAACTCTCCCACACTGCCACCCCTATATCCAAACTCTCCCTCACTGCCACCCCTATACCCAAACTCTCCCTCACTGCCACCGCTATACCCAAACTCTCCCTCACTGCCACCCCTATACCCACTCTCCCACACTGCCACCCCTGTACCCAAACTCTCCCACACTGCCACCCCTGTACCCAAACTCTCCCTCACTGCCACCTCTATACCCAAACTCTCCCTCACTGCCACCCCTATACCCAAACTCTCCCTCATTGCCACCCCTATACCCAAACTCTCCCTCACTGCCACCCCTATACCCAAACTCTCCCTCACTGCCACCCCTATACCCAAACTCTCCCTCACTGCCACCCCTATACCCAAACTCTCCCTCACTGCCACCCCTATACCCACTCTCCCACAATGTCACCCCTATACCTAAACTCTCCCTCACTGCCACCCCTATACCCACTCTCCCACACTGTCAACCCTGTCAATAAAACCACAATCTTATCAACACCTCAAGCTGTTTAGGGTTCATCTTTATCGGTGATCTCGCCTTCATTCCTCACAAAGTCCTGCCGTCTCTACCTCTGAAATATCGCCAAGATATGCACTTTTCTCGCTCATGTTACAACTAAAATCCTAATTCACTCACTCACCTTGTCCAACCTTAACTACTGGAACCTTCTCTTCGTTGGTATTTCCCTCCCACCTTCAATCCATCCCAAATGCTGCCGCCAGACTCCTGTACCTCACTCACCGCTCCAATTCTGCTGCTCCACTAAGCAAATCCCTACACTAACATCCATATAGTTTAGAATCAAATTTAAAACCCTAGTTCTGACTTACAAAGCTCCCAATGATGCTGCCACCCTCCCCCCCCCCCCTACATCTCGGCTTTCACCCCAAATATATCCCTCAATGCCCCCTGCGTTCTGCCCTCGACACCCGCCTCTCCTCCTATCTCCTCTCACTCCCGCCTACAAGATGTCTCCCGCGCTGCCCCCTCTCTCTGGAATTCCCCAAAAACTACATGCACCACCCCCTCCACCCCCACTGGGACAAGCTGTGTAGCTAGACTAATCTCCATGCTATGTAACACCCACTAACATCCACACCCCAAAACCTTAATGGGATCAGCTGTGCGGCTGGACCATATTCCATCCTAAGGCCCACACTGCCCCACAATAAGCAGACACTTTACCTTTTGTTTCATCATCGTCCCTCGTTCCCTCTAGTGTAAGCTCTCACCGGCAGCACCCTCCTCACCTCCTGTATCTGCATCTGCGGGTGTTTGTTCTTATTTGTAGGTAATTGCATTATGTAATTATCAAATCACTGTACCCCTTTTGTACTGCTCTGCGGAATATGTTGGTGCTTTACAAATAAACAGCGCTAATAATAATGTATACACGCTGAAACATAGTAACACATATAGATGTATACACACACACACACACACACACACACACACTGAAACGCAGTAATACAATACACACACAGATGTGCACACACACAGACACACACACTGAAACGCAGTAATACGGTAGACACACACAGATGCACACACACACACACACACACACACACTGAAACAGATGTATACACACTGAAACATAGTAACACATATAGATGCATACACACACACATTGAAACATAGTAGCACATATAGATGTATACACACACTGAAATGCAGTAATACAATACACACACTTAGATGTATACACAGACACAGACACTGAAACAGATGTATACAAAGACAAACATAGTAACACACATAGATGTACACACACTGAAACACAGATGTACACACACACTCGATGTACACACGTAGTAACACTGCTACCACACACAAACACACGATTATGGGCCCTTTAATCTATACACACAAACACAAAAAAGAAACGTGACAACCAGTGGATATATTTATATATAATATATATTTTTTACTCTTTAAAAATAAAACTTCCGTTGAATGGCTAACTCCTGTACAAACTACAAAAATAAAACTTTGTTCTTTTAATATAAATAATTTATATAGCACAGTGACACTTTGTACCAAGCTTCAACTCACAAAATAGACACAGACACACACAAACCCATTCACTGCGTAAGGGGCCAGCAACGCAATACAGAGCAATTCCATGCCAGCGGAGCAATGTGCTGCAGCTCCCAACCCAGTGGAAGGATTATATATATATATATGAACACATTAGAGAAGCTGCCATTTCCAAACAACGAAATGAAAAAATACAACACGCTAATAATAATTATAATATTAATAAAATAGAACCAGCAAAATACTGTGGGTGTCCCTACATAGGGACAGTTATACAAATGTCCTAACGGGACAGGGGATGAAACGGTTAACTTTTTCACAGCTAGTGGGGAGGGGGGAGGGAGGGGAAGGGGGTTACGAGGAGGCATAAACCCCTTAATTGCTGGGGAATGCTGGCAGTGAAGAGGTTAAGGCAATATAGTGTGGCTGATGCACTTTAGTGCTACGAGACTTAAATTAGGAGTAAAACGAGACAAAAGATTCATAATGAGCATCAAGTAATTCCCGGTCACTGAGGCTTATTCCAGGTGTCTCGTTTCGAGCCAACATTGTGGACTGTGTTGGACACGGGAAACGGTTTTACAATAACAGAGCGTCTACCCACAATTGGGATGATTTAGTCAATTTAGAGCATTTTGCTATATTAAATGATGCCCCAAATCCACCAAATACCTAAATTCCGAATGCAGACAGAAATAGCGTCCAAACTGGTTCTAAACCAATCCGATTCCAATTCAATGCATTATATACGCAGGAAGTGGTGACACGTGTAGGATTTGCATAGATGCAAGTAAATGCAGCGTCCCTTTATGGGTGAAATAAGGGAGGATGGGGTGTAGACCTCCCCCAAAACATACCCCAGTGCGCAGGTATTACCCCCTATGTTGCTGGAGGCGTGGAACAAGTGGTGTTGCCTGGCTCATCAGCGATTTCATGGGTTACCAATTCAAAGGTGTAAAAAATGAAGCCACAGCCCCTTTATGGCTTAAAAAGCCCCTCCGAAAATGCAGGGTTCTAGGACCTCTCTCTAGTAAGCAGGGATTGCAGAGCTAGAGAGATGCCCCCTGAGGGGGCAACAGTGGGTGGTATGGGCATGGATTTTCATCCCTCAGCAGCTAGGGCAGATTACAACAGAACGTTTAATGGCCCCCTCTGCTGACAGAAGTGCCACATTGCAACGCCAAGGGGTGAAATGCAGGTTTAGCCAAGCGCTATGAATTCAATTACACCCGAGTTTGTATCTGGCAAAGGTGCTAATCTTCTGACCCGAAACATATCGCCCCAATTTCCCAACACAAAAAGGCACACTGAAATTTTTACAAGACCCCAGGTGGGAAGGATTTCCCGTCCTTCCTTTCTTTAACCGCTCCAGCACCGGAGGAGTTAACAAATAGCAGCAAAATTGGCGAATACGGTTTGTAGGTAATAACTTTCGGCAAACGAAAACAAAGAGAGGGGGGGGGGGGGTTTCTGTCCAGCTTCCTGATCCCACAGCATCCGGCAAACTCCCTGCTCACAGGACAAGATCATCCGCTTCTTAAATAGTTTTTTTTTTGTTTTTTGTTTTTCATAATAAAATAGATCATAAGAACACAGTCTCTAATACTTAATTATTTTTCACGTTGTATTATTGATATTATTACTATTAGTATTCTCCCCCCCCCCTTCTTTTAGACGACTCTCTCGGAAAGGAAGCTACACAAGGACGCAGCTTGTCATCTTGACCCGTGCAGCACAGACGGGCGTTTGTGGTGTCCGCGGCCGAGCTGCATTTTCCCGCTGGTCAATCTGAGAAAAAATAATAATTCAAAATGTTAAAATATTGTCGGACAAGTGTCGTTCCCCCCCCCCCCTCCAATAAACATTCATGGGATGTTAACCCCTTTGCTGTCAGAGTGGGCTGCAGCAAAGTGCCGAGCTGCTAAAGGGCTATTCTATGTTTGGATGGAAAGCATGGCCCTAGACTTAACCCTTTGGCTGCCATTGTTTTGCAAGCACCATATGTGTGTCTCTCTCTCGCCCTCCTCTCTCTCTCTCTTCTTTCCCTCCTCTCTCTCTCTCTCATGTTGCCTAGACGGTGCTCTTCCATAAGACTCCTTGTGACCCGTTTACCTGAATGGGCCACGCAGGAAGCACCGCTTAGTCAACATGGGAATGAGTGAATTATCTAGAACTAGATGATATATAATAATAATAATAATAATAATTGTATACAACAGTTGCAAACAGCACTTTCCCCCTCAAGCACAGATCAGAACTTAGACATTCTACCGTATGACCCAAACCTTTCCATGATTATAAAGGCCAAATCTGACCAATTTCTGTGGGAGACTCACTCATCAGATTCTGAAAAATGTATAATGTTTGTAGTTCCTTCCTGAAATAAAATATCTCCTCCCAATGCAGGTCAATGAAAGCTGCAATGATCCCCTACATGTTCCTAGCGAACCTCCCTGAAGGGAGTTTTCAGACGTTGCTCTGTATGACCCTGATGTGCTATAAGAGGATACTGACCTAGTGCCTAATGGAGAAGTCCTCTGGTCTTCTCACTTGCCCCAGGTCTTCCAGCTCAAACACCTCGGGGTGGTGCTTGGCTCTCCTTCTCGCCCACTCGGGCCTCTTCTCCATGCAGTCTGTTTCACTGTCCTCATAACCCTTGTGGGTGTAACCCCGCACAGTGCCGGGTAGACTGGGGTGAACGGCGACGGTCACTGAGGCCGTAGCCGTTACCGTGGTGATGGACCCACTGGGCCCAGGTATCTTAGCACAATAGGCCGGAGGAGCAGTCCTATGGCCTTGAGGCCTAATGCTGTGCTGAGTCCTGGAGCAGGGGGGCTGGTTAGTCCTTGCTGGCCCTTGTGAGGTGGGCGGCTGTTGTCGCCTTCGCCAGTCCTTGGGCTCCTGAAGGTTTCTCTGGTCCTGGCAGTTACCTCGGAATGTGTCGGGGTCGGCGACAGGAAGCGCCTCACTGTGGTGGGAGTCCTGGGAGTCCTTCACTGGTTCATCCTGGTTCCCCTTGCAAGATTTCACCAACTGTGGTGGAGAAAGCATAGGAAACCTTAAGCTCAGCTCTCCATGGAGCCCTCAGCTGGGTGCACAGCGGAACCACTGAAAGTCACCGTTAATGGGCTCCCCAGAAAGCAAGAACTTGTCCTTCCAACGGTACAGACCTGGCAAGTATCTATGGACAATCTTTCAAACATGTTACGTCTTTAATGGGCGGGGATATGTGGTTGCTTAAAGGGATAAAAATATTGGCGCGGCTGCATCAAAATAGTTTTGCAGCAAAAATTGTCACACAAAGCCTCAGTTTTCATCTAGCAACTTAGTGTCCATGCATCGAGGCCTCTTGCTCCAGGTTTGGTTTAGGACAGAAGGGTTCTCAACTCAGTCCTCGAGCTCTCCCCCTCCCCCCCTCCCCCGCCCAAAAGGTCAGGTTTTCAGGATATCCCTGCTTCAGCACAGGTGGCTCAATAAGTGGCTTAATTCGAACACTGAGCCACCTGTGCTGAAGCAGGGATATCCTGAAAACCTGACCTGTTGGGAGTCTTGAGGACTGGTGTTGAGAACCCCTGGTTTAGAAAGTAAAATAAAGGAGTTATGAGACACATGTTAAGATAGAACGTATCAAGTTCATCCCAACGAGTCATTTGTACCAGACCCCCCCCGGTGTAAACCTGCCCAGCTCACAATGTGCCCCCTACGCACGAAGCCAATGCAAACACAAAAAAGGCCCAGGGCACCAGAACAAGCTTTTCTGCCCGCTTTCTTATAGGTAATATATTACCCCTACCAATTTTGGGGGATCCAGGGATCAGCGTGACAAGTCTGTCTCCCATTGTGCTCCCCAGACATGCTCGGTGGGTAACACCACAGCAAGCTGTTTTCTGCCATTTTAGCAACTTTTTCCCCCCTCCCCAAATCCCTAGAGTCCCCCTTCTCCCCAGCAGCACGTACCATGATTTTAGGGTATGAGGGGTCCTTGCTGGCCTCCAGTAGGATGTGTGAGGGTCTCGGGGGGATGATGTATGCGCTGTGCTCGTACAGCTGGCGATCATCCTCCTCCTGTCCCGACGTGGCGGTGGTCTCAGAGTAATATTCGGAAGAGTCCTCGGGATCACTGAAGCCCCCCGCTTTGTGGCGCATGTAGAAGGCATGGTGGTTTAGAGGTGGGGGAAGGGGCTCGGGGGAAGGTGTAGGCAAGCGGCTACCATTGTCTGCGGGAGTCACCTGCGGGAGAGAAGAGTGACATTTAATTTATAAACACCCTTTAATCCAGGCATAACCTCAAACTCCATTACACACACATATAAGTGCTCATGTATATGTATTGCAGACGTACGAAATAGGAATGTGCTCACAAGTGATTCTCTCTCTCTCTCTCTCTACATACATACTGTATGTGTGTATATATATATATATATAATATAAATAATATGTGTGTCTATCTATTTATTTCTATATGTGCGTGGTCTTGCTTATATATTTATTTTGACTTATATAGGAGGCTGTGAGGGTCTGTAACAGTCATAAAGCTCACCTCAGCAGGGGGTCCAATCAGGGACAGCAGCACAGGCAGCAGAACCAGTCCATTGAGCAGACCCAGAATGGTGAGGATGGTCAGCACAGCAAAGAAATACCTGCAGAGAGGACGCGTGGATTAAAATCACTGAAATACATTTGACGTATAACAATGTTGCCTATATCCCAGTTCTCACCCCGTGGGGTATAGGGTCATCTACTTGGAGGTATAGCAGTCTCTGACGTAATGTGATGTTCTCCCTATTCTAAGGAGCTTCATTACGTACGTTATTTTTGCGCACGTCAGAACCTTGGTGAATACGGCGTTCGTTCCCTCTGGGAAAATAACGGGCGTTTCCGGTTTAAGGTAACATCCCGTTATTTGTCCCAATTTAACAGCGCCTACGGATTCCAGGCCGCATGACTTTCTTCACTAATGTCTCCCGACTGCCAAGCGGGCGTCGCGGGGGAGGGGAAAAGAGAACAAACAAACAGCACCAGATTTATCAAAGAAGAAAACATAAAAATTGCTCCGACACTTCCGACGTGGCGGATTTATACTAGAACTAGATAACTGGAAGATTAGCGCCCAAGCATTTAAAGGTCAGTGTTAAGAGGGAGAGTAATAAGACCCACTAAGCACTGATGTGTCTGGCAGTGGAGGGGTTAATCAGGGTCAAGAGGGCACTTCCCCTGTGTTCCCGTCCCCCAGTTTAGAATGGCTTCAGGTTGGGAGTTTTGGACTCTGCTCCCCTAGGGACTTTGTGTCTGTCAATGCGGGTGCCCCCTGCTTCCTGCACTCACCCTCCCTCCCCCTTCCTATCCATAATGGAACCTGCATTCTTACCCAAGGGAGGGGGGGGAAGGGAGGAGGGCTGGAGACTGCAAGAGAGCAGCGGAGAGAGGAAAGAAGGGATTGAGAGAGAGAGAGAGAGAGAGAGTCCTTGGCACAATTTAAACCCAAAGAATTTGACGTGAACCAAAATTGGGTCACCTGTTCTAATGCCAGAAACGCAGTCGGGCCGACACTTTGTGAGCGATGGTTAGTTTAACCCAGGGGTGGTCAAGGCCAATCCTCCAGGGGCTACCAACCGGTCATGTATTCAGGATATCCCTGCTTCAGCACAGGTGGCTCAATCAGTGCTGAAAGCAGGGATATCCTGAAAACCTGACCTGTTGGTAGCCCCTGGAGAACTGGAGTTGGACCACCCCTGGTTTAACCATTGAACCCCTATAGCCGGAAAGGCGTTAATTCTCGCATTTTATCTGGCGGTAGGAAAAACTCCTGCAGGGCCTCGCTGCTAGTAATTCCAAGGTTAAAGCTACGTGTGCCGCCAAGCCAAACGTTAATCCAGTGCGTGAAAGGGTTAACCGCCCCCAGTGCCAACTTGTGAATCAGTATCGTGCTTAGAACTGGGATGTGATGTTTATGTTGGGTCCTCTATAATCTCTCCCATTGAGTGTTTAGTTTAGGAGGGGGCACAGGCGCAGGCTGGGTGGGTGGGGGGGGGGGGGGGGGGTTGGTGTCAGATCTCTGAGCTAGTTCAGCTGTTTATACCAAACTCTGCACAGAACGTCTGTTTACATGAGGGATAGTTCTGCTATTTCCTGATCAGCCAGGGCTTGCCTCGCTCCCTCCTCCGCTAAACAAGACCTCCCAGGTTGAAAGGAATGAGTTTGGATGGGATTCAGAAACCGTGTCTTTTAAACAGCACATACACTATCATCCATCGCCAGCACAGCCCCGACCCCAGGAATCGCTCAATGTACAAAGTGCGTCAAAGGGCTGTTTTATATACATATATATTTGCTTTAACCACTTTTCTGCTGGAGGGGCCCGGTTTGCTTTAAAACCCATTCAGAGCAACCAAGACCCGAATAGCAATGCAGAGCAAAAATGTACAGCCACAGGGGCAGTTAGTAATAAAGATTTATGGAGCGAAAAGGGGCTGCCAGTAATAAGGAGGGACATAGGAAGATAATACCAGCTCGTAAATCAGTCCAGACTCCAGTTCAGACATTAACACACAGTTAGCAGCACATTAACTATCAGACAGTGTAAACCAGGGGTGGCCAACTCCAGTCCTCAAGGGCCACCAACAGGTCAGGTTTTTAGCATATCCCTGCTTCAGCACAGGTGGCTCAATCAGTGCCTGATTGAGCCACCTGTGCTGAAGCAGGGATAGCCTGAAAACCTGACCTGTTGGTGGGTACCCCTGGTTTAACAGAAGTGCACCTCGTTGTTAACAGTGTATTAACGACCGCTCGCCATATGGAGTAGAGGGGGATAGGAAGGAAGAGGTATGAGACGCCTAAACCACAGTGAAGTTAGGGATCGTACCTCAAAATAAAGTCGAACTCGGATCCTGCGAGCATGAGCACCCCGAGGAGAGTGGAAATGGCTCCATCGAGTACCGGCGCAAACATGTGCTCCAGAGCCAGGACGGAGCGCTGGTTCCTGTCCCCAATGGCAGTGAGAAAACCCTGTAGAAACATTGGACATCATTAAGCTCTGAAGATGTCCCGTGCAGTAGTAAAAGCAACAAGCCACTTCTAACATGAATGGCCCCTTAGGGAGCGAGTAATGATGGTCACACAACTCCTGCAGTGCCTCATCAGCTTTGTTAGCTTGGCATAGTCCGCTGGAGAAGTTCCAACATGCACCAAGCGGAATCACTCACCAGTGCCACGTGGACAGTGAATTCCACTCCGATCCCCACAGAGGCGATGAGAATAACCACAGGGATGGCACTGAGCTTGATGCCGATCAGTCCCATGATGCCAAAGAGCTCCACAGTCATCATGGCCAGGATGAAGACCTGGCAGCGGAGACAAAACACAAACACGTTGGTCTTTGTGCTGTGAAAAAGAAGATGTGCAGAAGCTACAGTCCAGACAGCCTGCACACGGCCTGCCGGTCTCCATATACTCTTACCACCATCTACAACTATTGCAATGGGATGGAATCTGACATATTATATTTTGCTGCACTTTAATACTAACAGCGTAGCATCGGCTTGAAGTACTTACAATGATCCCAGCAGTCCAGGGATTCAGGAGAAGGATGGCACACACCAGGAAAGTGCATGCTAGCACGATGCTGATAGCCAGCAGGAACCAGTGACGCAGGCCGATGTATTGCTCCCAGAAGAGGAAGGGGTAACCGCTCGGGTAACTGTGCACCCCTTGCTTGATAAACTCCTCGCACACAGAGCGTACGCTCTCGATGGCTTCAATGAAGTCAGGCGTCTGGCGCAGACCGTTCAGGTAAAAGGGGAACTGGGCAAACTCAATGGGCTCTGCAGCTGGGACTGTGAGTACAGAAGGAGAGGAACACAGAGTGAATACTTTCACCAAGAGAATGGACAAACAATATCTGAAACCAGCTAACTAATGATCTCTTATGCCTATAAAGAATTCATTTCTGGTCACTTTTTGGTAACCTATAATGTTTTTGTACCAAATAAGCACTTTAAGACCGTGTAACCACATGGTTACAGAGTGATCATATGGTTGTTATCCAACAACGGAGAACCTTATTGCAATGGTCGATAATACGTTCTGTTAGTTCTTCCAATAGGAATTAGCTAGCATCTCATTTTGGACTGGAATGCTATCCTGAGAGAATGCCTCCCTGCACAGTACCACTTAAAAATAATGTGTCTTGAGAGCTGAAGAACTTACTCCTCAAGTTCTCCCCTGTGGTGTCATATCGGTCGTGGATCCACTCGGGTGGCTGAGGGTAGAAGTTGGCCTGAGAAGCAGCGTAGCCCAGTGGGTCATTGCTAACCCAGACAGTCAGGTAGATGTAGAAGGCGTCCTGAGGGATTAGACCCTTCTCATCCACCAGTCGCCGGCTGGTCAGCTGCCCAGAGAGAAAAAGAGACGTTGGTGTTATTGAGGGGAAAGCTCATGGACCCGTGGCAAAGCCACTGGTTAGCAGAACAGAAGCAGCCCATGTCAACTTGTCGTTTCACTCATGGAACAAAGATGGATTGCAAGCTCGTAATTATGCCAAACACGGTGCTCAGTAAGTTTTACCAAAATACAAAAAGTATGGACTGTACCCTATATAAATCAACATAAGGAATAAGTTAAGCTCACTAGAACTTTATCACCAATATAAAGTTAGGTGGCAAAAAGTAGAAGAAAATAAGGGTGTCCAACTTAATTTTGAGCTCTTGCAAAGAGAGGTTAGGATAGTAGTGTCTCATGCAGGAGACCCTGCACTCATTATCTTAGATTAGAGGACCTTGTGGCACTGAAGAGTTGAGGATATCACAGAGTGTTGTGGGTGACTGAAATGGAACCTATGACTCTAAATGCTACGTTTCCCGTCTCTGCCCTGTATTCGCACCTGGTTGAAGTTAAAGGGCTCCTTCTTGTTACCGGTCTGGATGAGGAGCTTGTAGGCCAGCACCCCATCCTCTGTTCCATTCCGGTAATTCTCCGGCGTGATGCGATCTGACTGCCAGTCCTTGTCAAACGCAGCCTGCAGGCCTGAAAAGCACAGGAAGAGGACCAGGTCAGAAGAAGAAGCAGAGAAGGCATTTTTCCGATTTGCTACCCGCCATATGACTTCCGTTGCTGTCAGAAAAGAGAAGAATGTTCTTCCTACAGCTTTGGAAATCCTCTCAATAAAGGTTACCACACCAGAAGGGGACAGGCATCTTGGGTGTGTTCAAAACAGTCACAATTGATTAAAATGACAAAAAAAAACATTGTAACCCACTTGACTCCTAAGATCCGGCCTGCTCTGGGACTCATTGGAGTTATGTAAACTGAAAGCCCAATACATTCATCTAAGCTCAAAGGATGCTGATCATTCATCATGAAGCAACATCAACATAGAACATCATAGATTTGTACCTGGTGGCATTTCTCTGACTTTTGTGACCTAGTTTAAGTCAAGCAGGTGAATACTAAGTACAGAATGTACTATTCAAGTAAATCGGCCATACAGTGTCTTATAGCTTAGCACCAATTAGTATCTATGGCCTTTTCCTCAGTCACACAATCTGCATGGGCGTGTGTATAATAGATTAGTCATGTTGTATTATATTATTAGCCTTTTCCTGGCGCTCACCTCTCAGCCAGTCTTGGAAGTAGTGCAGCCACATTTTCGGTAGCTCTCTGCCCTCTTCACGCACCACATATTTGACGGAGCCGAAGGCCTGGTGCAGATCGTACAGAGACTCCTGGGCTTTGGGGTATTCAAATCCGCCCTTGGTGATGATGAACATGTTATAGAAGGAGAAGTACTTGAACTGGGCAGAGATGAAGTTGTACTCCTTAGTCTCACGGGGGATGATGTCGGTAAGGTAAAGCCCATCGTGGACCATGGTGGTACCATACAGACCAAGACCCAAGAGAGCCATGAACAGAGCCACGACGATCCCCTGTGGAGAAAACAATGCCATGTGAGGATGGGTACTGGGAAAAAGGCTGTTCCAATTAACAGACAGGGCTATGTTTTATACCCTCCCACCGACCGGGAGGTCAGAGCAGGTACCTTGGTTTCTGCTTTTAGCAGCAAGGGGGCGTACTTCTCCCGGGCAAAGTCAGAGAGGCTCCATTTCAAGAAGGGAAGTGGAACGCACTCTCTCCCTCCTTTGCTTTCATCCAGCTGGGCCAGCAAATCCCGGGTGGAGCTGGAGGGAGTGAAAACCTGGGATCCCAGAGGGTCCATGGTGGGCACAATGACGGAAGGCGAGGTGGAGATTTGGGAGGTGGGGGGCAGGATGGTGACGATGTGGTGACCTGAAGGGTCACACTGGGTGAAGGCCTGCACTGTGGTGGTGATCTGGGTGCTAGTGGTGATGGTGGGGTTTCCGTATGAGGAGGGATGGTAAGTGTGATTGTCGTTGGCATCAGAAAACTCCTGGGGTTGGATCTGGATGACTCTGGAAGAGCATGGGCTGCAGAGAGAGAAAAAAGCCATTGGTTCACATGGTGCCTGCATATGCCACAGGGAAGTATGCGACGAAAAACTACAGAGGTACCTACAAGTTGTGGGCCAGTAAGTGGATGAACTAATTCCATGTGAAAATACTGAATACAGCGGAGAGCACTGCATGTTGTGAATACCAAGCAGCTTGGGAAAGTGTCCAAGTTTCAATAAACCATTATCTACCTGTAAAAGCAGCAGAGAATATCCAGTCTCTGATCCTCTCTCCGGTGAAGGTCGAGGCTCAAGATGGCAGGGAATATCAATAGCACCATTGCGAAATTGAACACAACCACTACAGCAGCCTACAAAGGACAAAAAAGAAGCACAGACACACCCAGGTTATTCCATAGCATCTTATTTAGTAGTATTACATTCTTATATGGGATTAGATTGTAAGCTCTTCGGAGCAGGGACTCCTTTTCCTAAATGTTACTTTTATGTCTGAAGCACTTCTCCCCTTTATGTTATTTATATCATTTATTATTTATATGATTGTCATGTGTATTACTGCTGTGAAGCGCTATGCACATTAATGGCGCTATATAAATAAAGACATACATACATACATACAAACATACATACATACATACATGACCATTTACACAGCACTACATATTTTGGAAAACACCCTTTGCAAGACCAGAGAAATCCACTTAGTGTATTCCTTCTATAGGATTCTTTCTGGCAGGGAAAAGGTTGATAACATGTATGTATGTATGTATATATAATATATATATATCTTTATTTATATAGTGCCATTAATGTACATAGCGCTTTGCAGCAGTACTACACGTGACAATCATATAAATAACACATAATGACGAGAAGCGCTTCAGACATAAAAGTGACATTTAGGAAAAGGAGTCCCTGCCCTGAAGAGCTTACAATCTAATTAACATCTTATTAGTGTTCGATTCCTCCTATGCAGGAGCTCTGATTGTGTGTGTATATATATATATATACACACACACACACACACACACACACACACTTCTGCTTAATAATGCAGCTTCATATCACGCAACACAAAGGGGAATTGAAGACAATGGCATAAAACATAATAGCTAAAGTAATACAGTACTAAGGAGATCTCCGCTCAACACAGTCTAACGTCTGCTGAAGGTGCGTGCGAAACGTTATATGTCTGCACATGTGCGTGTCTATATATTGGTGTCTGCCTGCGCATTCACTCCCTGTTCTCTCCCGCTGCTCACAGCCCTTCCTTTGTTAGACCACCGGCCCCAGGGACATCCTGGCTGGAAAGGTTTCAGTACCTCTATCTGTCCCTGACATTGCTTTCCAACCATATCTCAGAGACCACCCAGAGAGCAGGAGAGGGGTTTCTGTCCCTCCCCGGTAGCCCCCACGGTGACATCTGAATGGATGTCAGGCCTTTGTACTTCTCTCACCTTTCACCTGAGCAGCTCAGCCCTCTCCCAGCACAGCCCCTTCTGCTGGTTTTACCTTTCACTGCCCTCCAGGGTCACTGACTGAGGATGAGGGTTTGGGGACAGAGGAGGACATTCCTAACCTTTTGCATATGTTCTCTTCTAGTATCACGTTAGACCTCCCCCTCCCAACACAGGAGCACTGCATACACACACACACAAACACACACACACACACACACACATATTAGGGCATGGGCATAGTTATATAAGGTGCATGGGCATATTCTTTTACCATAATGCATAGACTCATGATGCAGGAGAAAGGGCGCTGTAATATAACTGCCCCTGCTGCACTGAAGGATGGGCTAGAAAAGGAACAGGGAGGGTGCAATAAGAGTCCCAGTTGTTTACAACGCTCAGGGCTGAGAACAAAACAGAAGCAAAGTGGAGTTTGCGTTGAGGACAAGCTGAGCCGATCAGTTCAGAGGAAGCTTCTATAGGTGAAGAAAACCTCTCTTGACTGAGCCAGGCATCTGCATCGTTACAGAGGAGCTGAGTGAAGTCTGCTGACGTGGATTCCCCTTACAACATATCCAGCTATGGTCACTTGCTCTGCTTGATTTGAATTATCATCTTGTAAGTGCATCTTTTTAGAGCAGGGAACATCTATCTATAATTTGCAGATTACACTATGTTCTGTTTTTGTTTTTTTTCTCTCCTGTGCGCTATAGGTCCTTTTTTCCAATTACAGAGTCCCAGTCTTACCTGCAGAGAGAACGCCCGCAGGGCTGGGATGGGCACCAGTGCTGCCATGAAGAAAGCAATCATGTTATTGATCGATGTAAGTGTCACGCTGGTACCTGTACGTCTCAGGCATTCACCTGTCCGCTCCTGCAAGAAGTGAGGGCGAAAAGTGTGTCTGATATTTTCTGCAGTGCAAACTCTTCCCCATCACATAGACTTCCGGCCACCCTGCATGTAAAGGTATAACAGAGCAATGCCATCTGTTCTACGCATGCGTCCTACACATTCAGAACCCACCCAATGACACACAAAGCCGAGGCAGCAGCTTACCTTGAAAGGGGTACTCAGGCCGGCCTCGGTGAATGCATGTGCCAACAGAAACATGTCATCTACGCCGATACCCAGTGCCAGGAAAGGCAGGACCTGCAGAGAAGCAGCCAAGGAAAGGGTGTCATGGATGCAGAGAAAGTGATTGCAAAAACCAGTCACACTAAATCAGAGTATTACGTTATTTATGCCCATTAAGCGCAGTATTCCTATAAGTAATGTGCCTGTATTTCAGTGCACAGGTACGTTTCTGTGCTATGCAGGCAATATTCCTGTACCTGGGTAGTAGCTGCGTTGAAGGAGATGCCCAGAAGAGAGCAGAGTCCCAGCCCCGATGCCACAGAAAGAGCCACAAGGAGGACCCCGGCTAGCCCCACTGCCCCCTGGGACTTGGAGCAATCCCAACGCAGCATGGTGACGCAGGCATAGGCCAGCTGAAAAGAGAAGACACGGGTCACGATACATGCACACTGGGGTACCCCTATCTCTACTGTACCCCACAAACACATCATACCATGTAAAGACAGATCATACGTGGCTATAGAAACACAAGAAATCATTGATATTGCCCCTTTCTGCCACCCTACCATTGGGTAATTAACCAGGTCAACATGCCAGAGAATCCCCGTACATGCTTCTGACTTGAGAGAGGGCAAATCTGTAGTAACAGGTACATGGGGGTTGTACTATTAATGAATAAATACACTATATTTAGTTATTAAGTGAACTAACAGTTGAGATATAAAGGCCAGGGAGGACTTGTAGACTGAAGGTTATATATTTGTATCTTTTTGACCTTTAGTTGGATGAACTCTTTCATAGAAGAGCCGAACCATTCGAGAACATCAGCACCGGTAGGAGGATTTTGTTTCGGTTACTGAGTTGCTAAATAAAAAGCAGGTGCATATTATATCGTACCATCAGCAGGTATCCCCCAGCCACACGGATGGCACTGACATCAGAGAAGGACTTCATGATGTCATTTAAGGTGGTGGTGGAAAAGGCGTGGATGTCCTGGGATGAGTTCTGTGGGATGGACTGTTGGGCTTGCTGAGGAAAGAGAGATAGATGGGGCATATTATTACCAGATGATACGGGACAACCAAGAACCTGTAACCCATCATAAAGGCCCACACATACAGCTCAGGTCTGCCTATGAAAAGAACGCATGTTCTGTGAATCTGCTGTAGCTCTAAGAGGACATAGAACAGGCTCCTCTTCCCTTATACTTTAGAGAGAGAACATTCCCCACCTCCATCCCACTATTCAGTACTAGAGGGGCTAGGCAAAAACAGCAGGTAGTATAAAGCACTTTCAAAAGGTGTCCTAACACACCATTAAGTTTGCCGTAAGAAAGTAGGGTAAGGGATAAATGGCTACAATCCTACACCAAGTATTTCCTATAGTCTTAATGGTAACATGTACTGATGAACTGAGATAAACTATCTAAATGGAATATTTATGACTTCTGATTACCGGGTACCATGTTATATATTCGGGATCCTGCCCGTCTCTGAGGTTCTTTTTCTCTCTGAGGTTCATTTTCTTCCCTCCTCCTCATTCTTCCCACAAAATTGCCCCTTCCTGACAACTAAGAAGGATGACTGCAGATGCTGAAGGTCATAGGGGGCAAAGGTTGGCCGAGGTCACCTGGTCTCTGGAGAAGGTCCAGCTCTGTATCAACTTCAGGACATGGACTGAGCCCCCACCCTCCCTGCTTAAATTCCTTCTGCACTTCCACTGCAGTCCTCTTATATGTGACTGGACCCTCCATGCCACATACTGCCCGCCCTGCTTGTCCGCTCTGCCGCTGTCGCATTGCGCTGGTGCAGATTTGCCCTGAACTAAACCTCCATTGCCAACTCAATGGCACAAGTCAACTTAAACACATGGAATTCAACACATGTCCCCCAACATTAACCCTTTCCGTGCCAGAGCGGAATAAAACCCATTGTGCAGTCCTCTCTGGTACTGGAGGGCATACGAGAAAAGAATGCCAGGTCTATAAGGACCTGGGTGTATTTGTTATTTTTATTTTCCAATCCCTAGGTGTCATATACTACTACACGTTGAATCATTGGGCAGGAAGATTCATATTGGCCAAGACAGCAGACATTTTCCCCGTACCCTAAAAAGAAACTACCAGATAAAAGCAGACGTCTCCCTGAGAGCTTCTTGCATAAAACAAAAAATATTTTCTACAAATCATCAACAAATTGTGATTTTATTTCCCTGTCTTTTCTTTTTATGTAAAGCTGTAACAAATGAATCCCTTTGCTGCCAGAGAGGGCTTCACAATACGCCGCTGGCATGTCTGGCAGAGAAGGAGTTAATCACGTCAGTGCATTGGGAAAAACCCCATTTGCCTTTACAGTGTTTTCACCTCCACAAACTTCCGCTGCCAGGACTCCAAGATCGCCACCGCCTTTTCCTCGTTCCAGTTGATGTCATGGATCTCATAATCGTCTTTAAAATGTTCGTAGAGCTGCCCCGGGCTCATCAGGAGATACATGGTCTGCAGGGCTTCAGCACTGGGAGGAGAAGACAAGCGCAGTCAAGGACAGAAGCCCAATGGAGCTCAGTCAAGGGCCTTACACCACCACCGGAGCACAAGGAGACCAGTCGGGAATTGATAGGTGATTTAAAGCACATCTCTGTGATAGTCACAATATCATTTGCCCTATGAAGCTGTCATGCTCAACACATTGAATATGCTGTGTAGGTGCCTTCCTGGCTCTGGAAAGGATTTCATCTCCATTCATGTGAATGGGGCCAATTGGGAATCTGAATCACAGCCTGTTGAATAGGCGCCAACGTGGCAGCAATGTGTTGGCGAGATTCCATTCCAGGAGTGGCTGCATGAATGGCTTCTAAATTATTGCTGTAGAACATATGGAATTGAGAGCCACTTTAGGAATGGGACAAGGAGAGGTCTAGGGATGCATCCCTGCCTTTTAAACCAAGTAAACCTGGTTTAAATCCCAGTGTCAATTCTTTTCAATTTTGGGTAAGTCAATTTAAATCCTGGTCCCTCCTCAGGCATCCAAAATAAGATTGTAAAACCTACCCAGAAATTATTTGTGTCAAAAAAAAAACCAATCTACTGTGCTGTGCACACCGAAAAACAACATGAGTATTTATGATACATGTCAACAGTTATAATGACTACACTAGAAGATGCCTTTTACCTTCTGAGCTCCCCATGAGGTCCCTTCACCATCCCTCCCAGGATCAGCTCTTTCTGCCAATACATGAACTTCTTGGAGAATCCATAGCAGCCGCCACTGAGTGCAGAGGGGATGTCCTGATTCTGGGAGAGGAACACGGAGCAATAAGTACAGGGATGAACAGAACACATATACCCATATAGAGAACTTAAGCAAAGTCTTTGCATTTTGTACAAAGGTTAATTTGGCTTGAAAAATTCTATATGTACAGTAAATTACAAAATAATAATAATATTCAAATGACAAGTTAAATATAGGCCCATATTTACTCAGCAGTCTTCTAACACATTCTGGGCGTGGAACACAGCTTATAACCAATTGACTTTAATTGTCAGTGAGGTATCATCCAGCACTGGAGAGTGTCTAATGGCATGATACTTCTTAGTAAGTATGTTCCATATTGAGAGATTTTAAGGAATCTTTGCACCAAGTACTGATACTCTAATGGAAGAGATTATTAGGGTTGTTTACCTGCTTTGTCTTCTTGTTTGGGGAACTTTCTGGGCACTCTGGGTCAGTGGGGTCAAGACAAGGTCGTTCCATGTATGCCTGTCCCACCTCTGCCTTGTCCAGCATCTCTTTGAAGCCATCCAGGCTGGTGAACTGGCCTAGCTCTTCCATTAACTGGATGGGGTCCAGGTTGGTCCATTGGATGTCAGGTCTTCCCCTGCCAGGGACACATTATCGATGTTAACCCCAAACCCGGCTTATGCACTTACAGCATCATCCAATGCTCACCCCCCTTTTGCAACAAGAGTTATATGGGATAGACAAAGAACTACAGGGGCTGCAACACAAGACCATGTGGGAGTCAGGTATAATAAAGAGAAGGTGCAATACAGTGCATTAATCAGGACTGCAAGAACCAGAAGGCATCAGTTAGATCTACAAGGAGCCCTGTGCATTGGGCATACTCAAATTGTGACCAAGATGTCTAGCAAGTCTATTTAATTGTTATGATGCAAACACTGGAATATATGTATATCAGCACCTGAGACCTTGACCTTTCCATTGTCAAAATCCATGCACAGCTGTAAGTAAAAGTCTCGTTTAATCATCATTTAACCCCTTGGCTGCTAGAGGAAACCGAAGGTGTTAAAAATGATTAATAAATGTTGTTTGTTATTTATGTATTTATTTCTACTGACAACCTTCCGCCTTTCACCTCTTAGGAGCTACAATGTTCCAGGGGGCTGTGTTACCCCTTAACCCGGAGGTTCTCAACTCCAGCCCTAAAGACCCCCCAAACAGGTCAGGTTTTTAAGAATATCCCAGCTTCAGCACAGGTGGCTCAATCAGTGGCTCAGTCTTTGAAGCAGGGAGCCGCTGATCGAGCCACCTGTGCTGAAGGAGGGATATCCTGAAAACCTCACCTGATGGGGGGTCTTGAGGACTCCTGCATTAACCACTGAGGCGTGCCAGATGCTGAGAAAAAGAGCATGTATTATCCTGTTACACAGGGGAACAAAACGGTCTGCTCCCATTTCTTCAGCGCGCAGCGCAAGTCAGGGCAATTACCGGCAACTCAGTAACATCTTGATAGAGCAGGGAGTCCTGCAAGGAAGGCAGGGGAAGAGGCACCGTGACTGCAGCCCGGCAAAGAACCATTCAGGACCACAAGCAGCCTAATATGCTCTTACCTACTGGGGTTTGTTTTTAAATTATTATTCCAATTTGTTTTGCCCTAAACTTAATTTGGATACAAAGTAATGAACTATATTTTCATTAAAAAAAAGTTAAAAAGACAAGTATGGTCGTATGGGGGGGGGGGGGGGGGGTGACATAAATATATATATTTTATTAATAGACAAATTATTAGTTTAGATAAAAATATATTATTTTATTAAGGATGAAATTGACAGAAGAGGACCCCTCAACAGCTGCATGTGGACTGGGATGTAAAAACTCCTTATGGCAGGGGTTCTCAATTCCAGTTGTCAAGAACCCCCCCCCCCCCCCAACAGGTCAGGTTTTCAGGATATCCCTGCTTCAGCACAGGTGGCTCAATCGCTCCCTGATTCAGCACAAGTGGCTCAATCAGATTCAACCACCTGTGCTGAAGCATGGATACCCATTAAAACCTGACCTGTCGGGGAGGGGGATCTTGAGGACTGGATTTGAGAACCCCTGCCTTATGGCCAAACATTGGCTAACATTGCCTCTGGGTAGGGCAGGGGACCACTCATGGCGGGGCCTATCAGCAAGTGCTGGAGGATACCAGCCTTGGGTTTAAAGGGGGTGGATGAGTGGGAGCCCAGAGCTTTATGAACAGGCTGAGCCCTTGATGATAAGAAACCTGCAGGTTCACCCTCTGTATTTCATTACGCAGGACCAGAATGTATTGAAATAAATCAGAACTACACTGACCATTATGCATTGCTATACACAATCCCGACTTACAAGAACCAACACATGTTAAAGCACAGACTGTAAACACAGAGTCCAACAACACAACACACTCCAGGTCTGCAAGAACCACAATATATTGATTTCAACAAAAATAAAGCGACACCAGTGATGCATTACAGTGAGGGCAGCTGGACCAGTGCTGGGAGTTGAGTAATATCTGAATCCGTATGTCTTGTACATTTGGGTTCTGGTACACACTAGGTACACTCCAGTTACTGAACTATATCTGCAAAGGTCAAGGGATTGAAATGAGTGAGATCCGAGGACTGAGACCCAAAGGGAACTGTTCTAAACCGAAGAATGATCATTTTCACTCCAAGTGACACTCATTTCAAATTAACAGCCAATAAACAAGACTTACGTGACATGAAGTAACCTTACCAATGAGTAAGACTCAAATGAGACCCTTTGTAATGGGTGACCCACCCAGTAAGGGAGACTCCAGTGAGTGAGACCCAGTAACTAAGACTACTGCTCTGTAAGATGCTGAGTGAGACCTCATTCTAATGAGTAAGGCTCTATCCTATGGAGTTATTCTTGACAGGACCAATAGCATTAGGAATTAAGGTTTGAAGGACTGAATCTAGCTGGAAAGGGGTTAAAATGGAGCAAGGGATCTCCTCTCATTAAGAGGGGCGACCATGCCTTTTTTTATGGGGCCCCCTAAACAACCAGCCATAGAGGGTAGGGGTCCCTGCATCACCTCTTCAGTAGCTGGGAAACTCACAATTCTACTCCTGCAAAGGATGTAATGACCCCGCATAACAAGTTCTGTGCTTTCTCAAGCCCCCTGATAAAGGAAGGTGAAAAAGGGGGGGGGGGGGAGGCGGTGGGGGAGAGGGGAAGGGGAAGAAAGGAGAGGGAGAGAGGTGAGCGCTGGAAGGGGGGGGGGGGGTTACAGCTCTCGTTTTACTGCATATACACATCATCCAAAACATCCTCGTGAAGAGAAGCCGTGAGAAAACCAAAACCTGCAAAAAATGGCGGCCCTGCTCATTACCCAACTAGGAGGAGGCTTGTTTAGATTTTTATCTAAAAAAAAAAAAGATACAATTTCTACCTCCCCCCCATCCCATCTCAACAAAACTGTGAGGGACAAATAAAGAATAGGGACACACACATACAGAATCCGTTTGGCGGGTGAGGGTGGGGGGCTTACATGGGGGCAGTGCAATAATTCATTAAATCTGGCTAGAAACGAGGCTGATTCTCCTAGATTCCCACATACCAAGCGGCTGGCAGTTGCTTCCACAGTGAAGTCTCTTTATCTGCCTTTTCTTGCTTCACTGAGCCAACTCAAGGCTTTTGTTTTTTCCACACATTGCTGCGCCTTTGTTGAGCAGCGTCTCCCTCTGCCTCTCTTTGCGTTAAAAGAGGGAGAGATCCCCTAAGCTGAACTGAAGCGGAAGGGGGAACGGCCTGCAAGAGTGAGGCTCCCTAACACACACACACGCAGCATAGCACATCATAACACAGGCAGGCCCACAAACACACAAATGCAGCATACTGTAGCACATCATAACACAGGCAGGCCCACAAACACACAAATGCAGCATAGCACATCATAACACAGGCAGGCCCACAAACACACAAATGCAGCATAGCACATCATAACACAGACAGGCCCACAAACACACAAATGCAGCATAGCACATCATAACACAGGCAGGCCCACAAACACACAAACACACACGCAGCATAGCACATCACAACACAGGCAGGCCCACAAACACACACACAAATGCGGCATAGCACATCATAACACAGGCAGGCCCACAAACACACAAACACACACGCAGCATAGCACATCATAACACAGGTAGGCCCACAAACACACACACATGCAGCATAGCACATCATAACACAGGCAGGCCCACAAACACACACACATGCAGCATAGCACATCATAACACAGGCAGGCCCACAAACACACACACATGCAGCATAGCACATCATAACACAGGCAGGCCCACAAACACACACACATACAGCATAGCACATCATAACACAGGCAGGCCCACAAACACACAAACACACACGCAGCATAGCACATCATAACACAGGCAGGCCCACAAACACACACATGCAGCATAGCACATCATAACACAGGCAGGCCCACAAACACACACACATGCAGCATAGCACATCATAACACAGGCAGGCCCACAAACACACACACATGCAGCATAGCACATCATAACACAGGCAGGCCCACAAACACACACACATGCAACATAGCACATCATAACACAGGCAGGCCCACAAACACTAACACAGGCAGGCCCACAAACACACACACACATGCAGCATAGCACATCATAACACAGGCAGGCCCACAAACACACACACATGCAACATAGCACATCATAACACAGGCAGGCCCACAAACACTAACACAGGCAGGCCCACAAACACACACACACATGCAGCATAGCACATCATAATACAGGCAGGCCCACAAACACACAAACACACATGCAGCATAGCACATCATAACACAGGCAGGCCCACAAACACACAAACACACGCAGCATAGCACATCATAACACAGGCAGGCCCACAAACACACAAACACACACGCAGCATAGCACATCATAACACAGGCAGGCCCACAAACACACACACATGCAGCATAGCACATCATAACACAGGCAGGCCCACAAACACACACACATGCAACATAGCATATCATAACACAGGCAGGCCCACAAACACTAACACAGGCAGGCCCACAAACACACACACACACACACACATACAGCATAGCACATCAGGCCCACACACACACATACACAGGCGAGAAGGCACTATACACACACACACACACATGCAGCATAGCACATCATAACACAGACAGGCCCACACACACACACACAGGTGAGAGGCACTATACACACACACACACACACACACACACACACACACACAGGCAAGAAGGCATTACACACACACACAGACACACAGGTGAGAAGGCACTATACACACTTATACACACACACACACACAAACACACACAGGTTAGAAGGCACCATACACACACACACACACACACACTCGTGAGAAGGCACTATACACACACACACAGGGGAGAAGGCACATATACACACACACAAACATACGTGAGAAGGCACTATACACACACACACACACAAACCCACTGGTGAGAAGGCGCTATACACACACACAGGCGAGCCGGCACTATACACACACAGGCGAGAAGGCACTATACACACAAATACACACACAGATGTGAGAAGGCACTATACACACACACACACACAGGCGAGAAGGCACTATACACACACATACACACAGGCGAGAAGACATTATACACACACACATACATACACAAGCGAGAAGGCACTATACACACACACACACACCGGCGAGAAGGCACTATACACACACATACACACACATACACACACACACAGGCGAGAAGACACTATACACACACACACACAGAAGAGAAGGCACTATACACACACACACATAAGTAAAATCTACATTGTTAAAAAACCTGCACAATTTCTCTTCCCCAAAATGCAGCAAACATGAATTTTCTACTACACGCCATACTGTATATGTAGCAGGGCAAATTTCTCCTCATCCCCAAACCATCTCTCAAATACCGATTCAACTGATAATCCACCATTTGGCATAAAACTGCGTCAGATACGGCTTCCCAAATAAGCTAAAGATAATATCAAGCTTATTCATCCAAAAATATCCATAGCACACGTTCCTTTAGTCTCTCGTATAGCGTTCAACCTCAAACCATCACACATTAAAATTAATTGAACCCCGCAAAAAATAAAAGGAGCTCATTCTGTGTGATTTTAATGAATAGATGTGCTGCTATTTTTTGCACTGGCGAGAAGCAGAGAGGTTATTACACAGGAGATATTTGCTAATAGAAATATTTCTCCTTCACACACCATTCCCCTGCCAATGGTCTCTTCTGCGCTCCCCTTCCTCTGTCTCTCTCTCTGGTTCTCCCTTTCCCCCCCCCCCCCCCCCTCTTCTGGTTTACAGTTCTTTATTCCACCAGCGCTCTGGATAATGCCAGCATTTCAATTTGTTTAGCAACTCATGCCGTTTACAGCATCATTAGCATGAGAATGTGCTCTGTTACCATTTGCTGACAAAGCAGGGGCTCAGCTTGGGCCCCATATAGATAAACACACTTGTAAACAGAAAGAATGGGCACTATTGTCCGTGTTTCCATCCTCTATTCCCTCTCCCTGCCCCCCCCACCCCTCGCACTAACCCTCCCCTCACCAAAAACCCTCGGCTGCTCTCCCCATCGGAGCCGAAATCCCCACTCCTTTGCCCTTAATAGAAACTTAATTGCACGAAGCAGAGAGAGGGAGGGTGGCCAGGGAAGGTTTGTGAAGCCACCTAGGAAGGTCACACTGGCATTGCCTGAATCAAAGTAGCCACAAATTGTAGCTCTGTGGCAGGGAGAGGAGGGGGGCTGGCGGAGTGGGGGGTTTTTTTGGAGTGGGAAAGACAAGAGGAGTAGAAGCCCAACTGTTAAAACTTGTCCATCTCTTGGGTGACGGGAGCAGCAGAGCACAGGGTTTAACCCGCAGACACATTTTCACATTACCCCTAAAGCGATATAGGTAAAAACCTGCCAGGTATAGGAATACAATCACTATTTGGTTTACCCGTGGTCATTTCTACCCTGTATTATTTAGAACCCAGATAAATGTCTGATGCCGAGAACTTTTAGAGTTGTGTTGCCTTTCTATGATTTATAGCAGTCATTTGCCCCCTACTTTTCATTAGTTTGGTGCAGTTCTGTCCCCCCCCCCCTCCCTTTCATCCCTAAGCATTCTGGGATGTGTAGTTCTTCCTTTTACTCATTGCAAAAAGCAGAACTACACATCCCTCGTTGCATGGGGAGTACAGGCAGCCCTCGGTTATCCACCGGAATCCGCTCTGGAAGTACCGTTGGATAGTGAAACCGTTGTAAAGTGAGTCCCATGTTAATCAGGGGCGGTGAGCGTTGGATAACGCATTCAGGCGTCGGATAATGCATCCCGGCGCCGAAAAACGGCCCATAGGGGGGCATTGTAAAGCGTTGGATATGCCATTCGTTGTAAAGTGAAACGTTGGATAACGAGGACTACCTGTACCAAAATATCCCAACAAGAAGAAGGTATTTGGCACCACATAGGTTATGCAACGGTGTCCCAAAAGCTAGAAACACAGAGACTCCGGTAGTCATGGGCAGAGGATACCAGGGATTCGGATAATACAGGGTGGAAATAACAAGGGTCAAACTCAGAGGGGATGCGGTTTGTAAGGCTCCGAGAATTACTTACGGTAGATATGCAGAACCTCCCTGCAACTGAGCCCCTTCCCAGAAACAGTCCAGGGGGGTGACGATCACACAGGGGAAAAGCTTTTCAATCATCTGTAATATGAAGGAGACCCACCAAGGCGCCATTAATACTCCCACGAATTTATATGGTGCTGACATTATTGATGCTCTTTTCCTGCCCCCTCTATACACGTCGCTCTGTCAGTATACCTCAATCCTGCCCTGCCGTGCACAGAGACCCCAAAGCTTTATCCCGGGGGTGAGCAACTCCAGTCCTCAAGGGCTACCAACAGGTTTTCAGGATATCCCTGCTTCAGCACAGGTGCTCAATAGCCACCTGTGCTGAAGCAGAGATATCCTGAAAACCTGTTGGTGGCCCTTGAAGACTGGAGTTGGCAACCCTTGTTTTATCCTGTAGAGATCTCTCGGACAAGGACTGATGGCATGTGCCGGGTTTTACATAGTAGCTCCTCTGTACGTGTATCCCCCTCCCGTGTGTTGTCCTACTGAACTCACCCTCTCAATCATCCCGTTCTCGATAATGGGGACACCCGACTTGTAGCAAATCTTGTTCAGGTCCCACGATCTGCAGGAAAAAGCAACGTGATCAATAAAATACCGCGCGGGCGAGACAGCAACAGTGGATGATGAGAAACTTTTCAACAGTTCTGCAGAAAACGGTGGGGCAGCTACAGTGCCAGCCTTCCCTGCAGGCATATAGTGCCAGCCTTCCCGGCAGGCATACAGTGCCAGCCTTCCATGCAGGCATACAGTGCCAGTCCTCCCTGCAGGCATATAGTGCCAGCCTTCCCTGCAGGCATACAGTGCCAGCCTTCCATGCAGGCATACAGTGCCAGTCCTCCCTGCAGGCATATAGTGCCAGCCTTCCCTGCAGGCATACAGTGCCAGCCTTCCATGCAGGCATACAGTGCCAGCCTTCCCTGCAGGCATATAGTGCCAGCCTTCCCTGCAGGCATACAGTGCCAGCCTTCCATGCAGGCATACAGTGCCAGTCTTCCCTGCAGGCATACAGTGCCAGCCTTCCTTGCAGGCATACAGTGCCAGCCTTCCCTGCAGGCATACAGTGCCAGTTTTCCCTGCAGGCATACAGTGCAAGCCTTCCCTGCAGGCATACAGTGCCAGCCTTCCCTGCAGGCATACAGTGCCAGCCTTCCCTGCACGCATACCGTGCAAGCCTTCCCTGCAGGCATACAGTGCCAGCCTTCCCTGCAGGCATACAGTGTCAGCCTTCCCTGCAGGCATACAGTGCCAGCCTTCCCTGCACGCATACAGTGCCAGCCTTCCCTGCACGCATACAGTGCCAGCCTTCCCTGCACGCATACAGTGCCTGCCTTCCCTGCAGGCATACAGTGCCAGCCTTCCCTGCAGGCATACAGTGCCAGCCTTCCCTGCAGGCATACAGTGCCAGCCTTCCATGCAGGCATACAGTGCCAGCCTTCCCTGCAGGCATACAGTGCCTGCCTTCCCTGCACGCATACAGTGCCAGCCTTCCCTGCAGGCATACAGTGCCAGCCTTCCCTGCAGGCATACAGTGCCAGCCTTCCCTGCACATACCATGCCAGCCTTCCCTGCAGGTATACAGTGCCAGCCTTCCATGCAGGCATACAGTGCCAACCTTCCCTGCAGGCATACAGTGCCTGCCTTCCCTGCATGCATACAGTGCCTGCCTTCCCTGCAGGCATACAGTGCCTGCCTTCCCTGCAGGCATACAGTGCCAGCCTTCCCTGCAGGCATACAGTGCCTGCCTTCCCTGCACGCATACAGTGCCAGCCTTCCCTGCAGACATACAGTGCCTGCCTTCCCTGCAGGCATACAGTGCCAGCCTTCCCTGCAGGCATACAGTGCCTGCCTTCCCTGCAGGCATACAGTGCCAGCCTTCCCTGCAGACATACAGTGCCTGCCTTCCCTGCAGGCATACAGTGCCAGCCTTCCCTGCACGCATACAGTGCCTGCCTTCCCTGCAGGCATACAGTGCCTGCCTTCCCTGCACGCATACAGTGCCTGCCTTCCCTGCACGCATACAGTGCCTGCCTTCCCTGCAGGCATACAGTGCCAGCCTTCCCTGCAGGCATACAGTGCCAGCCTTCCCTGCAGGCATACAGTGCCTGCCTTCCCTGCAGGCATACAGTGCCAGCCTTCCATGCAGGCATACAGTGCCTGCCTTCCCTGCAGGCATACAGTGCCAGCCTTCCCTGCAGGCATACAGTGCCAGCCTTCCCTGCAGGCATACAGTGCCTGTCTTCCCTGCAGGCATACAGTGCCAGCCTTCCCTGCAGGCATACAGTGCCTGCCTTCCCTGCACGCATACAGTGCCTGCCTTCCCTGCAGGCATACAGTGCCAGCCTTCCATGCAGGCATACAGTGCCTGCCTTCCCTGCAGGCATACAGTGCCAGCCTTCCCTGCAGGCATACAGTGCCTGCCTTCCCTGCAGGCATACAGTGCCAGCCTTCCCTGCAGGCATACAGTGCCTGCCTTCCCTGCACGCATACAGTGCCTGCCTTCCCTGCAGGCATACAGTGCCTGCCTTCCCTGCACGCATACAGTGCCTGCCTTCCCTGCAGGCATACAGTGCCTGCCTTCCCTGCAGGCATACAGTGCCAGCCTTCCCTGCAGGCATACAGTGTCAGCCTTCCCTGCAGGCATACAGTGCCAGCCTTCCCTGCAGGCATACAGTGCCTGTCTTCCCTGCAGGCATACAGTGCCTGCCTTCCCTGCACGCATACAGTGCCTGCCACCCTCTCTACAACGCAGCAGCAGCAGAACCAATCACAGAAGGCAGAGTACAAACCTTCCCTCTATACCCAGCCCTGCCACCACCTCTGTGTATATAGAGAATAAGGAGAGTGTGGTCAGCAGCAGTGGTCTCTAACACTTATACACAGGACGCACAAAGCCCAGATAACCTATCTTCCTTATACACAGAGGAGCTATTTATCAAAGATGGGGCAAAAACAGCACCACATCCATCAAAGCAACAAAATCCCATTTTATCAGGGCAGCAGTAGTGCCGGCCTTCCCAGCGTCCCCTCCATACACACCCACCCCGCCCTTCTCAATGAGATGAGATCCTGAGTTTGGCTGCACTTACTTTCCATACATTGACACCTGCACTTTGCTGGCGGCCAGCGTGGCTCTCAGGTGAAGGAGCAAGGCCTCCTGGTTAAGGATGTTCTCCCCTTCTCGCTTCGGCGTCTGGATTAGCATCTGCGACGTGTACACCGATTCCTCCCCAAGCTTCTCCTTGGTGTAGCGAAGCTCGTGGCTCACTCTGCTTCCCGCTGCAGGGAGAGAAGGAACGGGTGAGGAGGGGAGGCGGAGGCTGCAGCGGGAAACCTCGTATCTGCCCAGAACCTGGGAAGCTCGCTGCCAGGCAGGCAGTGAAAGGGTTACGAAGATCCTGCTTATTGGAGCTCCTTTAAGAGAGCCCAAACCTGAAATGATCCTTTGATACAGCAGCATTATACAGTATATCAATCCTGCCTTAAAGTGCTTACAGTATACAAACGACGGGGTCATCGTCCCTCTTTCTCATGACCTGGGACTTGCCACCTTACCCCTGTCCTGCGGCTCTGCAATGCGCGGACAGTCGCCTCGGCAGGGAAGGGGTTAAAATCCACATGCCCCACCGAGTTCCCCAATCTATGGGAAGCGGCGTCGCTGGGTATTCACCGCGCCGCTTGCGAACTTTGTGAGGAAGAAAAGAAAAGTTTCTCGTCATTAGCGCTAATTTGAAGCAGCGCGGGTCCATCTGGGCTTCAAAGCCCATTGAGAGCGGCTGAGGAATTTCAACTCCCTAATTAACCCAGGGGACAGACATGAAAAGAGGAGGCAGCGGGACCAAAAAGACAAACTTCAAACGGGAAGCTGCTGCAGAGCTAGGGGGGTGCGGGGTGGGGGGGGGGGGCAGGAGGCGGAGGAAGGGGGGATAAGAGGTGAAATATCCCCCCAAAACAAGTTCATGGAAGGGAGAGGGCTCTTAGAGCATTTTGCTCTGAAAAACACCTGTTTAATCATTGGGACCTGCAGGTTTGTTGGCCCAATCAGTGTCACTGGTGACTGTGGGCAGCATAAGCAGGTGCTAACGAAGCAATCTGATAACAGGGTGACTTATAATTGTGGGGGGGGCTTGTTCTGCTGCAGACTTTGTTGTACCATGTATAAGAGGGGGATGAGGATGCGCTGTGTTTAAGCTTCAATATAGGGGTATAGCAAGGCTTTGTGTTCATGGAAAGCTGCTGCCCACACTGCACCGGGGCTGGACAAGTTCGTCCCAATGGTCTGAAGCTATTTGGTGGCCTTAACTATAATAAAGGCATCAAGGGGCTGCAAACTATGAATAGACAAGAGGGCTGGGTGGATAGGACGGCTTTACTAATTACAAGGGGCCCAGGCCTAACATCACCTTCTGTGCTGTCTTCTTCCACCCATCTGGACCACCCAAACTGGTGGCTCATCTCTCATCTGGTCACCATGTGATCCCGCCTGTTGTTTAACTCATTCACCAGTTGGAGAGACACACCAGTGGTGGACACTCCTACGCAAAAACCCTTCTGGGCCACAGGGCCCTACAGCACACTGCGGAGTGGAAGGGGTTAAAATCGGGCCATAACTAAATGTCACAATGCTGTTAACTGTGCTTGGTCAGTACCGCTAGGAAGATCATGCAAAACCTCTAGGAATAATATTCCCTGGAAAATCCTCGGTTTGATTTGTCAATGCCTGAGCAATTTACATAAGATCCCTCTGCTCCAATTCCAAAATGATCGTTCTGCTTAGATTTGCAAGTTAATTTGAATCCTATTGTGCAACACAGCACAGTGCAAAACACTAGTAAGTGTGCATCCTATTGAGTTCCATAATACACCTCTAGGAATACCATGTTACAACGTGTTCTGTGCCAAGCCGCTACCAATGTGAATGTCTTCATTTGCTGTGTCAATTGCAAACACATCATACTTATATTAGTAATGCAAAGGGAACGGTTCCACAGTTTTCTCTGCACAAATTACATATACTTTTCATTTAATCAGAATGACCCGCACAGCGGTTTCTAGTCTTTGCTTTGCGTGGACAAGAGCTTTGCACAACACAACCTAATCTCTCACACGGAGAAGCATGAATTTGCTGCAATATACGTATTCTCTCTTCTGATCCTGCGCTTCTTCTTTTTTTAACCCATTGCTTTCCTGTACACACAAACATGAAGCCGTCAAGGGCTTTATCTGGTCAGAAAGCTGAAACACTGACAATACCAGTGAGCGCATTAACCTGTGATTACCCAGAATCCTCATCTGCAATGCAACCACTATCTGGCACATGACAATAGGGGGGAAGCGTCCTGCAACAGAACGTGGGTTTCTTATGGATGCTCCATTGTGAAATGATGGAAAAGCAAACTCCATATTATTTTCAGGGCCTCTCCCCTGTGTGAATGTGCTTCACAGCCCGGCTTGGTTGACTGCAACTTTGGAATTAATGTTATTTCCTGCGCCAGGAATTACACCCAAACATGAGGCAAACCTTTAAAAATGTGAAGTGATGGTGTTACATGGCTGAGCGCTTTCACTTTATTGGGACTCTAGAGCGGGTGGGAGGGGGGAGGGCAACTCCAGCCCTCCAGAGCTACCAACAGGTCAGGTCTTCAGGATATCCCTGCTTCAGCACAGGTGGCTCAATCAGTGGCTCAGTCGAGCCACCTGTGCTGAAGCAGGGATATCCTGACCAGTTGGTGGCAGTTGAGGACTGGAATTGGCTACCCCCGCTCAATAGGGATGTTGCTAGGAGTGACTGCATCATTAACCTCTTTGTTGCCAGAGGGGCTTCTCATTATGGGTAGGCCAATGCGATGTGCTTCTAACACCCCCCTGCACCTCTCACTGCTGCATTAAATCTGTCACTCGCAGCTCGGTGGCAAAACAAACAGGCACATTCCACTGTCTGTGGGTGATGTCAGGGGGAGGGAGGGAAAGGGTTAAAGCATTTCGCACCCAGTCATGTTTAAACAGGAAATATTCCCACCCTATGGTTAACTTTTCCTTCAGCAGCAGATGTGATAACAAGCACTTAACAGCAACCCCACACACACTTTCCACAGGCCTCAGAGGCCCTGCCAGAGCACAAACACCTTCTTGGCAGGCGGTCATATGAGAGAGAAATAAACAGCATACCAGTGAGGGTAGCAATGTGTCCCAGGGCAGCCATCCAAACGCACAACCATGAAGGAATAACCCACCATTCATCGGGAATATATACAGTATATATACAGTATATATATATATATATACACATACAGGAGATATATATATATACAGTATATATATACATTATATATATACAGTATATATATATATACAGTATATATTATATATATATATATATATGTAGGGAGGGCTGTGGTTTTAGATATTACGGGGCTTAACGTGAGTTGTATATTTCTAGCTTTGTTTTGAAGCGGATGTGGCCATAATCCCTTAACAAACCAAAGAGGTTATATGGTTTGTCTTGTAATAATGTATCATCTGCTGCTCCTCTGGTGCTGTGAGCAGAGGAAAGGGTTAAGCAGGCAGTGCCACTGATCAACCAGTTTATCTAAGTGGCCAAATAATCCTTAGTAGCTAGTCACTAGTATTGCAGCAGATACCCCTTTGGTCTGACTGCCAACAGGAAGCCAGCAATTTGTATCGGGCTTCCATCAGCCTGGGTGGTCTTCTATACAGTTGCCTACTTGCCCACTTCTCAAGAGCTTGTAGCTATATTTGCCAGATGTTAAAAAGTGGAAACAGCCCATTGTTGCCACGATTATAATGTGGCATTTTCCTAGTGCTGCCATTTTTTTTTAGTAATTTATCCGAAAAATGTAAAAACAAATGCGTGGCGGTTACCCCCATTCATGCCAACGCATTCCGCAATGTTAACATACTGCTCTGCAATGCGTAGCCACCTTTAGCAGTGAAGGATTAAATCACTGCAGGATCCCCCAAAGCACACTGCACCTATCCCACGACCATGCCATACCTTTCCCCTATATAGGTACACAAATTAGATAACCACGGTAAGGAAGAAAAAACTTTAATCATTTTGCTTCCCTCTGCCAACCTCCCACACTCCCCCAAAGCGCTGAGTCTGAAATTCATAGGCAGGTCACCTCCTAAGTGTTTCTGGGCCAGATTAGCTGGATTAAGGAGTTTTGTGAACGAAACCGAACTGTTTAAGAGAAAGTGTCTCAGAGGGCACGCCGACTTCTTTTTACCTGTCCCAGACAATATTAAGAAGCACCAAACCCAGGGATTTAAATAATAAAGCATTGATCCCCTATACTGCTCCTAAAGCAAAGCACACCTTCCACCACCCCAATAGAAAAAGAAGGATTTAACTTTGTCTTTCAAATGACATTTCAACTTTCGTCATGAGCTGTTATTCTATAGTGAAACACTCCAATTGTTACCTGGAAGTTGCTGCTAAAACATCTTCGCCTCTGACAGCGAAGAGATGACAAAACATTAAAATTGTTTTTTCCCCTTAAAATTCTTAAAGTGTCGGGCTCAAATGAAAAAAAAAAAAAGGATTTTGCTGAGTTTTATATAACCATATTTTAACTATTTACTATGCTAAAGGAAGCAGTAAATACACTGAAATGCGTAAATAATATTCCTATATTACAGCACTGCACAACCTTACTGTTATCACTTTCTCACAGGACTGTAGTTTTTATCGGCCAATGAGATGTCAGCCAAATGCTATTAACCTATTGACCATTCTGTTAGGTCAGGCAGACAAGGGTTAAGTTACCCTGGGCTCTGCGATTGGACTGACATACAGACAACCCTTATTTTATCAGCGTTGGTCCTACCTGGGTGTCCAAGTCTATTTAATGAAGAAATGCAGGACTATGGAGAACCCAAAAGACACTGGGATTTGGGTAAAAAAAAAATCCTGATGATGAGATGGGAGCAGGTTGGGATAGAGCAAAATGTCGCCAAGGCCCGCTACACATGGAACATGCCATAGTCGGGGGCATTACCTACACAGCATCTTGTCGGTGTGACACAGGGATCCATTTCTGTTTTGTTGTAAGTTTCCGTTATCCGCAGAGATATAGAATTTAGCGCTAATCGCTAAACGGGATTATTTTTTTTA